>NC_042290.1:10476835-10776835 GCF_901000725.2 Takifugu rubripes | reverse complement strand
TAAGTGGCCCCAGTTTCCCAGTAGAGAGCGCTCGACCCAGTTGGCAGATTCTGGCGATACTGGTTTATGACTCACCTTCAGGTTTGGCACCATGAGCAGGTTGGAGATCTTTGTGGTATTATTTATTAGACTGTTCCAGTCCAGCAGGTCGATGGCTCTGGACAACATGACATGTTCAGTAACTTTGCCGGAAGCTGAAATTTCTTTACAGACCATTTTGATTCACAATCAAATCTCCCTTTTTCCTGCCTCACCCTGATAAGCCCAACTTCTCTCCTGAGAACCAGTTTCCGATGTCATCCTTGGCACCCAAACCCATTTTAGCCAAACTTTCCTAAAAGATTCAATGAGACAATTACAAACTTAACAAGTGGACCTTCTCTGAAAAGGTGAACATTTCACTGTGCCATGTGGTGGAGGAACGAGTGAGAACTTGTTGGAATGACTGGAGGCGAAACGCACCTTGAGCTCATCCAGTTCCAGTTTCTGTTCCAGCAGCATCATCTCAGACTTCCCCTGCTGTGCTGCCAGGAAGTTGAAGAAGCGGCGCCATTTCACCAGGACTTCCGAAAACTGGAGCTGCGCAAACACAAGAATTCACCGTCTGCACTACGACTGATTCACGTGGACAAAGATACACGGTGCGCGGTCGAAAACTCACGAGGAACTGCGGCCGCCCGAGGGCTGTCATCTTGATGGCTGAAAATCCGTCTGCCGAGGCCCCCCCTGAGAACGAGGTGAAACACCCTCAGTCCCTTTGCTGTTTGCTTACCCACTAAAGCGGCAAAAACACGACAGCGTGCGCCTCTCCGCTCTCACCAGAGGCCTTAATGCAGTTTAGAAACGTCTCCATCTGGGTATCACATTTGGCCTCGTCAGCGTAAAAGTAGGTACGAGCGCTGATGACACCCCCCCGCCGGTCCCCGAACTGACGGTGGGCCTTGTACTTTTTCTCGCGCTGATCAGCATCTGGGGGGAATTAGCGGTTGATGTCATTGAGGCTGTAGATGTGACAGCTTAGCCCCGTCTCATGATGCATCTTAAAAGTGCATTTTAACCCGTATTTTATTGTGAAGGGGCAAGTGCACAAACCTGGGCTCTCCCTCTCTGCTTCAGAAACGCAGGAGCTGAAAGAAAAGAGGGAGGGGGTCGTCAGAGCGGAGCAGAGCGTGTCAACGTGTGTTTAAATTCCAAACAAATCAGCATTTAGTTCACTTTGATTGAAATATGAGCGAGTTGTACATCATATGGTAGACTTCGTTCCCCGGTCTGTGATTATATTAACCATTAATATTAACCATTAATGCATAAATACATACATATGAGAAACCTGGTCCCACTTCAAACATTACATAACCTGTTTGCCAGTGTGTGTATCTGGAACATGAATCTAAAAAAAGGCCTCCTGCCTGGACCAATCACCAGCCTACAAGAAAAGGAGTAGCGCCTGCTCAGCCAATCAAAAGAGAGGGGTCTGTCCTGACTGTCCAAGAAGGGACGGCTCGGTTTACCTCCTGCCGGTGGATTAAAGACTCGTGGTAATTCATTACAGTTACGATACTGAGAGAACAAACAGTAGGAAATAGTAGCTGCAGTAAAGTGATAAGAAATCACGTCAATTTACGGTGCTACGGAAGGATATCTGTTGTTAACCAACAGCGCGCACAGATGTAAAAAAATAAGACTGAATTATCTGCTGAAAGGGAAGAATGAGGCTAATTAGATTTTAGATCAGATTACTAGATTCTTGTTGTAACCTGACCGGTGAGCTTTTAAAAAAGAATGTACTCTGCTCGGTCTGTTACCATGTAATTATCAGGATCCAAATGAATGTCAAACTTCTCTTTTTCCTTCAACGACTTCAACCTTCACCTTAAATGAAACGAACGAACTTTACATGCCCGACACATTTCTGCTTACTCCATTTCTTTCTTCTCAGCCTCCTCTTGTGTCAGATCCTCCTCCACACTGTAGTCCAAAACGGCCCCCACGCCAAAGGCCCGGTTCTTCCGGATCAGAGGTTTGATGGCGTTGTGGTCTTCCCCGGCCACAAACTGACCGTAGAAGGTCATCTTCATCATCTTCTCGAATATCCTCTGACCAAACAGCTTCTTCGTGAGCTCCATCAGCTGAAAGCCAATAATACAGTAAGATAAGTCAAACTGTTATAACATAGGCAACAACTTTTGATCTCACCTCCTTGTTCTTCTCAACCAGGACATCGATTGCGCACAGCCTGAAGACCAGCAGGCTCCGGAGCAGCTCAATGTTCCCTTTGCTCTTGTAGGCTTCTTGCGTGTTGTCGAAGTCCACTTTGACGTGACTCCTGCGCGCCTTTGGCGGAGCTTCGGTGTGGCTGATGAGTTCCACCGGCTCCGCTTCCACCACGGCGCAGCCCTCCAGCTGGCTTCGCTCTTCCTGGCTTTTGGCGGATGCGACCGTCGACCGGTATCTTCCAGGCGAAACGAGCATTTTGTTGACATTAGTCGAGTTGGCCCTCGCAAGAGCGGAGACTAGTTTCGCGTAGGACATGTTGACTCTTCCTTAAAGCGGGTAAATGAACAGCAAAGGCGACTCTTCCTGCCGCGTGGATGCTGCGTAATGCGAGCGGCGCGAGGACACGGAAAACAACCACGCGGTGGGGGCGGGGCCGTGGCTGCGCGCGTTACACAATACCGCCCGGGCATCACGAGCCCCGGAGACGCATTCGTGTTTGGATGTCAGACTGGTTTTCTCCAACATCCATCAAGAGCGCAATCTGAAAGTCTGGGGCTCAGGCGCACTTGAATGCACCATCAGGATATAGACATTAATGGCGCATTACCCCATTAATGAAGTCAATCCTTAAAATATTGCACCTTTTCTAGATTTTAAATCATCGTCCAGGTGATACATCACAATGGGTTGAGGTGCATCATGTAAACGGGTGGACGGCATTTTCTCCAGAAACGGCTGAAATGCCAGAATGTTAAATGTGTAAGTTCACAATGACCTTGATGAGATGGAGGGGAAATCACTCGTTCGACTTTTTACTTTTTGTTTTGACTTTATGTTGGTGGAGCTGTACTTAATAGCTAATGACTCATAAGCAAAATAGCTTTTGACTCAAAGCACTCCTCTGGTTATCCCACCAGCTGACTGAGATGATTACACCAGTTAAAGCTTACTCATTTCTTTCTTTTGACAAATTACACTCATGTAGATGACAAATGCCTGTGCCGCACACATTATCACATTTATGTTTTCTACATCATGAAAGTTTGCTGTGGCCAGTTTTGATGTGTATTTAGCGTTGCATGAGTAACTATACTTTGTAAAGCAATTCACACACGATTTTCGTTGAGGTTTTTTATTCATCTTATTATTTGTCTCTGGCCGCTCGTCACCTCACCTCGATAAGGGAGTCATAAAACTGTGGGGAGACGGCAAAGTGGGAAGAGAAAGTAATATCTCAACCCTAAACAAAATACTTTCTTCTTTTTTACTCTGTTTATCCGCAATAAACATCTTTCCCAAATAAACGTAAGTCCCCTTAGTCGCCGGTAGGGGGCAGATGCGTACAAACACATCCGTTACTTACCGGAAATGCAAACGTAGAGGAAGACACTGCTCCTCGTTCACCTTACCTGATCACGCTGGGGCTGTGCTTTTTCAAATACCGGTAGAATTGTTTTGCGAAAGAAGGCTTTGTCTATTCGTTGGAAAGGTAACTGCATGTTTAAATATTATGTGCGCTCTGCTGTAAATGTTGCTGATGTTAGCCATGCAAGTTTTTTTTTCATATTTGAATGTGTATTTTGACATTATAACGAAACCTTGCTAGCCCACAACCGTCCTTAACAAAGAGACTTGTCTCTTATCGCAATCTATCACTTTCGCTGCATGATATATGTTGAAAAAGAAGTCAGAAATGTTACCTGCTGCATTTTACGCTTGCATTACCAAATATTTACCCACGCTTCTTTGGACAAAAAGTCCCTCAGTTGCCTAGCTCGACTAGGCCCCATGCTAGGCTAGGCTAGGCTAGTCGAGATCAGGCAAGGCGTTGAAATGCTAATTTTGATGGATCAGCGCCACCTGCATACAGTTTTATTAAAGATGCATTACCATGCAGTTATTCGTTGCTGTTGAGGTTTAATTAAAAGACACCACTTTTTTCGGCAGTTTTCTGTTCATTTTCTTTATTTGATTCATTCATAGTCACTGTTATGCGCATCCTAGCGTAATTTATTAAAATTTTATTTTTATGGGCCCAGCTGTTCTATTTTATAAGGGGAGACATTTTCATACTGTAGAAATCCTTGTTTTTTCAAAGTAAGTTGGGGGAAATTGACAACATTGCCCTCAATTCCAGCGTGTCGCTGATAGGTGGATCCGTCCTACATTTTAAAGGTTTGTCTGTTTCCGATTAATAACCTTGGACTATACCTGAAGTATTTAAATTGTAATAGTCTACACACGTACATTCATTTTGTTGTATTTTATTTACACACACTGGTGTAAGCATTTAGCAGTGTTGCGATAATAAAGCAATAATACAGGGCGGATGTGCTCTATAATATCAGCACAGGTGTGATTCGGTCGTAGATACTCACACCATTTACTTGCCTCCGCCAGCACAAATAGGTCAACAACTGGGGGAATTACAGGCTGTTGACAGTGAATTAACAGCTGTCAGACTACCTGTACAGCAAAGCGGTATTGTTATACTCTATATCAGTACTCGTGGAATGTCCCTTTTCCAATCAAAATGGAACTAACTGTTGTTTAATGTTTAACAATGTATTTGTCCTGGTTGTTGAACATGAATTATCCTGTGTTTTTAAGCTTTCAGGCTTGGATCTAAAGGCCTGTACCGCGTTTTTAATGTCATCCTTTACTACTTTCATGGCTCCGTGCAAGGGTTATTGCTCTTTTTTTTCTTCTAAATGGAGGCAATTGGACTAAGTTTTGGATTGGGACGATAATGATAAAGAGAACTCCAGAAACGATTGTTGAAAGCAAGAAGTGATCCTAAAGCCTGCAGGTCCCCTCCATTCTGTGTCAGCAGCATCACGTGCTTAACCACCATGTCAGACGGACGTATCTATGTCGGAAACCTTCCCATGGATGTCCAGGAGAGAGACATTGAAGATCTCTTCTACAAATATGGAAAAATCCGTGAAATTGAACTGAAGAACAATAGAGGAACTATACCCTTTGCGTTCATCCGGTTTGAAGACCCACGGTGAGTTTTAGGAATGATCTCTGGCACATCGATTCACTTTACTCCTTGTTGGATACCTTAAGGTGTAGTGGTATAATAACCTCTCCAGTGGCTGACTGCAGGAAATGGATGAAGACGTCATTTCCAGGCATATAACCACGAGAGACACGCGTTCTGTGGTAAGGAGTTCTTTGCTCTCTTCTCGTAGGGATGCGGATGATGCCGTCTATGGAAGGAATGGATATGTTTATGGAGACTCCAAACTCCGTGTGGAGTATCCTCGATCCACTGGTGCTAAATTTGGTGGAATGGGAGGAGGAGGAGGAGGAGGTGGTGGAGGAGGAGGAGGAGGAGGACCTAGAGGAAGGTTTGGACCCCCAACTCGAAGGTCTGATTTCCGGGTCATAGTTTCTGGTAGGTGGACGTCATGAGTCATAATCGGTTATCATATTCTATCCCTTTCTCATCAACCTGGAGGTCAAATGGAATGGTAGGATGTTGGACATTAGAGTAATAGTCTCAGTAGCCAGGAGTCGGTCTCTTTCTCTTAAGGCGGATTGGCGGACAAGGGGACAAATACAAGACATGTATATAACTCTCATGGCGGATTGGAGTACAAGGAACAAGTAGAGGACACCGTGAGTCATAGGTAGATGTGTCATGGGCTGCTTTCCCACGACAGGAACTTTCACCAGGAGCCTTTGGAGGATCTCTTCTTTTTGACCACTGTTGTGTAAATGTAGCTCTGGGAAGTTTTTTTTGCTCCCAAGGAAGTTTGGAATGCTTTGCAGTGCCGATTATTGATAGTGTGAATGCTCTAAGCGTGTTTAAGTCTGCAGCGGTGAGCTAGCCGGGTTGTTCTTCAAGACTGGCAATCCAATAGTGATCAATCCCCCCATCCCCTCCCCCCGCGTATTCTAACTCTAATCTCAACAATCATAATCTTCCTGGGACCTTAGGCAAGGATGGAAATGCAGACAACTATGGGCCACAGGAATCTAAGTTTCTGGAAAAGACATTCCGAGGAGCTAAAAAAATACTTGCTATTGGTTGAAACGCAGCTATGGTGAATTGGTGGATGTGTCGTAGGCAGATGTTGTTCTCTCTCAAGGCGGACTAAAGGACAAGGAGGACTAGAAGAAGGCTTCGTAAGTCAGGCAGATGTATTTCTTTCTCTCATGGTGGACTGGAGGAAAAGGGGACAAGTAGAGAACACCTGGAAACATAGGCAGATTTTTTTCTCTCGCGGTGGACTGGAGGACAATGGGACTGGTAGAATGGACATCATGAGTCGTAGCCAGATATGTTTCACTTCTGTTGATCTGGAGCTCGAATCGATTAAGTGGATCAGGTCAAGTCGTGACTCGCAGCACGGTAATCTAAAACGCGTGTGTGCTGCATATTCCAGCATCTCCAGTGACCGGTAGGTGTCATTTTCTCATTTTATATCACTCATTCATTTTTAATGTCAGCGATATCGTCCGAACGTCAGATCGGCGCTAATAGTCTGAACAAGGTCTGAAATGTGCATTTTATGGTAAACTTGCAGCTCAAGAGAGCAAGAGTCCAGATTTAAAACCTCTTCATGTGATTTAATTTAATCTACTTGGTTTGCATCCTCTGTAAATTTCACTTTGCTAAACCTCCATCTTAACTTGGTCCGATCGTCTGAATGGTGCTATTTAAGGATGTATGATAAAAGGTGGAGTTTGCTGTTTAAAGACAACATGCAAAACGTTCCTGCCACGCGGTTCTGACCACGCATCGATATTTTCCAGGCTTGCCACCAACTGGAAGCTGGCAGGATCTGAAGGACCACATGCGCGAGGCGGGCGACGTTTGTTTTGCAGATGTGCAGCGGGATGGCGAGGGCGTGGTGGAATTCCTCCGTAGAGAGGACATGGAGTACGCGTTACGCCGACTGGACCGGACCGAGTTCCGTTCGCATCAAGTGAGTTGGCACGAGCGATGAGATGCGATTGGTCCTTGGTGCAGATGCAGAAAAGTCTATATGTTGTTTAAAGGGAGAGACCGCCTTCATCCGTGTCTTCGAGGAGCGGGGCACTCCAAACTGGGGACGCTCCCGATCCCGTTCCAGGTCTAGAGGTCGCTATTCTCCTCCCTTCCATAACCGAAGATCTCCTCCCCCACCGCCGCCGCCACGCTACCAGTCTCCTCCACGCCATGCTATGCCCCGCCATAGTCCGCCGCTTCGTCGACCCCCTCCTCAGAGCTACAGCCCACCGCCACGTCATTATCGATAAGAAGGCCCACAATTGGTAGTAGGAGGGAAGCAAAGGGGATTTTGTAAATTGAGTCTTTTACTTTTTTTTTTTTTTTTTTTTTTAAACTCCGGGCCTCTCCTTAGGATACGGCAACATGATTCTGGCTGCAGTACATTCCACGGTCGGGCTCGCCTCAACATTGTGCTCCTCCCCACAGGCAGAACATCAATAGAGTTCTGTCATTAAATTACAGAGACAGACCGTTTTTATAAAGCAAATTTGTCAAATTCGTGTCACCAGCGCACAATTGTAATGGTATGTTTTCCCCAAAAGACTAGCTCGATACTCCCCTTTGCTTTTTTTTTTTGTGTGTTCAGTATTGTTTCAGTAAATCTGTGAAGCGAATCGATGCGGCCGCGAGTGTAAATCTGCAGATTTATGAGCTTGCCATTTGTTTTGCTCGTTCCCGTCACGTGTAACTTTTCCAGAACGGTAATTCACCATCCTTCAACCGTAGATGATTGAGCAACCGTGGCTGTATTCAAATTTCCAAAGTTTTGGGATACTTGGTCAGTTGATGATTTTCACCAGGCTCTTGTTATCCATTATTTACAGTGACACATTTCTAAAGGTTCATTTCTGGTTTGTTTTTCTGGCTGAATGTGCCATCACAGACATTGAGTTACTGCTCAGCATCTGAAGTCAAGTAGTGAGCTGCTTTTTTTTTATTATTACATGTTGATTTTTTTAAGTATGTGTGAATGTCTGACCGAAGTGGCCTGTCGGTTGATTTTATTTTTTTTTCAATGCGTCTCTTTTCTTTACCAATAAAATGTTAACTTTTACTGTGACAACGTCCTTTCTGCATTGCCACGAATTCTTTTATCATCTGAAAATGACTCACTTCAAAAGAAGTCCAAAAAGTACCTCTAACATATGCAAAACTGAATCCTGGAACAGTCTCTTTACATAATAGCACTAATAAATGTATAACACTTAGCAGACAGGCTGCAAAATATAGTTTTAATATGCAATAAATGAAGTATACCAGTTGACAGTTTGAGAAGACAAAACATAAAAAATAGATTTCCAGTTACTTTTTTTCACCTTTCTGAAAGCCCATATACAGACATTGTATTGCATTTAATATGTACTAGCATAGTTATACATTAATTTTCTTTTCTGCACATTTTACACTTCAATCTTCTGACAACAATTACAGCAATACACAGACGGCAATACTCTTTTAGAGGGTCACGTTAGCAATGATAGTCAAAACATTGACAACGTGTGTTTTGGCGTTGTTGCAACTGCGCGGTGCACAACTAAAGCATTTCCTGTTGATGCTGGTACCTGGCAGTATTCTATATCTTTGTACTTTCCTGCTTTAACATCCATTTCTGATGGCTTTTTTTTTTTTTTTTTTTACCACAATGCAATTGGTTGCCTCTAGGACCGTTGGGCCATTAAATGTTTATTTTCTTTCCTCGCAGCAGAAACTTTGACATTGTCTGCATGTCTGTAAACCAGAATGACCTCTTGAGTAGCGTCACAGTCCAGTCCTGCACTGGAAACAGTCCAGAAAGCCTTTCTGTCCTACCAGGTAAACAACCTGGAACTCTGGGATGGGAATGCTCCCCGTCTGCCTGGAAGGACAAAAAAAACCTTGCTGGATTTCGCCCCTCAGAGCGGATTAAGTAACCCTGCTTTCGGTGGTGTGACGATTGAATTTGTGTGGTAAATCGCAGCAAATATGCAAAAGTTATGAACTTAGCAGCCAGAGAAGCTGAACCCATCTGGCTTTGCGATGTAAACATAGCGAGGTGAAGGAGGAAAAGGAAAGCGGAACTAATTTTAGGTCGATCTTGAGATGAAGGTGTAAAACTAACCCCGACGCAGCCTAACGAGTTTAAACTGGCAGCTCTTCACAACACCGCACAAGTAGACTGTTAACAACTTACTGATGCGATGTTCAAACAGTCCCAAAGGAACCCTGTTGTGCACGAAACTGAGAAAACAAGAAGGCCAATGAGTGAAGAACAAATACTGTTGATGCAAACTGTGTGCAGCTGCACAGAGTTCACAGGGTCGGTCTGGGATGTCCGGCAGGGTTGTGTGTATCAGAGCCCGACACAAAGAAGACCACAAAGCCTCAGAGGGGCTGAAAAGTGGTCTTCTAATGGCTTTTTGGAGAAGAAAACCGCACTTGCTACATCGACACAACCTCCTCTAACGTGCCTCTGAATTTTACAGCTTGAAACCCATCAAATAATGCCACATAGTAGTGAAAATATACATATTCAAGTGCATCACGACATGAATCATCATGGCAGCTACACTTTCAGCAGAACGATTAAATAAAAATATATATTCAAGTGCATCACGAGTTATGTATGGCAGAAAGAACGTCATAAAACGGTGAACAATTTGGTTGTATCCCTGAAAAAATAGCTAAATTTAAGGCAAAATAAATAACGTCTTCAAGCAGTTTTTAACAAGGGTACATTCACTGGATGAACAGGAACACTTTAAAAAATAATACATTTACTGGCAATAGTTCCATCGGTTGAGTGTAGAGAGGAGCAACAGGAAGAGATGCTGATACACGACTATCTTACAACAAGTAGTGATACAGACCGGTCACCTTGACTACGGACTCTTTCCTCTAACCACTATCATTAGGATGATGTGTCAGTATCCCCGGAACCATTGACGACGCCCCACTTCACTTGTTTTCTATGAGCGTCTGCACTTTGAGGACCAAGTCTCGAGCCATCATCAGCACCTGCGGGACGTTGTGTCTCTCTGCCATTTCTGTGAGAAAACACCATCAATATCAGCCATGTGACCTAAATCAGCGCGTCACCCTTGAGTCTCTTACCATTAAAAAACTTGATGATGTCAGTGAAATCCATGTTGTTTTCCAGGATGATATCTCTGTACATTTCCACGAGGGCCAGGGCGACAAAGAGCACAAAGTGTTCCGAGGACGTGTGCTTGGCTGCCCAGATGGTTTCCCACAAGGAGAACACGTCGTCGTAGACCATCTCTGTTAGAAGGAAAACAGCACAATCAGATTGTGTTCAACCAGAGGGCGTTTTGTGACGGGTTCGGGTCCTTCCACCTCTTTTAAAGTCGAGCAGAAACCACCGGTAGCAGAAGTAGAAGTGGGTGTAGTCTCCGTTCTGCTGCATCAGCTCAAACAGCTCAGAATCCAGAATCTGTTGGGATGGAAACACAGCTGCCGCGTGTCTGCATTCATTCTGTTGGTTCGATCACGCGTGTACGTACTTGGATGAGAGAACGCATGTTCGCAAAGTGAGAGTCCATGGCACCTCCGTGGGGGAAGTTCTGGTTCATCCTCTTCATCAGCTCGGTGAAGCAGCTAAAGGCCATGACCTCTGGATACACAGCAACAGAGCCATAAAGGTATACTTGTGAGGACATTGCAGTGAATTCAGTTTAAATTCAATGCAGACTGAACGATATTAACCATAATTAACCATCATTTTACTTTCACTGACCGTCATCCAGGATAACCAGCAGGGGAGCCAGCAGGTCGCACATGCCTTGGACGTAACCCGTGTCCAAATGCTGCCACACATAACTGCGACAACAAAGATTTTTCTTTAAGATCTGGCGTTTGCTTGTTTTGGCAGCGCACACGCGACAACTAACTGGGCAATTCCAGCCTACCTGCACATGATGTTCCGCAGCTTCTCCAGGTTTTCAGTGGTGAAGTACCAGTATTGTCTGTCACAGCGTCTGACGTCTTTGTCAATGCGATGCAGATTGATCAAGTACATGTCCAGGGTCTCTTGCTGCAAAAACAATTGGGTCAGTTAATGCTGCCGATGCAAAGGAGGCTGTTTGTTCTGCACGTGTGATACTGACGGAGTAAACTCGTTCTCCTGAACTTTCCCGTTTACCCTCCCTGCCCATTTCTGCAGATTCTGGCTCAGCGAGGACATTTTCCATCTCTGGTTCTTCTTCGGAAAGGCCCAGGTCAGTGCCCTCGGGACTGGTGTTGCAGTCTGTGTCCAGATGACGGTCCAAGACCAGGTCCTCCGATGCCATTTTCTCTTTAAGTGAAAAGGAGACGAGTGGCTGAGCGAGGCCCACTAGAGGCCTGGAATGTAAATCCTCAGAGGTCACGCATGTCCCTATGGGTATGTCCTCCATTTCCAGGGCTGAAGGAGAGTCGTCGGAGTCTGCTGTGTCAGGAGATTGGCGAGACTGCGATAGCGACTGCAGAGCGTTCAGTACTTGTCTGACTGGCGAATTTGAACCAGGTTTCTCTGAAGGAATTTCTGCAATTTTCTTACATTCAGCTAACTCGGAAAAGGTTGCCGTGGCTTCTTTACATTCCGACTCTGCAGCGCTGGCGTTTGACGATGGGCCGAGGTTATTTTCTTTCGGGTCTGATGCCTGATCACATTTGTTCTTGGGTGCTTGAAAAGCCAAGGTCTCCCCAAGCGGTGGTGCCTGGAAGTATTCATTCCGGATCTCCGTTTCCAACTTTAGGACGTTTGTCTTCTCTGGAGCCGATCTTGAATTTGTTTCTGCAGCGTTTGACTCACGCAGCACATCAGGCATATTTTCCTCTTGGGGGCAGAGTAACCTGGAGTCAGACCCGTCACTGACTCTGCAGCGCTTTGCCGTCTTGTTCTCTGATCCCATCTCTGGAATCTCATTCTTATGCTGCTCCACTATGTCCTCCCCTACTGCCGGTGTTGTGGAAATGTTTGATGCTTCTGCTGACTCTACAACTGCCTCTGCAGGGAGAGGGCTGTTTTCTGACCCATTGTACTGATCTGACAGAGTAGGAGATGGCTGTCTGCAAGACGAAAGTTGTGGGGCGTCTTTGAGTTGAGCACCCTGCTGTGCTGCCTCTTCATCTGCTCCCAGCTCAATCGGATTGACGGCTTCGACTGATTCAAAAACCTGCAAAACAAAGGAAACGGTGAACAAAGTGCATTCTCCCATCACCCCATGAAGGGATATTGTCATGAGGAGCTGTACCTGTGCGTTGCTGGAATCACTTTGGGAATTAGTATTATGTTGTTCGGAGCTGCTGCTTAATGATGACTGCAGTGGGAGAAAAGGGGAGAAGGCAAAAAGAAGCAAATATTAGTCTCAAATAGTAGCTGACTGATTTTGGAATTTTCTTTGGAATTCCACTGTATTGTGGTAATGGCTGCATGCAGATTAAGGTGCAACGTGCATCCGTGCTGATGGTGGAGTCGCGCTGCACCGGCCCTCTTTCCACGCTGGCTCCAGATGAACATCTGGCAAGAGCCTCGGCGTGTTTCTCCCTCTCCCTCTGGCGGACGATGGCCTCACAACCACGCCAATCCCTCATGGTCTGCTCATACATTGCCCGCATCTTCTCATCAATCTGAAACAAAACAACCCCGGGATCAACCAAATCTGGGACATTCCGGACAGTGTGTATGGTATGGAAGACTGAGTACTGTGTGTTATACCTCCAGCCGACATTTCTCATTCATGTTGAACTGGTAGTGCCCCAGGAGGAAGGGCCAGACCTCTTTACGTAGCGAAGCAGCCACACCACCAAAATACACAAGCCTGTATATCTCCTTCTCCTCATAGGCCTAAACATTCGGTCACACACAGTTCTAATGTTTACATGTCCTAATCCTAATTTTATGTCCCGGTATTTTCTGTGTAAATCTTACAGAGCTGTCCTTGAGGATCTTCTCCCAGACCTCCAATGAAAGACCTCCTTGAGCGTCACCGGGCACATCGGGATCAACAATGGTGGTGTTGACCAGAGCGGAAAGGTGAATACGGACTGTAGACAGATGACGACAGTATGCGAGCCCTTGGAAGAAAAGAGCGCTTAGCAACACCCGGAACAGTCACTGAGATTAAGGAATGTAGTTGCCACTCACAGCCGTAGAAAGCGCGTGAGATTATCTGGTACTTCATTGTGTCACAGAGGAGCTTTAAGGGAGCCCTGGCAGAAAGGAAAAGGGGCACATTTAGACTGGGGCGATGTGAATTCCGAGTCTTATTCAGGGAATGCCAACCTTTCCTGGTTGCAGCCATTAGGAAGGGAGCCGTCGGAGGAGCCGTTCTGCGAGCAGGAAGAACAAGAGGACTTTCTGGGAGTCGGCTGCCACATGTTCACACCCTGTTCGATCAGCTCCAGGGCCACTGCAAATATATGCAGGAAGAAGCACCATCACACCGCTGACGCCATCCTCGCAGCCAGACGGGTTACAAACGACAATAAATGCATGTGAAGGAAATGGGCCTAAACTGTGAATCAGGGTAATAATGCGCTCATAAATGCGATCTGTGATGATTGCTGGATTGTGACTGGGGGAAGAGCAAGAAGCTTGAAAACACTTACTGAACTCCATCTGATTGCCAGGAAACAGGATCCGGAACACATAATCGGTTGCTTCATCATCTTCTTTGTCCGATACAGAATCACACGAGCCGTGCGGGCTCCTCTTTCGCAGTTTGGGGAACACTTTTCCCTGTGATGAGAAGGAGTCAATCGGGATGGGAAGCACAAAACTCCTTCCAACTACAATTTCTAACAATAATTCCTTCTCCTTGCCAACCTTTCCCCTCTGATTCCAGAGTGGGGGGTCCAGTTGTCCGTGAGGCAGCAGGCCGGTTTCCAAGCAGGTGAGAAACTGGAGGAGGTGGCCCCCTTTAGGAAAATGCAGAGGTGGTCTCTGGATGCCGTCCTGGCTCACCAAAACTACTGTCCCGCCACTGTTAACTGGAAAAATGTAACCGATAGGGTGAAAATTCCCAAACGCTGAGCCTTGAGATAGGATGGCTGTACCTTGCTGGTGACAGTGGAGATACACGATCTCCTCCAAACGAATCGTCATGGCATAATCCCAGTATACACTGAGGGAAGAACAGTAATAATAATCTATGTTTACAAGGCTGGATTCAGACACTCTCTTGCCTCTGCTGGTTGGATCTTTAGAGCTTACCTTTTTTCAGAATCGAGCTCTCCCACGTTTCCATTCATCAGCTGATTTGGTGTCCATTTCAGCGTCATGAGGTCTGCGGTTTGATGCAGTGACAGATAGCCCGGAATGGCCTCCATGTCATCTCTCTGCATGGGCAAGAAAAGGTCTTCTTAAACCCAGGTGATCATTCTGATCGCACCGTAAATACAGGGAAACAATTCTAATCCCTCCCAAATGCTCAGATCATTGATCTTACTGGCTGGACTAGCACATTGTTCTTTCCAAACAGAAGTGCAGCTCTGGAGTTTTGGTGCAGCGACTCCACATACTCCTTAGCCCACATGAGAGGACGATCATCCATGCTGCCACTGGACTGTCTCTTCTGGATCTGAACCAAGAAAACAAAGCCGATCACATCACATTACGTCTTTGGGAGGTCATGATTACAGGTGTGGCTTAAATTGGGGACTATCTAACCAGGGCGGGTCGTCTGGAGGGTGAATCCTGCCGACAGTGGCCGCTGTGGATGCGATGCCGCTGGACAAGCTCATCGGCTGAGGGGTCCGTCCAGAAATGGTCTGCCGTCTTAACTTTGGTGTACTCCAGAGCACAAGGACCAACTGTGGGGTTAAAGCCCAATCAGTGTTTCCATGATTTTTGTAGATCAGGGGTGCCCAAATCCAGTCCTGCAGGGCCATGGTCAACACGGGTTTTCTGTCCTACCAGGCAAAAAATGCATCTTCCATAAAGCAGTGTCTTCCTGATAGGACAGAAAACCCGGCTAATGAGCTGCCCTCGAGGAATGGACTGGGGTAGCCCTGGTGTAGACAGTTCCTAGTGTGGTGTTTAGGCAGGCTCTAAATACCTAATAGAGATGCAAGTATTGGGCCATCCACCGGGTCCATCAGCATGGCTTCTTTCTCATAAAAAGCACTGCAGAAAAAAAATGTTTAGAAGATTCAGACCTGGATTTGGCAGTTACACAACTTCCTCTTTGCCAGTTTTTGCTGTTCAGGCTGAAAATGAAAGCATGTCATGTCGGAGAGCGTTGACTAGGGCAGGGGTGGGCAAATCCAGTCCTCGAGGGCCGTATCCAAGCCAGACTTTCTGTCCTACAGGTAAATACTTTCACCTGGGGTTCCATTTACCTTGGTGAAAGCGGTTTCTCCCTGGTAGGATGCAAAACATGGCTGGATTCCAGCTTTCATGGATTGGACTTGCCCATCAGAGGAGGTCAAATCCAGTCCTCGAGGGTTGAATTCAAGCCGGGATTTACATCCTACCAGGCAGGAAACGCTTTCACCAAGGTAAATGGAACCCCAGGTGAAAGTGTTTACCTGTAGGACAGAAAGTCTGGCTTGGATACGGCCCTCGATGCCCACCCCTGGACTAGGGTCTCTGTGGCTCATATTCACTCATCCACAAATACCTGCTGTTCTCCACTAAGTACAGGACAATTTTGTCCAGAAGCTTCTCCATCAGTGCTGTTCGGATCCACAGGTGTTTCATCGCTTGAGGAGGGAGGTTGGCCAACTTGGATTGCCGAAATCGCTCATTGTTCAGAGAATTGTTATGCTTGCTGAAAAAGCGTAGAAAAAAGCACACGTGACGGTTAAGATGGGGTGTCGGAACTACAACCCACGGACGTGCAACTAAAACTGGGAAACCCAAGACAGCTCACCTGTTTTCAATCAGCTGCTCCAGCTCCTGGACCTTGCGGCACAGTTCTTCCGCAGGCGTAAAGCTTTTCGCCACCTTCATAAAAAGTGCCGCAACCTTGTTGCTGCAGAGCAGGCCCGCGATACGGCGCTTGAGTCCGTGGAGCACGCAGGCCTCCACAACAGCTATGCACACAAACATGCAAGCGATCGGTCAATATTTGTCCGAGCGGTCGGTCGCTGCTTTTTTGAGCGGGTACGTTTTCAACTGCTGCCTTTGGGGTCATTTTCCTACGTGGCGAAAAAAACTTTCTGTCTGCGACAGACGAATGTTTTATTTATTGATTTTATGTGACAGACAGGTAAGAAGAGAACACAGGTGGCACTTTAAAAATAGACAACACCACACTGAATATGGTTGCTAGGATATGAGGGATGTGATTCACACACACACACACCTCACTCCTAGTTAGTATCAACACCTTTGAGGAGTGTTAGTCTACTTTGAAACACAGCTATCCATGGATGGATGATACAAAATGATTCAGGGTGTATCATCAACGCGCTCTATGACACTGATATTCCCTCGAGATGTCCACCTTAAGAAGGACGCAATCATGTAGGACACAATGGAATTAGAGAATTACCACAGAAGGATATGATGTGGCTGCTGTCGGCGTGCACAAATTTCCTGGTCACTGCCTCCTCCATGATTTGTTTCACCTATAAAAGGCAGAAGTAGAGTGAGAGACCAGGTCGGCTCCAGGGGGCGACAGCAGCATAATCGGAGGGAACGGCAAAGCAACGATGGGGCGAAAATCCACGTCCAAATACATCGGAGGAACTGCATGATTACAATAACAAATATCTTAAATTGAAGCACCGGAGACCAAAGCTGACCCTCTTTATTTCGTGTTTATGACCGGATCTATTTCTTCATGATAAGAGGGATACTATGATGGGCTTGTTATTAACGATGCACATATCTCCAGGACATGCTGTGCTCATTTGTACAGCACTAACATGTCCAGACCCACAGCTCCTGTCTCCTGTTGCTTTAAACCCATCTCTCCAGCCTCTCCCTGGTGCAGAATGGAGAATCCAGCACCGTATTCATGCATGCCAGAGAGGCAATGAGTCACAGGTGAGGGGGAGCAGAGATGCATGATGTATAGGAGAAGCCAGTTTTCAGTCATAAATAAGACTTCTCGGTTTTCCTCCTCGGACAGCAGATATTTAGCATCATGGAGGCTTTGGATCAGGTTTAATTCCGGTGAGAAGCCAGTTATGCAGAATCTTTCAACAGCATCTTGGGCTGGAACTGATGTATCAAATGATGACAGCAACATCAGAGAGGCAAGGTCACACCTTTGGGGGTTTGGGTGGAACATAGATCAGGGTGGAGGACATTTCAACACTTCCCTCAACGTGCAAGCCACCCACCCCTCATTCCAAAAAACAAACATCGCCATTTATTTCTTTATCTTCCTCCTCTTCATCATCGACACCATCATCCTGCCTCATCTATAAAAACATGCCTCTGTGGCCGTGCGTGTGCCGATAGCCTGTAACTGCCCCTAAATATTTTGTCTCAAATGATACCCAATGTCATCGTAAACAGGCCTCCGAGGCTCGTCCTCACGGTACGACGTCCACACACACACATGAACATGCACGCACGCACCAACTGCGCGCGAGGCCGAAATAAAACGCAGAGCCAACCTCTTTCTTCACGTTGCGCAGCAGCTTCTGACGCGTCTCGGTCTCCGTGACGGGGAAAAACATGACGGATGCGCTGGTCCGACCGGTGCACGGCAGAAAAACGATGCTGCGCTCGCTCGCTCGCTCACGACGGGGGGTGGTGAAGGACGGCGGCTGTACCTCCCATCGCTCCGGGGCGCAGGGTGCAGCGGCTCTGGTGCGTACGCGCGCGTGTGTGTGTGCGTCGACGGGAGAGCTGGTCGTCACCAAGCGAGTGAGCTACACTGTCTCTGGGAGAACCCACACCCCTTTAAAGTCACAGCAACTCACGCAAAAAACCCGCACGCTGACGCCCCCTCCACATTTAAAAAGAAAACACCTCATCCATCCGTCCATCCATCCCTGCATCCATCCATCATCCATCCATCCATCCATCCTCCATCCGTCATCCATCCATCCGTCATCCATCCATCCATCCATCCATCCATCCATCCATCCATCCATCCATCTTTTAACCCTGTTTCCAAATACCCCTGGATGCTGTATATGTGTCATGTGACCATGTAGAAAATGAATCAGGTGATGGATGGATGGATGGATGGATGGATGGATGGATGGATGGATGATGGATGGATGATGGACAGATGGGTGGATGGATGGATGGATGGATGGGTGGATGGATGGACAGATGGGTGGATGGATGGATGGATGGATGGATGAACGGATGGATGATGGGTGGATAATGGATGGATGGATGGATGATGGACAGATGGGTGGATGGATGATGGACAGATGGGTGGATGGATGATGGTCAGATGGGTGGATGGATGATGGACAGATGGGTGGATGGATGATGGTCAGATGGGTGGATGGATGATGGACAGATGGATGGATGGGCGGATGGATGGATGGATGGATGGATGGATGGATGGATGGATGGATGAGGTGTCACCACCTCTTTCTTTTTAAAGGTGGAGGGGGTCGGCGTGCTGCTGCCAGTCTGGCCAGGATCAGGACTCAAAAAAGGACCACAAGTCTTCTTCAGCTGCGTGCTCAGATGGGCCAGGAACGCTTCAGCATTCCAGATGAAAGGTTTGGAATGTTTGGCCATGTTTATCGTCAGAATGATCAAAGACACAGAACTCTTCACATTATAGTCTAAAGAACATCGTGACTTTTGTCTGGAGGCTTCGCAACATACTGAAAACGCATCAGCGTCAAGCTGACAATAAATGTTTATGGCAAGTTTGGTGTCTTTACTTAATCACTCTAGATTTCCTTTTTTTAAAAAAAAAAAAAAAAAAAAGATTGTTTCACTTTTCATCTCTTAACACAGATTTAGAAGGAGGAGGAAGCTGGTGGATTGCTCCAAACATCCAAATCCTTCTGGTTCTTCAGACAATCACACACATCCTCCGAGACGTGAGACAAATATTCACATTTAACGCTATTATCATTCAGAAAATAACAATTAAGAGTCCTTGTTAGTTAGGGTCGGGTACACCGCAGTCCCCATTTTAGCGGGGGTGCGAGTTGATGAGACGTGCGTCAAGGGCAAGAAAGGAAGGAAGGAAGGAAGGAAGCGAGGTAGGAGACAGATGAGGTTTTCCAATACCGGAATGGGACACTGCTTTGTTCAACAGTAGGGGAGGAGGGCAAGTAAGCAAAGTGTCTGCGGTCGCTAAACACAGTCTGCTAGTCATCTTTGTCTGGTGGTTGTGTTTCACATCTCTATCTTTTTCCAAAGAATTCTATCGAGAGATGTCAAAACGAGTCCGAAGCAGAGAGGTCTGCGCAGATTGCAGTGCTCCGGGTAATGATGCCGTACGAGCTAGCTTTAGCTGCCTGGCTAGCTAGCTAGCGCCTACCGTTATTATAACTTACGTCAAGTTAGCCGGCAATGCTAAAATGAACAAATATTCGCAGTTGATATAAAATGTGATGCACGAGTATTATTGATCTTGCTTAAAGAATTAACAACTGGTCTGAGTGGGGAAATGTGTGTCGTGCATCTTTGTTTTTACATTTACTTGTCCGATTCCTGAAGTGTTTGAAATCTTCGATGGTGTTTTTAAAATGTCAACGTTCCATCCGCTTCATAATCCTTTGCTCCGCTAATTTAATGAGACCGCCTCCCACGACAGATACGTTACAAACATCAGATTTAGCTGTGCAAACTTTGCACAACACGAAGACCTTGGGAAGCAACATTAGCCTGATTCAGACCTATGGGTTAATTACCGTAAACGCTTCAGTTTACTTGTGCAGAATGACGTTTTTAACCCTGTTATTGTTGGTCTGTTGGGGTAACTAACACGAGAATCCTCTTCTAGAGCCTCGCTGGGCCTCCGTTAACAGGGGGGTGTTGGTCTGCGATGAGTGCTGCAGCATCCATCGAGGTCTGGGGCGACACAGTTCCCAAGTCCGACATTTGACTCATTCTCTGTGGCCTCCGTCTCAGTTACAGGTGAGGATGCGGACAGAACCTGGAGATCCAGTCACTGAAACACGGGGCCCATACCGGGCCGACCTAACGTTGTGGAATTTTTCAGATGGTTCAGGCGCTCTACGGCAACGGAGCCAATTCCATCTGGGAACACAGCCTTCTGGACCCGTCCTCCTCAATGAGCGGGAAGCGCAAAGCAAATCCCCAGGACAAAGTTCAGTACGTGCCTTTTTAGGACTTCCGCATGTCGCGTTTGATATTTGACGGTGGTCAGTGACCGCTCGCAGTCAGTGGCGCATGAGATATCTCGGATACTTTCAAAAGTGTCCACGTCATCGAGCAAATACGGAGCAGCATCAAACGTCCTCTCAGATACCGTCATGCCAGTCTTGAGTTTGTATGTGAGAATCACCTGCAGAGTTCCGATTTCTAATAAATGCACCTCCTTTTCGCAGTCCCAACAAAACAGAGTTCATCAAGGCGAAATATCAGATGTTGGCGTACGTTCATCGGATGCCCTGTCGGGAGGATGACAGCGTGACCGCGAAGGACCTCAGCAAGGTTGAGTGTGTTTCAAATTCTCCGTATCCAAACTGTGGAAGCTTTGGGGAGGAAAAGGGAGTTAACTCATTTGGTTCCGTGAATAAGTAGACGAACAGTCTTCAGTTTGCCTTTCATCGTGTCTGTTTTACGAGCTCACATGCAATTCTTATCGGTTTCTCTTCAGCAACTCCACTCCAGTGTTCGGACCGGGAACTTAGAGACTTGCCTGAGACTCCTGTCTTTGGGGGCGCAGGCCAACTTTTTCCATCCGGTAGGTTGGAAAAAAAACCCAAAAACTGAAGGAGAACGCATCAGTGTTGCCTGCAAATGCATGTTTTCTTTATGCTGGGGTTGACAACAGGAGAAAGGAAACACTCCGCTCCATATAGCAGCAAGAGCTGGGCAGATTCTGCAAGCAGAGCTGTTGGCGGTCTATGGAGCTGATCCTGGGGCCCTGGACTCCAGCGGGAAGACCCCCACCGACTACGCCAGGTAAAAGAGCGGCTTTAATGGTTCCTCCTCTATCGTGTTGCATTAAAGCTTGTGTGCAGAGCCTGGGGAGTATTTCATCAGTCATTTTAGAGGCAGAAACAACAGGAAATCCTCCCCCATTTATTTCTGGTGTTGTGGTTTGTGACGCTAAAATCATTTTTAGACTGACGTCTCGCATCAAACAAGGGCTGTTTGTAGGCGGAACTCTTGTTATAGATTATTCGTGTGCGTCCTGTTTGACGCGTTCATCCGCATTTTTGATAAATGACCTTTTCTCTTCTGATGTGCACAGACAAGCGGGGCATCACGAGCTCGCGGAGAGGCTGGTGGAGATCCAGTATGAACTCACTGACCGGTTAACATTTTACCTCTGCGGGCGACGGCCGGGTGCGTATCCACGTCGATCCAGGCTGCTCCAGTGCACGTGAGGGCTGTTTCTAATTGGGATTGTGGCTCTGTATGTGTTGCAGATCACAGAAGTGGCCAACATTTCATCATCCCACAGATGGCAGACAGGTACGGGCTCTGTTTAGCACCCGTCTCGCCGTTGTTGTACGCAAAACTCTGATAATAATTTAGTCACATTCTCTCCGTAATGCATTCTTTTGACGGATAAAGAAATAAGTAAGTGTGCTTGACGTCGACGGTCCGTGCAGCTTTGGATGGGAAACCAAAGTAAATGTCTCCTTTCCTCCTCCAAAGCAGCCTGGATTTGTCGGAGTTTGCCAAAGCTGCCAAGAAGAAGCTCCAGTCGGTGAGACGCGTTTTACTCCTTTCGGGTGCAGAAGGTCGTTTTGTGTCTTCAGTCGTAGAACAAAGTCACAGGAACTTTAGGTGATGGCTCGTTTTTGGGCTTTTTAAAATTCCAGCTCAGTAACCACCAGTTTGAAGAACTCGCCATGGATGTGTATGATGAAGTGGACCGCAGGGAAACTGACGCAGGTGGGACACTGATGAACGTCTGTCGTCATCCTTCGTTAATGCCGATGATATAATTGTGTGTCTGTGGTGTTTCCAGTGTGGTTGGCCACGCAGAACCACAGCACGCTCGTGACCGACACCACAGTCGTGCCCTTTCTGCCTGTCAACCCGGAGTACTCGTCCACCAGAAACCAGGCGCGTCCCGTCAGCAGAACTCTCCGGTTTGGTTTGGTAACGCGGTGCTCAAACGTCCCGTCTTGTACCTGCTTTATTCAGGGTCGCCAGAAGTTAGCCAGGTTCAGTGCCAACGAGTTTGCCACCTTGGTTATCGACATCCTGAATGACGCTAAACGGCGGCAGTGGGGTAACGCCTGCGAAAGTCCCAAAGGTGATTCTGGCTTTAATCATCGGAGTATTTCTGCCTGTTTGGTCTCTAATCGCTTGTTTGTTTTTCTTATTTTGGCCGCCCTTGTTCAGAGAACGTGGAGCTGATCCTTCAGGGAATAGACGGTCGCCATGACAGTGAGAGCCAAGACAACGACCAACCCGATTACGACAGCGTGGCCTCGGACGAGGATCCGGTCCAGGAAGCCACCTGCGGGGACAGCAGCAGCAACGAGCGCAGGACCAAGGCCGGTGTCCCAGTGTTGGCGTCTTCGGGATGTGAAAGGATCCTTCCTAACGTGACGGTTTCTGCTGCAGAGCTCCGAGTCCTCCGACCTCTCCGACGGACCCATCACGGTGCAGGAGTTTATGGAGGTGAAGAGCGCCCTCACGGCGTCGGAAGCAAAAATACAACAGCTTCTGAAGGTCAACTGTCACCTGAGCGAAGAGCTGCGGCTGATGCAGAGCAAGGTTAGCGCATTTACATCTGCCGCGTGAAGAAAAGACTTTTCATTTACTCTTAATACATTTATATCGGCGCCAATTACAATTGAGATGATCGTTGTTATTGCATATTTATTATAGCTGCTGACACAACATTTTTGCTTGAATTGCTTGATGTCAGTGAGCAAATATCCGTCTGCCAAGGAAAATTCCTGTGGTTATCAGGCTTCCTTCTGTTCTGTCACAGTTTAATCAGGATGGATGTTTTAGTGCTTTGTGGTTGAGAAGGCAGCATTCTTGGAGTCACGCGTTAGCAAGAATGTAAAGAAAAGCAGCGGCGCGTCGTCGTCATCAGTCAGGTTCCGAGCTTCACACGCTTCTCCAGAAACATGCCCTTCGAACGTAAACATTGCTGTAACGCTGCTCCAATCGGTCAGGATTGGTCAGGGAGGAGGAGCGTCAGCCTGAAGCGTTTGGAAACTTGAGCCGATCCGTGAGGTTTTTACACCACAGCTGAAGCTTGTGAGGCGGAAACTCAAAGCTAAAGCAGTCACGCTTCCTGCCTGCTGTTCCTGTAAGTGAGGGCACTTAGAGGAACCTTTAGGTCTGTTCCATTTTGTTGTTGATGTCTGGCTGGGTTTCTGTTACGTGACCACCCCCCCCCCCCCCACCCGCCACGACACTTGATTTGAATGCTGTTCTGTTGTCTCAGCTGAATTCCCTGCAGACTGAAAACACAACCCTGCGATGGCAGGCCCCCGGCGGACCACCGCAGCTCCAGGCGCCCTTTAGTCGACACCCGCCCCGCGGAGGTCGCGCAATATCGATGTATGAGACAGGCTATAGTCCCAAACAATACCCCCACCGGGTTGAAACGGGCCGGCACGAGGACGGAGTCATTTTACAACCCTTCCCGACGAATGTAAGTACAGGAAGGCCACCGTCTGGTGCCACCTCGGGGCTGGTGGGTGGGTGATGCATCCGAACTGCTGTGATCTGTTCTCCGTTCTTGTAGTGGGAATTGTGATTTTTTTATGATTCATTTTTACTGCAACCAGCCAGCAGGGGGTACTCATCATATTTTGGCGACGTGTTTGTGTGTTAATCCTCATTTTACAGTCCTTTTTATCTATTCACGCATCTCATTATGAGGATGCTCAACTTGGTTTGACCCCTTTCTAGATTGGGAGGGGACCTTTGGGGACGGCTGCTTCCTCCCTCCCTACCTTCCCCTCTTCCCTGTCCTGGTCGTGGGATGAAAGATCTCGAAGGGTTAAGTACTGCGCCTCCCCTAGGTTGAGAGGCAGCCCCCCCCATGGGATGGTGAAGACCATCCCCCTCTTTGACCTCCACAGTCTTCTCCCTTCTGATCTTTTTGTCTGCTTTTGTTTTTGTAGTCTGGCCTGCCTGCTTGCATGCACCACCGTGCATCTGCATTAGTTCAGCCGTATGAGCTGACCAGAACCTTCAACTGGGCTGCTTTTGCTCCAGTCAGCCGGCCAGTGCGGCCCAGTCTGTCCCGCACATCTGGGATTAAACGGCTCATCACGATGTGCCCTAGCCACTGATAACTGAATCTAAAGTTTGCATCCGGATTTCTTCGCATCGACTAATTGCACCAGCTCTGGCACACAGCCCAAGACCACCATGACCTTATTGTCTATTACTTTTCCGCTTAATCTACTTTACAGCTAATTCACTGATACTCTGCTTTCGGTTCCAGAAGTGCATGACTCTAGTATACAGGTTGTCAGCGCTCATTTTCTACTCATTTTGATGGTTGTTTCCTGACATCTGTGTAGGGCTGTAGTCTAGAAGGGCAGGTGGTCACACGGGAAAGTGATTATGACACCACTCCCAGCCATTCTGAACTGGAGGAGACTGGGTAAGGACGTGCAACTTGCAAGCACATGTCACACAAAGGGGTGTCACACCCGCATAACACCCTTATCTTGCTGACAGCTAGGTGGCAAATGTGCAAACCTGCAGCTCTCTGGAGGTAATTCTGGAGGGTACAGCTGTGTTGAGCTGTGCTCATGTTACCAACGGTTTCTGGCCGTCTCTTTTATACTCTTGAGACTCTCTTGTGACTGCATGTACAGCCAGGCCCTCCCAGAGGAGCTGTTGCCTCTTCTCACTGTCAGGTCACAATAGTTATCTGTGCTCATGCTACATAGCCTTCTCATGCTAATGGTAACAAGGACTATTTGTGAGGTTTGAACCCGTGTCTTCATGAATGAACCGTTTCCACAGCAGCCCTCTTCCAGGTCCCGATGTAGCGCAGCCGCGAGAGGAGGGCGGGGAAGGCGCCGCCATGCCGTGCACGGAGGACGTCATCTGTAAGACCGAACAGATCACAAAGAACATACAGGAGCTCCTCAGAGCTGCCCAGGAAACCAAACATGAAAGGTACATCAAGATGGGGGAAAATCCCCAGTTGAATCGGCTGGTTAACCTCTGTCAGTGCTGTCACAGCAGGGGTTGTGGGTCGGGGTTGTGGGTTTCTGGAGATGCGTGCGCGGTTTTCACAGCACAACATGATCGCGTCTTTTGCCTCTGTCCCACAGCTTCCTCCCCTGCTCAGAGAAGATCCGCCTGGCAGTGACCGAGATGGCTGCCCTGTTTCCCAAGGTAAGCTGACTCCAGCAAGCAGCTACACACACACACACACACACACAAACACACACACACAAGGGAATGTTTGAATAGAAAGCAGCCCATTGTAAACTAACTGGTTTGTCCCCTGGTAATCAGATTACATTGTTGACTCAAACAGAGTGGGCTGCCTACACGAGGGATTCTTTCCAGTTTTTGTCACGTCAGGCTTTTATTTCAGTGTCAACCGTCCCACCTGTCCCCTCACAGAGGCCGTCCTCCGAGACTGTGCGAGGGTCTCTGTGTCTCCTGACCGCCAGCGCCAGCAGGCTTCACGGGGAGTGCCAGAAGGCGGCGGAGCACAGCCCCTGCCCATCGGACATCCAGCTGGTCACTCAGCAGGTCATCCAGTGCGCCTACGACATCGCTAAAGCTGCCAAGCAACTCGTCACCGTGACGACAAAAGAAAACAACAACTAACTGCAGTCCAAAGACGGTGCCGTTTCCCCCGTATTAATCAATCACGTTTTTTTTTTCCCAGTCGTTGAAACGTTCAGAAATGTGACGTAAAAATATCACTTATTTATTTTTCTTTGGTTACTTTTTTGTACAGCGGTTATCCAGAGTAAAAGGACGTACTGTCGCTATTGTTTACCTCACGAGAAGAGAACGTACATAGAAAAAGTGCAGTGTTGTGTATGTAGATGTACATCAGTTAGACGGACAAGCAGCCGATCCCTCTGCGCTGAGCTCGCCATCAGTTGTCGCCCTTGGGGACAGATACCACTTGCCTAGATTTCCGACATTTGTCTTGCGAGCAAACGGGGACGCGAAGAGTGCAGCTGCAGCCTGTGAATCACGTGCCCAATCCCTCCGCGCCTGTTGAAGACGTAGCTAATCGTTACAAAAGCTGGTTGCATCAGGTTTCTCCTACTCCAAGAGCCTGGGCGACGCAGTTCCTCTCTCTGCCAGAAGAGGGAGCCGAGCGACGCACTGCAGGTTTACGCTTGGCTAATTTTTGGAGTCCTGATGCTAACAGCCATACTTGGAATGTTCTGGATGTTTGCCGAGGGACGGGCACCTATTTTGAATCAATTTAAACATTATTCAAACGTATAAAGTGTATTTATCCAAGTAATTCTTTATCAAAGTTACTCAAATGCTATTCTATTTATAAAATGTGTGTCATACCTCTAAGAGAATATCAATGTTTATTTTCATAAGCTTTGTTTTTAATAACGCTCCTCACAAACTAACTTCTTCTCTGAGGCTCGGGAGATCTCAGCTGGCACCTGGTCACTCACAAACCTGCCATCTTTGCTTTTTTTTTTGTTGTTGCGGTGCTGTCTCTGCGGTGTGTTGGATTTACAGCGATGGCGATGAAGTAAATGTAGCCTCCGATTGACTCTGTGTTGTGGGAGCTGGGTGGATGTGTGTCACTCATTGGTGTGAGCCAAGGGTGGAAAGAACTAAAGAATACATGTATTTATATACTGTCTGTTGAGCAAACCGTCTCGTTCAGCATCAGGTGAATGCACTGATGGCTGGTGAGCATTACAGAGGTGGACAGGATGGAGCCCTTCAAAACAAGAGCATTTCACAGAGTGCGTGTATTCAGTGTCTCTCCACCCCTGATTTTAGTCCTGACCGTGTAAGCTGTACCCTTCCGCTACCTCTGTGGTTGAAAACAATCCCTGCCTTAGTCAAAAATAAATATCAATACCTCAAAGCAGGAGTATTTCTTTTCTTGCGCCTGTGTGCATAATTCCCCACCTGTTGGAGAGGCTCCGCCCCCTTTGGTGCACACTTCCGGGTTCGGGTTCTTTCCTGCTCCGCCGCCCTGACTGCCTGTTGCCGCCGCTGCTGATCACTCCGCGGCAGTTTTCACGGCCGTGTCATGACTCTCCTGCTGGATAACGAGTTCCAACCGCTTCCTCCGGACAAGGCTGTGGACACCAAGTTGTTCCTGGAGGCTGTCTCTCACTTGCCTTCATTTTTCGGTGAGTACGGACCACCTGAAGTCGGTCTCGTCTGCGTCACGGCGCCGACTTTCGCGTATTTTCTGGTGGCGCTTACGGCCACGAAACCTGACGTTGTCGCTAAAAAAGGATGAAACCAAAAGCTGACGTGCGATCTGCCGAGTTCTTCCGAGCCAGCTGCGCCTATAGAGACACTCTTTGTTTACCCGATAAACAGTGCGCACAGTGAGCTCTTGGTGCGTCCACGGCACTGTTCCTTTGCGCCATTTCTCACCCATTTCAACGCGCTCTTACCTCCAGAAGGTCATTGCTCTGCTCAAATGTCTTCCACTTTCAGATTGTCTGGGATCGAGCGTGTTCGGGCTCATCAAGTCGGACGTTAATGGCAACATAACGGTAAGAATCGGACTAAATGTGGTCCCAGTATGTTTACTCAAGTATGTTTACTCCCCGGCCCACATTTAAAAATCAGCAGGGACAGAAGCAATAATCATCAACCAACAACAAAAAACAACCAGTTGAACCACAAGTATTTCTGTTTCGACTTTAAACTTTAAATTCACTACATTTGGAGTAAAACAAACGAGCGGGAGAAACGATCAGTGAGAAGGTTTTGGTGACATCTGGTGGTAAAAACGCGGAGTGCAACTGCAGGCGAACCCGCTGATGCTGCACTCCCTCATCAAAGCACCTTTCAGGTGTGCAAACGTGACTTTTCACACTGCGTTGCTGCCATTATTGACATTGTGTGCGTGTGAGCGAGTCCTTGAACGTGTTGCTCAGGTGAAGTATGACCTTTGGAAGCTGGTTGGGTTCTTTTTTATTATTTAGGGCATTGCCTCTATGGAAAAATTAAATTCCACCCTGGCTTTTTTTCTCAGAAAATTAAAGCCGTGTATATTAAGGATCCTCAGAGGTACGTCACCCTGCAGGACATCGTGGAAGCGGAACGAGAAGCCCACGCGGCGCAGTGGCCCAAAATTGGAGCCACGTTAGCCCTGATGTGGCTGAAAAGGTGAGGACAGCCTGGGCGGTTAGGTCACCCTGTGCTGAGCTGCTGGCGTGTCCTATTTCAAGCTGCCTCTCCCCCACAGGGGTCTCCGGTTCATCCAGGTTCTCCTGCAGAGTCTGGCGGATGGAGAAAAGGACCCCAACAACCCCAACTTAATTAAAGTCAATGTCATCAAGGCGTACGAGGAGGCGCTGAAGAAATACCACGGCTGGGTTGTTCAGAAGATCTTCAGTGTGAGGAAAAATGCTGCATTTTTGTCTTCTTTGCTGTTTTTCTGTATTTATTCCTCTTTTGCTTGTCTGTCCGCTGCAGGCGGCGTTGTGTGCTGCTCCGTACAGATCAAACTTCCTCAAGGCCCTGTCCAAAGGGGAGGAAGCGAAAGAGGAGGACTGTCTAGCAAACGTGCGTCAGTTCCTGGTGAATTACACGGCCACCGTGGACGCCATCTACGAGATGTACACAAGCCTGAATGCAGAGCTGGATTACACCGTTTGATGTTCCAGAACTAGAAGTAGACTTTTATCATTTTTTTTTTTAAATGAGTGGTTTAATGCTGTTTCTTTGTGTTTGGTATTTATTTCATTCAACAACATGTGTGTTTGGTCTTAATCGTGCTTTAAATATTCAAAGCCATGTTTTGTTTTAATGTAATTTCTAGAGAGTACTTGAACACGGGAGCCTGAATGGAGGTTCAGCATTTGTTGTGATCGACCAAAACTGACGCTTTTCCTTTAATGCCAAACTCTGGCCTTTTCTATCTCAAAACCACCGGAGTTGCCATTACTCTGACCTTTAACTCTGAAATAATGTAGCTTCCCATTTCAGTTGTTGTAATCATCAGAACCTTAAGCGCTTCGGTGTGGTTCTAATCCCTTCAGAAGTGCGTGGAGTTGGTGTTCCTCTCATTCCTCTGGTTCTTTTTGTGACCAAACTTATGCAAAGTTGGCTGTTGAGATGTTCAATCATTCAGGTCAATTTAAATATCATATTCAGTTGTCATCAGAATTCTTGTGTGTATGTGTCATGTGGCTCAAAACGCTGTTGCTGCAAAAGTGAAAGTGAAAGCGTTTGAAATTGTTGGGACTCACGTGAGACTGAATAACTGAGGAGGAGTGCTTAGGGACCTGTGGCAAGACCCCAGAAGCTTCTGTAAGTACGTCCAGTATTCACTTAAAAATAAAAATCTACACATTTGATTCAGAATTGATTGTTTGTTTGTTTTGTCCTGAGAAAACAAACGGTGCCGGGAAAGTAGAGAGTTTCCTCAACATTGGACAGAAGGTATATAGATTATAGTCCATCTTTAACATGAAATTCAGCGTCATCGGGCGATTTAAATGTCTAATTTACTGGAATACCTGTATTATACTTTGGGAAAAAACACTGCAGTTGTGCAAATCCTCCACTAGGTGGAGACATTCGCCTACCAAGTGTAATTGCGTTTGCGTTGGTACTGTGTGAAATTATTTACCCTGATTAAATTCTAATTGAAATCTTGAATGGAAACTAGTTTTTGAATTAGATTTGTGCTTTGAAGGCAAAAGCTTTTACTTTTTCATACCTTTGTGAGACATAAGCAGATGTCCAAAATAAAATAATAGTTTTAAACCCAAATTGTTTGAACTATAATAAAAAAGCGGTTTGTCTTTTTAAAACCAAAATTAGCTGCAAATCTACCCTCTTCATGTCTCCTAATCCCCCAGATCAACCAGCTTCTTCCTCTGCCCAGTTTGTGCTTATCTGAAGTGTGTCCCAGAGGCTGGAGTGGCTCTGGTTCCCCTCCCAGTGGAGCCGGGCCAGAGCTAATCGTCTGTGTGAGAGAGTGAGAGGAGCATGTCTGTAATCCGGTAGGTTTATCAGCAGTGTGGCCTGGCCTGTCCTCGCTGATAGATAGGATGGGACAGCTCGGAGCGTAGCCTGGACACAATAGGCTAAAGACAGGAAATCGTTTACAGCAATGCCTCAATGACAAAACCACTGACCTTTAACTCTGAAATATTTGTTATCTGCAAAGAACCAATCAATTGAATATTGCAGTCTTCTTCCAGATAGCGCAGCAGTGGATCTAATGCCATTATTCACACTATCTGGGTTATTTGCTTTGCATTAACTTACTTAAAATGGATGTTTATTCTACGTCAGTGCTGGCCAAACCACATTACTGATTTGGCATCCAATTTGGAAGGATAAATGATGCAGACAGCCGCGCTATTGTGCATTAGCAATTCAATGGGAGGGTAACAGCAAGCCAGCTTCTACATAATGTGAAAAGTCATATTCTTGTGGGTTTATCTGGGAGGAAGCATGCATTTTTCATGCATACGTATCCTTCCAGGGAAGGGGAAGCCATGTGTGGTTTTATTTACATATAGTCAGCATTCAACGGCTCCTGCCTCCAGCCATTCATCTGGACAAACATATTTCATTCCGGTAACAAAATTAGCACGTTGAGAGGTATGGATTCAATATATTTCGACGGAGGCTCGAGCTGCACCTTTGTATAAACCCCCTCAGTAAAAACGATACGTTTTAATAAAATTACATCTACGTCTGATAAAGGAGATGTTGCAATAAAAGCTCAAGGCTCATGAATAAAATAGGAACCCGTTGCACGTCTCACTCATTTTCAGTCATTTACGGGAGGCAATAAGCGCGCGACTGCTGTTGGCTGGGTTTAGAAAATTTATTGACAATCCTTATTAAGAAGAGGCAAAAAGGGAGGAGGGTCATACATTGCAAAATGTAGTTTTTTCAACAACGTTGATGGAGAGCATGTTCAGATATAATTGCACTTTATAATAATAGAGACAGTTTTTCATACAATTCAACAGGCTGACATAAATAAATAGTATTAAGGAACCAGTGCAGACGTACCAAAAACTACCCAGTCACACTTCATCATGCCCTCAGAGATAAATTAGCCCTACAAAGAAGATAAATGATTCAGGCTGCACTCCCTTATAACCCAGTGCTGTGCAACCAGTGTTACAACCCCCTTCCCCTCCCAGAATACCCAGAACACCCTCATACGGGATGGGGGGAGATCACACAGCCTCTTTAATGTCTAAAACTCCAACAGAATCACAAGTAACTGGCACATCTCGCTTGGCCTGAGATGCCACAGTGTGTGTTTGGATGCGCAACAGTCGTAAATATACATTGTGCTGAGGCTGATGACTTTAAAACCCACCAGGATGTTAAATTATGGAGCCAGAGTGAATCAGAAACCCACCGAAAAATAGATTCACATTTCTATGCAAAGGAGGAGGGGGTTGGGGGTTGGGGGTTGGGGGTTGGGCGGGGGGGCAGTTTGGTCGCATCTGAAAATCCAGCAGGCAGCAGCGCGACCAGCTAAAGTTTGCTTCCTAGTTATGGAATGGTGCCTTCAAACGAGGGTGTTTCACAGAAAACTATACAATAGATTCACAAAGTAACCCCCCCCCCCCCCCCCCCCCCCCCCCAGATTCAAGTAAATGAACACGTGTGATTCCTTCAAATGAGTTTTGGCCTGTCTTTAAAAAGTCCGATTGGGTGCTCAGCTTCGGTATGAAATCGGGGACGGCGGCGCGTTCGATGGCCACTTAGGATATAAAAATAAAACACGAAGAGTCCGTTAGATAAACCTGTCAATAACCTGTATATTAGTCATGATTATCATTAAACTTTGCAGGCTCTTATCACAAAGCCTTCTACACATCCAGCACATCCACCACCTAAACAGGCGGCTCTCATTCCCTCGGTGTTCCGAGCCGTCCGCTGCCACGGCGGCCCCCGGCTCTTATCTGTGCACGGGCAGCTGGATGTGGGCTTGCTGCTGGTGCTCCAGTAAGTGGGGCATCCCCATGGTTTCGTACCCGCGGCCCAACATGCGCTCTTTGATGCAGGGAGGTTGGATCTCACTGATGAGGCACTCCAGAGACTGCAGGCTGCTGCTGAGTGCCGCGGCGTGGCACAGGCCGGAACCCGACAGGCCGCAGCACAGGTCCGTGCCGTAGCCCTGCGCGTGGGGCGGGAGGGGCGCCTGGTGCCGCTGCGGGGGTTGGTAGAGGTTTGGGTGGAGATGTGGATGGGACAGTCCGATCTCTCTCGGCCTGGCTGCACACGTACCCGTTGCCAGTACCTGAGGTGTATAACAGTCGCTGTTTGGGGTGGCAAGGACGCCGTCCCAGAGCGGAGCGAAGTACTGGGCGACGGCGCCGTGGTTGAGAGCGGAGCCGCTGACTGGGTCCGGATACGGCCTGTATGACAGCTGCGAGGTGCACCTCAAAGGGTGGTGGCTTTGAGGAGCCTGGCCGGCCTCTGCTGCCCCGTGAACGGCGCCGGAAACCCTGTACAACCCCCCCGCTCCCTGCTGATACGGCAGCTGCTGCTGCTGGACGGGCTGCTTCCGGTGCCACGCTCCTTTCTCCATGTACCCGGCTTTGGCGATATCAGCGCACTGCGTCGGTATCACGGCACCCGTGAACGCCAGGCTGCTTTGGGACGGCACTCCGGGAGCAAACTCCGAATCCGACCGCGCCACGGCGGCCACGGCCCGCAGGGCGGGGCTGGCCCGGGTCTCTCGCTCCACCTGCAGGACCTGGCTGTGGGGAATCCTGCTCATCTGCCTCATCAGGCTTTGAACCTCCGCTAGCTCGGGCTGGGGGGCCTGGCTCTGATCCCTGGAGGCCGTCCTTGTGTTAGAACAAAGTGTCTCAATGGGAACGTCGGGGGGCTTACATGAGCTTATATGATAGGCCTTGTGCCCGCGTCTGACTGTGTAACCATTATTCAGAGGATTATTGTATGGAGCCACAGACGCCTGGCTGTGTGCATGCTTTGTCCTCCGTCCCTCCGAGTTTTTGACCACACCTTTGACCACAACAGACGCTTTAACAATGGCCAGTAAGCCCTGGGAGCCTCCTGAGCACGGCTGGGAATAGGCGCTGTAGCCTGTGGTGTCGAAGCCGTTGACGGTTTTGTTGAGCTGTTTGTGTTGCGGCACCCGGATGTCAGATGGAAAGATTTTGATGGACAGCGGGCTGTTGGCAGTCTTCTGGGCAAAAGCATCCAACTCGGCGGGAGAAGGGTATCGGGAAAGCGTGGAGGACGGCTCGCCTGGGGAGGAAACGGACAGAAGAGAGCGATGAGTCAACAAGGAGAGGCTCACTGGACGGATTCAGGAGGGGAGAACACCAGCAAATCAGACCACGAAATCAGCTCCAAACAGCAGGGGGGGTACCTCTGATCTGACCAAAATAGCTCACTCCAGAGCCTTTTGACATTTAGGAGCTGAAACACAGCATGTTTTTTAACTGCCCCCCCACCAATTTAGATAAGCTTCACTCAGGGTTTTTTAATTGCTGATGAAGCCTCGATTCCATTCAGACCGATTGTTTTTGTGTCGATCCTTCAAGCTTCAGCACGTTGGCGCTTGTGTAATTGTGTTCCACTTCACGCCTTCGTGAACCTGAAGTGATTCGACCGTAAAAGCTCAAAGCTTAAACTGTCAAGAAAAACTTCATGCAAATATGGGGAAAAATAAAAAAAATAAAAAAATAAAAAGGCAGCGTCGCCGCAATTGAAACGTGTGCAGGAAAGCTGACAGGACAAACTAAGATTGGATTTAAACACTATTATTCAAGCAATTTCATGGCTGCTTAACTCTCCGGCAACAAAGGGAAAGGTTGGAACGCAGCCCCCCGTTTAAAAACGATAAATCATCGGGTAGAAATTACCGACACCTTTCAGGGTGACACCTTTATGGATTTCTTTACATTAAGAGGAATTAACGGCGATCCGGCCCTAATTCTGCAGCAATCGTGGCAGCGGGAAGAACAAAGCGATAATCTGCAATAAAAGGAAGAAGCAAAGAAAGGACTTCATTTCATTTTCAATAACAAAACCAATCCCAGCCGTGCACGAGCTCACTTGTTGTTCCCCATTTGAAATTGATTTGGGAGTTCATTTCATTTCAGGCCTACAGTGAGACCCCCCCGCCGTGAAAATGATTCAATCTACAAGATCCATCTATGAAAGAAATAAATTGGGTGTTTAAAATGGAGGAAAAAGGGAGCAAGGAGGAGTGTTCAATCTATCCAGCAATCTCCCAGCGGAGCGGAGGGAACGGCGCGCCATGGCGCCAGGAGCAGGAATGAATTCTACAGAGAAATACAACAAAGCAAAACACTGCTTATTATGTATCACAGCGCAGAGCTGCTAAAGGAAACGCACGGCAGCTGGGATGCTGGAGAGGTGCTTTAAACCCTACACAGCTCCATCTCTTTTCTGGTTTCCCATAATCCCTGTCAAAGAGGTAACAGGGAAGGAAAAACAAAACCGGCTTCAACTTCAGTATTCCTGATCAGGAATACTGGGGAGAAAAAGGACTGAATTCCACCCCAAAATAGGTTCGACTGATAAACTGACTCCAATAAAATTGCCATAAACGGCAGGCACCAGCACAGTGCCTCTCATTTTCTCGGCTCTATTAAGCTCAATTATCCACCAAAGAAAGATAATTTAGCAAAATAGGCGTTCAGTCCAGCCCAGCGAAACGTCCGGGCCAGACCGCACGTGCTGCCGTTGCCTCGCTGTTCCATAAACACTTCAAACACTGAATGCTAACGCGTCTTCACGGGGTGTCTGATATTGTTAGTCCAGAGATTACAGTCCTGTCAGAGCCATGGAGACACAACACAGCTGCACTTCCCACCGCGGCTGCCTTAATGTGCCACTATGGAAACCTCATTAGCAAACAGACCGTCACTGCCCCGCATCCACATATTTATCATGCGAGGACCTCTAGCTGTGCCACACGTGCATAAAAAGCGGGAGGTTGTTCCAGCAGAGGCTGACAGAGACCCGGTGACCATCGTAAAATGGCTCGAAATCATAACCAGAGGCTGTTCTTTGGATTTTCAGGGCTTTGGATGCAGATTCTGCCTTTCCCACTCATTAGTAGAGTTCACAGAGGAATAAACAGCATGTTTGCTGGGACCTGTCTGCAGAACACACCCCAGCACTTGAACGTGTGGTTCATTAATTACATCTAGCTTTGTGAGAAACTTCCCTCTGAAGGTGCCAAGAACTGAGACCGGAAAACTGGCGACGCGTGCTAAGCTTTGCCTTTACAGTGACCACGCAGGTCACGTACATCCCTCGGAATAAAACCCTCTAACCTTCTGCTTCCTCTGTGTTATTCAGTCAGACGCTTGGTTGGACCAGCCCGCAGAAGCTCCTGGTGCTCCTATCAGTCGTGGAGCGTTAATAAACACCAGTTAAAGCACAGAAAACCAAACTTTTGGTTCAGAATCTGACTCCCAGAAGGATTTTAATCACTACTTTCATTTGCCATATATCGCTTGGGGCAGATGCCAAAAAATGTGCAAAAAGCTCGTAAAAGTAAATGTTCTCACCTCGCTGATGAATTGAGCTACAAATCAGCCACAGCCCCGGAATATGCGATTCCTTCAATCAGTCAGGATGGGGTTTTTTTTGGAACACAATCATCTCAAACTGGATTCTGATTTTTGCCGTCTCAAGGAGGACTAAAATTAAAGACCCTTCCAGCCATACTTGTCCCATCCTGACGGGGTTTCCTGCTTTATCTCACCATCGCTCCCTGCGGTGTGACGCGTGACCGCGTCAGAGGCGCAAAATAAACCCGAGAGGAGAAATGAAAACAAATATGAGGCTGTTCACATGACAACGGGGAACTGGCAGCCATGTGCCATCAGGTGAGGACGAGAGTTAATTAGCAGTCTGACCTTAAGCCCTTAATCACAACCACCGTGCAGATTGTTCCCTCTTCGCCAACGCAAGTCCAAGGCAGGAAAATCCACAGAAAAACACCAATCATTATAATTTGTTATTCTTATTCATGCAAATCTTACATTATGGTAAGTCTTTGACCCTCACCCTGCGCTCACACACCCACAGACAGGCCTGAATATGCAAGACTGAAAAGTTTGAAATTAGCATAATGTCAGCGATGGCTGCTGCATCTACCAACGCTCACTGATGGATATAATGGTCCCACTCGTCAGGCTTGACTCTCTTCCTTGGCTGGAAGTGGCTCCAAACATTACACATGCTGCTCAGCTGTTGTGGCGTCCCACTGGGAGAGACTGGCACTCTTTCACAGGAAACACCTAATCCCAATTTCCTCCCATGCAGGAGGCGAGCCTGGAAAGAAGCAGTCGGAAGGAAAATGGGACAGGCTATTTATTCCATGAGTGTTTGCAACTTTAGCATGAAGAAATCTCATGGAGATAAGACATTAGACATTCATCATGTGTTGCTGCGTAGAAGTCTTTAATAATTCCACCCCCATGCCATCCCACTCCAAGCTTTGCCACTCTAAACAGGCTAATCTTTTTCCCGTGCTCACACTAGGAGCTGTTTCCCTTCCAGATTAGAGCTGAGACCTCATTGTTTTGGAGCGGTTTGAGTTAATCACTAATTTATGGGCAAAACAAGCCTCAGTGGCGGCCGACGGCTCCGAGAGCTGGCTTCCAAAAACCCCACTTTCCAACCTCGGGGGCCGCCATAAGGAAACAGTTAGGCTGACCGCTACAAATGTGTCCTCCCAAGATTAAACTAAAGAAAAAAACAACTCATAAATTATCTGGCATTAATATCCGTGCGCGCTGGCACGGCCGCCGGGGGGGGGGATACTCCCACGTGCCTTTGATGTTATGCTAAAGACGTATCGTGACCACTTAGGAGAGATAAGGTGGTTACAAATCCTCCGCAGGAACACGGCGCTGAGAACTGGCAGAACGGCGCTTCCCAGCATGCACCCATGTGTGTTCAACACAGCAATAATCCCGACATCCAAAATACGCTGGCATACCTCAGGAAACAGGGGCCGCACTCAGCACACACAAGCTCATTTAGAACCTATGGCTCTGTTACCATAGCAACCTCCCATATGCACCCAGTTGGCCCAATAAACCTAGTCATTAGAACCATGTAATTAATTGGCCCTGACTTTATTCCCCGCTTTCAGGACAACCCCTAGTTAGACAGAGCTCCGAACGTTCTCCACTCAGCTGGAAAACACATTTTCTTTATTTATGTGGCATCATTTGAATCACAACTGTCAATTTAGGCGAAAATAAAAGCTCGTTTCTCCACCTTTCCAGGTTCCCTCGCCACCCCCGACCTTCTCTGCAGGCGCTGGTCCCTCCCAGCGTCACCACGTGCATCTAATTGGCTGCACGTTGGAAAGGTCAGTGAAACAACATGAATTTGGAGGAATGCGCCTGCTCGTGACGTCAACCCGACCACCTGAACCGCGCGAGGACCGGGACAAAAACAGCTCAAAAGAGTGTGTTTGTTGTTGCGATGAAGTAGCCACTGGTCAGCCTCCCTCGCTCATGCCCGGCTCTTTATCGGTGAAAATGCCGAGACTCTCCGGGCCCGTTTTCAAAAGCCTCCCTCTTTCCACGTCAGTAATCCGTGCGTAAAGGGTGCTCACAGAGCAGAGCAACCCCGGGGTTGAACACTTTGTTATGCGTGCTCCAAGAGGCTCCGGCGAATCCTCCTTTGCACCAGTGTCACTCCTCATTTGTTTCCGTGGCGCTTGGCCCGGCTGGGGCAAAGTTTCCCCTCTCAAAGCCGGCCCGAGCACAGGCCGGCAGCGTGGGAAAAAAATAAATAAAAGCATTTCCAGCCTTTGCTTTCAAGCGCAGATAGCGGAGGAGAGGAGCTCTCCCTCGCCCTCCTCACATAATTCCTAACACTCAGAAATCGTTCACGTGGCTTTTTTGGTGGGCCGGAGTGCTTTCATGTCCTCTGCCTTCCATTTATTAATTGCTAAAAATGGAACCGGCTTTCAAAGGCACGGCAGCCACTACAGGCGATCCCTGTTTAACTCAATCCAACAACGACTCGTTTAACGAAGGAAGCCGGGCCCACACACACCGAGCCCCCGTCAGCAGCCCCGTCCCTGTGGTTGTGCTTTAAATGTCAGGCTGGAGCTGGAGGGCGCCACACTGCACAGGCTCAGAGGAACTATATTTAAAAACCACACACACCCCCCCGACTCTGCCGAGGACCAACTGCCCCCTCTGGTTCAGTAGTTAGCAGACAAGTGCGCCATTGATCTGTAATTAATATTTAATCGCAACGAACACATTGGTGGAGAATGTGGGAATGAGAATTCTATCCGAAAGGACCCCACCTCAATAAGATAATACTTGAGTAGAAATTCACATAGATTAGTTAAGTTGTGATTCAAAGCACTTCAGGAAAATGAATCCCAGAATATGCATCGGTGTGATGGTGGCTACATAAAACAGGAGAGTCCACAGCTTTTTCCTGCAAACCAGTTGACCACCGATTCCAAGATGCCGAGCAAGTCAAAGGGTCACGGATGAGTCAAATTATGACCGCTTGTCTCAGAAAGCAGGACTGCCTGTGTTGGGTAGCGGCGTGCTCCCGCCTCTCTGAGAAAACCGCAGTCCCAGCCATCATTTAATTTAAAATGATCACCGCTGGCTGCTGCACTGCAGCAGCTATTAGTCTGTTGATCCCAATAAAATACATTAAGCATATGAAAGCACAGGCTCAAGACATTAAAAACACACTTCAACACATCTATTAAAAAGAAAGCCACAAATAATTGAATTAGATGACTTAAGGCTGTGTACACAAGACTACAGCTGAAGCAAACTGCTGTACATCTTCAATTCAGCTTCAAAACCAGACCAATCGGAGCAGCATAATGCATTTTTAAAGCAATAGCGAAAAGGAAACCACACAAAAATAACTTCATTTGTGCTTCTGTGATCTCGTTACGTGAATCTCGACTGAGAATAAAAAGACTGCGCCGCGGGGAGGACGGCACGAAGCGCTACGGAGGTAAGAAAGAGAGAAAAAGGGAAGATGAAAAGATGGCAGCATGAAAGAGAGCAGCGTCAGACCGCGGGCCCAATCTGCAAACATGTCGCGCTCGATCAATTAATTGAATGAAGCCCGATCACAAATGTCAGTCCGGTTTAGGCCCACGCACCCCCGCTCAACCTTTCAGTCAACGCAGTATAATCAATCAAGAAGAAGGTCAGACAACACTGACACGTGCACTTTTTTCTCTGGCTAACGTGAGCGTCGTTAGTAACCCTGTGTGGGAGCCGGATCCGCTCTGACCCGCCACACTCGCTCCGCACAGCCTGATTAGCGGCCCAAACATAAGGCGCCATCAGGCTATTTTTAATCAACTGAAAATCTCAGGACGGTGCTTAAAGACGTGCGCGATCTCTGCGTGCACGGAGCCACTTAGGCGAGGGTGGCTGAGACCAGGCTGCCGGTGTTTTTAATCAAAAGGCCGTGCCTGATGTCCCCCCACGGGGGCGTCGTGTACGGCGCGGACTCACCTTTGCGCGTGCACGGCTGCAGCGGCAGAGCCGGCGGCTGTAGCGGCAGGGAGGGGACATTGAGGCTTCTGGGTGTGCAGGCCAGACGCTGGGATGAGAGGTTCTGCCGCCTCTGCATGCAGGCCAGCATGATAGTTCAAGACGGCCGCGCACAGCCAGGGATAACCTGCTGGAATGACAGGGAAACGGCACAATTTAGAACAAGAATAGTCCTGAAAACAAGCACAAAATACTGGCACGCTGCGTCCAAAAGGTTAGCAGGGGCTCTCTCAGCAGTCGGGAGCTGGGAAAATCACCAAGAAACACCAGAATCAAACATTTGCGCAAGGGAAATGAGAAAAGTTTGGAAGAATTCTGAGGTTGTTTGAGGCCGCCGCGCTCACAGGAATATTCCACATTTCAGGGAGATTATCCATAAATAAAATGTCTCATTGTAAATAGTGACAGACCCAGATCTGCATCCTCACCCCCCCTTCGCTGGAGAACGCCGTCTCCCACAGCAGCTGTGTTTGCATCTGTTTAGATCTTTATCGTTTGAAACGTCCTCATCAAACGATCCGGATGTGCGCCCGTAAACTCCACCCCGCGGGAGGCTCGGCTCGGCTCTCTCAGCCGTCACACTTCAGTAGCTTCAGGGCCCGCAGCCACGCGCTTCCTTTCAAGGCTTGACTCAGACACTCGTACCTGACCCGCGGCGATGACCGGCATCCCCTCCTACAGCTGACGTGGGCTCTTTCCCGCTATCAACCTCCCTCTGTCGGCTGCAATCACGCAGCTCTTTCACAAGGCCTCTCGTGCCCTCGAGCTGCGCCTTTCAATCTGTAACCATCCTGGAGACCCGCGTTTATTCTTCTATGAATTTATGGCTGTATTGATCAGCGGAGAAAGCCCGGAGGAGCCCACTCTCTGAAATGAGCCGCGCTCTTTGCGGCGGCGAGTACCGTCGGAGGAAATGAGAGAGCGCGTCTGGAAGCGAAGGCCCCTCTCGACAGATGTGCTGATTGAGGCAATCACTGCAGAGATAAAGCCAGGCACGGAGGCAATAGTTCAGCCATAATCACATTTAACATTCCCTTTAGCACGAGAGAACGCCAGCGCTGCAAAAGTGGAGACTGGGAAGAGGCACAGGTGAGGAGTCGATGAAAACGGAGGATTTGGGGAATAAAACCAGCCTGAACAAGATGCAGGCTTTACTTTGGACTGGAGTCACGTTGGAACGGATCGGACCCCTGAAGAGACTTGCGGGACTCAAGGTATAGAAAATAAAGAAAACCGATTATTATTAACAGCTAAAGGAAAGGCGGCGCTTTCTTTCCAAAGCAGCTGTTTCTGAGGCTAACGTGAGCACAGAGTAGATCTGTCAGCCTCCTCTTCTTGAGGGTTTTAAGGTTTTTCTGCAGTTTTGCTTTATTTCTCCCTCGGGGGTCCACGGGGCCGCCACAGCGAGTCAACGACGGAACAGAGTGTTCGGCGACAAGCTGCAGAGGCATGATTAACTCGGTGTCAGGAGAAGAGAGGGTGCCTTTCATTTTACACAGCTGCCAAAAAAGAGGATTCCTCCGCTGCCCCTCCTCCACGCAACATCTGTCCCTCGGTGACAAGGACGCTTCAAAACGCTCCCTGCAACCTGCCTCATCCGGGAAGAGCAGCGGAAGACGAGGGGCTCGGCACGGTCAGATTCCATTTGGAAAATAAGAGCAATTCCGAAAGGACCCGAGCGCTCATCTGCTGGGGGGGAGGAAAAAACTGAGGGGGCTGAAAATGCAGAAAGGAGGCGAGAGGGGAAAGGTATCTTCAGGGAAATCCCTTCACCGGAAGAAAATAAGCCATACAGTCAAAAAGCTTCCATTAGTGCTGTAATTTCAGCAGGGATACATGCATCAAGAAAGGCATTATGGTTTAAAAGAGAGGCCAGCGGGCTTGAAGGGGGGGGAATAGTCCAGCTGGAGGCGGAAATGATGCATATGGTGCAGGTAATAATGCGGCCTTTCATCCACCGCCGTACGTTTTAAAATGGGAGCGATTCTATGAAAAAGGAAGTCTGAGATCGCTGTGGAGAGCCAGCCGGGGGGGTGGGGGGTGGGGAGATTAAAGGGATTCAAATGAAGGATCGGCGTGAAATTATCACGTAACAGCAAGGCCGCAGCCCACATCTGAGCGTTTCCGTGGACCCCCAGGATCACCGCATGCGTTCGGAAAGAGCGGGTTTCCATCTGGAGCCGGGTGGGATCTCGCCGCAAGGCTGACCTTCGCGTGGTGTCAGCGGCTGAAGTCCTGCCCTAAAAACCGCTCATTACTTCCTAATGTCCGTTATTCTACAGCTGACGTCTGCTCTGCGTCTGCACGCGGCAGCTTCACACACTCAAGGACTTCTGAGCCGCACGTAATAAGAGAAAGAGCCCAAAGTTTCAACCTCTAATCCTCACAGCTCCCCGGTGACATCTGTGCAGCTGATAAGTATGCTGTGGACCGGCGCAGGCCTGCAGGGGAGATAAAGACCTTTGCAGGCCATCAAATTGCTGCCCTCCCGTGGTTTTCTGATAAGAGTGTGTTGGCAAGTAAATCCATTTTTCAAGCCTCTGCCCTCGTCGCTGACGCGCGGCACAATGAGGCGGTGTCACTTGTCCTGGGAACTGGCACGGCGAGGAGATAAGGCCGATATGGAGGAGCTGCAAAGAGGCGACGGCGACGTGTGATCACTCAGCAAAGATCAAAATTCTGCTCAGAAAAAAGCAGTGTGGTCAGAACATCAATCGTAGGGAGAAAATTATACAGGAACGTCTTGAAAAGTGCAGCGAAACTGAGGCGAAGGGAGCTGCCATAGTGGAGAAACGCACAAAAAAAGAGACACACTGGATGCACGCGCACGCTCGCGCTCCTGTTAGCAGTTCTTAGAGTCCCCAGTTAATAATTAGATGATAATGAAAAAGGTTTAAGAGGAGCACTGGGTAGATTAGCATGTGAGTGTTATGCTAATGCTTTACCCACTTCCTTTCATCCAAAAAACTGCAGAAAGGGCACAAAAGCACCAGAAAAGGTTAATTTACCAGGAAATAAAGCGAGCGACAAAGAGAGAATGATTGCGACCGTCTGCGAGGAACGAGGAAAGCGGTGTCTCTGAACCACTGAAACTGGGCCTGTGAATTTTAATCCACTTACTCAGTAATTAACTGCGTATGCTCTGTGGGGTTTATGTGGAGTTGCAGGTATACAGGAACCTGTCTGAGTAATGGAGACCAGACGTATAGTAGTGCAGCTGCTGCTGCTGTGCTCTCTCTCTCTCTCTTTATGCACAGACAGATACACCCCCCCACCCCTTCATACATTTTTAATAGAATCTATTACTTCTGGATTAGCTGATAAAAGCTGGCCTGGTTAAATTCCATAATAGTTTGCATAATTGGTATCAGAGGCGCATATAAGAGAGACCCAGATTTCTCTCTTCTCCTTCTGTGGCGACACTAAAAAGAGAACACAAAAAGGTTCACACACAGGAAAACCACACAACCCGGAGCTGCCCGCCTCACGCTGAAGGAACACTCCAGGCCTGCAGCCGACAACAATGAGCCTCATTTCCATTGAGATTAGCCCTTGTAAAAGGTATTACAACCACGTTAATGCACGCTTCCTATACAATCCCTGCCCCAGCACAAAATTTATGTAAATATGAACGCCGGGCAATATTCAGACATGTCCGGAGCTTTCAAATGGATATCAAGCACACAACAGGGGGAAAGAGAAACAAGCTCTGGTCCAATAAAGCTGGATGCAGCACAACAGGAGACATTATTATATTAGAATTTGAAATCTGGAAAAATGGGGGGACGCTGCACTGAGCACGACCGTAATGAGTTTACATTTACAGCGACACGAATGCGTAGGAAAAGCAGCAATAAAAGCTGAATGGAGGAAGCAGCAGGAAGAGGAATTTGTGCCGACAGGAACTTCGGAGCCTTCAGACTTCATTCTTCGTCTTAATGGTGACATTAAAGCAGCTGCTCCAGTCAGACTGAGCAGCGGCATCGCTCCTCCAGTTTTACAAGTGCAACTTCAGCAATAAAAGTCTGTAAACGGCGGCTGGAGCGAGGAAGGCGTGAGGCGTAGCCCTGCGGGAAGGAGCGTGACCCCGGGGGTAAGGGGACGCCAACACTGTCAACGTGCCCCGGCACACTGTCACTGGATGGCGAATGGAGCACGCGGGGCTGTTGTTGGAGAAAAAGATGCGTTTCTGATTCGATACATCCGCAGATCTTTTTGCTTTAGCCACTAATCCAAAGTCTCCACTTGGAGAACAGCCTCAGTTGGGAGTAAAGAGCCTTGGAGTGACCCAAATCTGCCCTTGCCCACAGATGGTGCCAAGGTAAAGAGGAACACGGAGCACAGGGAAAAGTCTGACCAATGCCAGGGTAGCCTTAACGGGTAAACAGGGTCTTATCTCGCCCTTATCCCAGCATGCGCAGTCAAACGTCTACGTGTTCGGTGTCCAGCCTCTGCGGAACCTTGACTTCAAAGATAACCGGCGGTGAAAGAGCGAGCTCAAGGTTGCCGCGGAACGATAAGTTCTCTTTCACAAGCACTGTGGGTCGGCTGAGGCGTGAATGGAGTCGTGTTCCACGGTCGCTGTGCTTACAGAGATAAAACCCCTTGATGCTGGAACGCTGCAGGGCCGCTGGTTCTTCTCTGCCCTTCAGATCTTCAAATAAACGCAAAGTTAATTAGAAGATGTAGAGAGAATGCAGCCGCGCAGCTTTAATGTTGGACGTAACCTATTTGCGCGCTCTCCACCATGAAGCCTTCAAAACATTTTGGGTCTTGGGCGATTTAATCATCTCGCCGCCTTTCGCGAAAGTCAAATGATGCATCAGTTGCAATTTGGCCGCGTGGGTCAATAATTGGACATAATGACCAAGAGGCTCCATGTAAACACAACTGAGGGAGCAAATAACCCCCGGCAGGCCTGGAGCCGCTCCCCTTCCCCGCTGACCTCAGAGGCCCAGTTCTTAACCTTCCACCCGCACCCCCCTCCCCCCCCCCTCCTGGTCCCACCGCCCACTTCATCCTATTACAATGAAAAGACCAATTAGACAGATTTCAAAAGACGGAAGACGGCGTGTAATTACACATGACGTCTCCGGGCAGATTGAAAAAAAAAAAAGGAGCTGGAGAAAATAAACCACCTCAGATCAAATCTACGTGTCCGGTACCGTCCTTCCACACAATCTCCCGGCCATCACAACAAACCGCACGGCAGAGGATTACAGACGACACGGCAGGAAGAGGGAAGAAAAGGACGTGACCTTAATCAGTCCTTGCGCTGGCCTGGGTAATAGTCCTACCGAGAAAAGGTCAGTGTTGCAGTGAGCCGCTTCCTCCATTCAGTAATTTGGTCGGCGCGGCGATTGAGCGAGGCTTCACAATAAATCAGGGCTCCGCTTCACTCCTGAGGAAGCAAAGGGAAGCAGGCAGCCAAATGACAAATCCCTTCTCTTCTCAGAGTCGGAATTACTGCTGGGTTGTGATGCCAGATCAGAGGGAACCCCCTCCCCTCCATGGGATACCTGCACGCCGAATGCTCATAATGCAATATACAAGGCTCTCACAAGGTTCCGGGCCCCCAGCAACTAAAAATATGAACATGTCACCGAGACATGTTCAGATTCCCATAACTGAGCAGCGGCTTTGGGGACAGGAAAATCACCCAGGTGGCTGCGTGGAGCTCCTGAACCCGACCAACACTCTTCACAAGCAGGAGGCACTAAACATTTTATTAGGGTGACATAATAAATCAAAGGCCAGGGCCTGATTTACATTTATAGGGCGTCACAGAAAATAAAGATAAGCATGTTCCTCGCAGACACACGCCCCGATAATAAATAAATAAAAGTAAAAAAAAAAAAAAAAGGAAGAGAACATATGAGAAGACAATAAAAGCAAATTGCGGACTTCCTCCTGGGAAGCGGTGACATCCCATCTCTCTGGGTAATAAAAGATCTGGCTCATGCAGGCGAAGCATGAGGCTAGAATTTCACACCTGGCCAATAATCTGCAGGCCCCCACCGCGGCGGCTAACCTTCAACCTCAGCTGCCACCGGCGCAGTGAGGTGCGATGATCCCACCTCCGGCTCGCAGACAATAGAAATGGAAACCCCGGCAGGCAGAGCCCTCAATGACCGGTAATAACAGTTCAAAGCGCTTCCCGCAGCCGCCGGGAAGCTGCTGACAACGCACGCAAAGCCGTCATTCAAACAAAAGGTGTCGTGATGGAAAGCAGCAGTTCTGAGGGACGCTTCCGCGCCACAGATGTTCCGCAGATGTTTCCTGGCTGCAGCGCCACACCAACCTGTTTTTTCCCCTGACATGTGACAACGCAAAGGTATTAGTTTAAAGAACAATCTGATCCAGATTGGCCAAGACCGGCGGAGATATTAAGGGCGAGACGCACGCGTCTGTGCGCACTGGCAACATTTCACCACTTTGACGCAACCAGCGCTGCGGTCCGGACTTTTACAACCCCAAATATAGATAAATACATCACCAACGAGCACGCAGCTCATGCGGGGAGATCAACCGTGCGCGCACGCGTGTTAAAGGTCAGAAGAGGAAGGTCTTACAGAGTTTAGTCTTTTCATAAGGCTTGTTTATCTTTGGTTGGCCGCGGCTGGTCGGCTCCGCTCCTGCTCCTGCTCCCGCTCCTGCTCGGAAGGTGTATTCCCTCAGAAAAAGCAGCCTCGCCACGGATTTCGCGATGCGCGCAGGAAGCCTCGGGACGTACATCCATCTCACAAAGTCGGATCCATCGGCGGCACTTCTTCACCGACACCCGCGCAGAAGGAATCGGATCAGAGGTCGTATTTTCCGTCCTGTCGCCTTCGTCTCATCTCGGCAGTCCGGACAGGCAGAGTGTGCGTGTGCGTGTGTGTGTGTGTGTGTGTGTAGACTGATGTCGGGGATGGAAATGAGTGCGTTGCGCTGTTGACACCGACTCCGGGCCAATCAATCAGGGCTGGATTGAATATTCCCACGGCTCGGCCAATCGCATGAAGGCGAGGGCGGCCGCTGTCGCCTGGTGCCAAACCCGTCAAAGGAAGCACGTTGCTGTTTCACAGAACAATTTAAAGGCGAAGAGCATCTGATTTTGATCCTTCAAAGTCCGCGTTTGGATTTGATCGCAGCACGCCCAGTTCACGACACCAACGCGCCCAGTGCGCGTACGGGTGAGTTTGTAGGGGGAGAAAGTGCAAAAAGCGGAGTAAGTGAAGGAAAGCTGCTGATTCAGCGTCAGTGACTGAACAAATCAAGTCCCCAAACTTATCCAAAGTCTCAGTAAAGGGATTATTTGTGTCATAAAGTGCTTGTGATGGACTCCAGGTATGTTTATTGCTTATTTAGTTTTACAGCACAATAAGCTAGATTCATGGTTCATGTGAATGTTCAAAACATGTAGTGAATTGACAATAAAAAGTATCTTTATCTTTATATCGACAACTGCATGAATTCAGACTTCACTGTGTAGGTTTACGCACATATGAGACATAATAATTAAAATATAGACCTAAATATAGTTTGTGAAAAACCATATAAATTGAGACCTAAGTAATTAAACGTATATAAAGCATATAAGTTGAGTCATTTTAGGATGCACATTTTTACCATAAACAGTCCATTTCTTATCGTTTTTAGCAACCTTGGTTATGGAACAAAGCGACGCACGATGCAAAAGACGAAATGTTTCAAACATATTTGTAATAAGCAGATCAAGATCTTCTGGTGCAACCTGAACCGGCGTCTCCAGCGTCACCTGTAATCACAGCAGCAACGAGCAGAGGTGACTGTTCTCAGGCTCACCTCAGCTCTTTCAGCCAAAAGCAAAGTCATCTCTGGCATCTTCATGTCATCACACGCTAATCTTTAATAATGAGCGGCGAGCCCTTTACACTGTGTCAGCCAGCGTCTCGTCATTAGTGAGGAATGACAACAAACAGAGGGCTGATTTTCACAGAAATCCAGTCCTTCCAGTTAGAAACATGTCATTGTGGTAGCCAATTTGCCCACAGGGCTCAGTTTATCTACAACGCCTGCATTTCTCCCATAAAGTCTTGGCTAAGAGATGGTTTTTGGACTTGCATTGAGATTCCACAACTGTAGCTTTTACTGTCAACAGCCCACAACAGGAGGGAGCCCCTGCAGCAGTTATTTGCTCCTGGTCAGGTGCTGTCATACAGGATAAACTAGGTTCCTGTTGGAACCGCTCGGAAGATCCAGGAGAACTTAAAACACTGTTCTGCAGCAACAGAAGGCAAACGTCCAAAACACATTTTCAAGATGAATTACAGGTGATTGCTCAACGTTTCTGCCCAGCACGCGCCCATGAATCTCTGTAAATGTGTGACGCTAAAAGCCAGCAGACACACCGACCCACAGTTGCTGCGAGGAAGACTGCGGATTGCTTCTTTACAGCTTCCCGGGTGTCATTTTTCAGTATGAATGAGGCCTGCAGATGGCAAATGACATTACCATGCCAACTAATGTCCCTATATTGAACACTGAATACATTGATGGGTTGTTGTCCTCAAGTCGGTTGCACGTTGTTATAATGCTATTCAGTTTAGCCTGGAAAGTCCAGCAGCTACATGTGCAGGAGGATCGTTATGCTAATATCACTGCTCCCCTGTGGTCATGCACGTGATACAAGCTTCAAAATCCCTAGATCGCAAGAGAATCATGCAAAAGAGAAATAAAAACCTCCCAGATAAATGTTTGATGGATAATGTCCATATACTGCTTTTTCTTTTAACCCTACCTGACCTGATTATCACTTTATTGTACCACTTTTATGTCACCCCGTCCTTCTCTGATGTCAAGCTCTTCCTCCCAAAGTGGCTCACATCAGACCAGAATGAACCTGGAAGTGACAGTAATAAAGAGCTCCATCTGTATCTGGCACTGGAGTAAATGAAGCAATTAAGGTCTGGTGAAGTCTCCTCTTTCACCTATTGGCAATTGCATGCTGTCATCTCCATCACAATGAAAAGGGGAGAGAGCAAGGGTAATTAAATACCAACAGGGGCTTGGGGGGCAAAACCTAATAATGCTTTGTAACAAGCCAATAAGGGACCTTATTGCTGAAGCGCTCACACAACCCCAGAGAATTTTAATAGCGAGGATCATTTAGTGCACGCAAACACTCGGGTACATGATAGACATGCGTATCGCTGTGGGGAAGCTGACCTTGAATAGAGATCTCCACCATAGCTCAAATGTGGACTGCAAAATCGTTTGTCTGCCCGAGGGATCTGTCTTTTTCTGGTCTAGTCTGGAGTTTGTAGTCCCACATTGTGTTTTGCTCAGGTTCCCAGGCTTTTCTGCGGAAACACTGACATCTGCTGGCAAAACTGTGTAGTGCGACAAAGGAAAAGATTCAGATTCAGATACCTTTATTTGTCCCACAACGGGGAAATTTACAGCGCAACAGCAGCAAAACCAATAAAAAAATATATAAAAAAGAATGTATATATATATATATATATATATAATAATAATCCAAGATAAATGGATAATTAGCCTCTTTATAGTACAGAGAGTGTACAATATACATATCAGAATATCTAATATTCATTGTGTGCAAAATGGTTGAAATGCTATTAGAGAATTGTAATGTTATTGTGTGAGTCCAGTGGTAAAAGCAGTTATTTATTTATGTCCACTAGTCTGCAGACTAGTGGGCATTATGTTTGTTGTGCTGCCTGACAGCAGCCGGCAGGAAAGATCTGCGATACCTCTCCTTCACACAGCGAGGGTGGAGCAGCCGCTCCCTGAAGGAGCTGCCCAGTGCTGCCAGGGTGTCCTGTGGGGGGGGGGGGGGGGGGGGGTGATGTTCAGCATGGATGACAGCTTAGCCATCATCCTCCCGTTTCCCACCACCTCCACTGAGTCCAGGGAACGTCCCAGGACAGAGCTGGCCCTCCTCACCAGTCTGTCCATCCTCCTCCTGTCCATGTCCATGATGCTGCTGGACCAGCAGACTATCCCATAAAAGATGGCTGATCCCACCACAGAGGGGTCCCTGCACTCCCAAAGACCTCAGCCTCCTGAGCAGGAACAGTCTGCTATTGCCCTTCTTGACAAGGGCGTCCGTGTTGTGTGTCCAGTCCAGGTTATTGTTTAGGTGAACACCCAGGTACTTATAGGACTTCACAACGTCGACATCCGTTCCCAGGATGTTCACCGGTGCAGGCAGTGGGGTTGTTACGCCTGCGGAAGTCCACCACCAGCTCCTTGGTTTTAATGGCGTTGGTCTGGAGGTTGTTCCGCAGGCTCCAGTCCACAAAGTCCTGAAGAAGTTCTCTGTACTCCCCATCATCCCCATCAGTGATGAGGCCGACAGCAGCAGAGTCGTCAGAGAACTTCTGGAGGTGGCATGATGATGAACTGTATGAAAAGTCCGCGGTGTAAAAATACTGTAAATATGATCAATTATATGATAAATAATAATAATAATAATAATAATAATAATAATAATAATTGTCATTACCATTGTCGTTATCATCAGCACTATTATTATTTCGTCTATGGGCGTCTTCAGCGTTTCTATGGTAACGTGCTTCGGCTTCCCTACAAAGGATCATGGGAAATTTCTGTGGCTGCTGTAGAAGAGGGAGTTTCGAAATATTTCAGGATTTGCAGGGTTATTTTACATACTAGTACGACAATATAAGTAAGTGTGTAGACAGATTGTGTGATGTTGGCGTATGACTCTTAGGAATGTGGTTAAAGTGCTCAGAGTTTGTTTTTTTCGGGAAGGTTGCCCTGCGATGGAAGTAGAAAGAGCTAACAGCTAACAGGATGCTAACACCAATAACAGAATAGTTAAAATTGATGACCTACGATGCAAATAAATTGGTTATTAGAGCTTATAACATTATTTTTATGTAATTGTAATAGCGTAAGCAAATACTAATATCAAAACATAAACGTTCCATGGTTCGTCTCATACTATTCCCAGACAGTAACGTAGCTAACCAGGTTTTTTACATGGTTAAATGCTTTATTTAACGTTGTTTCGTCTTGCCTGTTCCAATCTTAGAAGAACCGATGTCGGCTTTGGAATATGGAATTACATTTGGAGGTAGTTTTGTCATCCAGCATCAAGAGAAAGAAACCATGGCCGCGGTTCTGTTGGCTCGGGAAGGTGAATATGCGAAGAAGAATGAGTTCAGTTTCACCCGTGTGGTCATAATGACACGACTTTGATGCTTTGATGCTTCAGGAGAAAGAGTCAGTGTTCCTGTTAGATGACAAGCGGATCAGTGAAATCAACATGGTGTCTGGGCGCACCAAAAAGAAGATTCCTAAAATCCACCCATTCCTCAATCGTGTGGTGACAATGGCTTCATCACACAATGGTGAGCTTAACACATTTATGTCATATATATTTATATGACTGCCAAAACTATGAATGGTTTGTCCACTATGTCCATTTTTAGGTGTGTGGCTTTGTGGACTTCTGGTCTCAGGGGAACTGTTTCTTTGGAACAGGGATAAAGACCTGTTAAAGACTGCTCCAGCGGTCCCAGAAATACTTCAGCTGGTTGCTGCTCTTCAAGGTAGACGCATTAAGAAAATAGCGACCATGCACATGGCTACTTTTAACTTTGATCATTGTGCCTTTAGCCATTCTTGCTGTGTTTGTGTTTTGACAGGGAACGCAACACGACTGTCTCTCCAGGTCTCAGGCGATGGTTTGCGTGTGCTTGTGGTAGCCGTGACTGGGCAAGTCTTCTTGTGGGAGTGCATGAGCATTCAGGATTTGGCAGGGGTACGAGATGGCGTAGTTAGGGGACGGTGGTCACATGTTCACCCCCTTGAAGACTCCATTCTGCCCTCTGCACAAGACAAAGAAGCATCACAACACACCATTTTTGTGAAGACAGAGGTCTCTATGTTAAAAGACATATTTGACATGTTGCGTGTTTTACGTTCTGTATTTCACCTTTTAATTTTTCCGGCAGGATATGGGTGATTCTTGCCTGTCAGCTTTTGTTTTCACCACTGGGGTGAAATTAATCATCACCTGCCTGAAAATAGTTTGGGACGAGGCTCCTGTGAGGTAGGTGAACGGGTTCTTCTAAACGTCAATCTCAATCCGAGTACTGTGACGTTGAACATTTAACTTTGTAGTTCAGAGGGATACAACATAGAGTGGGTCACAAAGACATACACAATGTCCTGTCTGACCCCGCCCTGCAAACCAGTGAGGTCCAGAGGGGCCTTGGTGCCAGCTTTCTCCCCAGATGGCAGACTGTTAGCCGTGGTCCTGAACCAGAGACAGCCAAAAGTGAGTGTCTGACTAAGTTCTTATTCCCGAGCATGTCATGTCTAGTTAATAAAATCCAGATTTGTTTTTACTTGTTGAATGTAGGCGACGCAGATGCTGTTCGTGAGCACACAGAATTTCGTCTCGGTGTCCAGTGGCCTCGGAGGATGTGGAAGCAAGAAACTGGAGATCCCTTCTAAATATATAAGGTACATTTTTAAAAAAGAGTTGGCTATAGGTTGTCTCTTGTGCCCAGCTTAAAGCTCTACGTTGCTTTATTAAAATCACACATTCTGTAGAAGAGCCCGATGAAGCTTTTATGATATGGATGTGACTCCTCTAGGTCCTACTGGGTGGGCAGTGTCTGCTGGTCACCAGACAGCCTTTTCTTGGCCTGTGTTCTCAAAAGAGGATCCCTTCTTATGGTTTCTCGTCTCACGGGCCTTCTCACTCTAACAAGCTCTGGCTGCAGTGTGGACTTTGGTCCTGCACAATTCCTGCCTCTACACCCTCTGGTCACTTACAGGTACATATTTGAGCCCTTTAACTTGTAATAGCTGCTATATCAAGTCATATTCTCAATGGCAGGACATGTTTATTTATAATATAATTTCTGCAGCTGTTCACTCTGATCTAAATGACTTAAATTGCCCCACATATATTGAAAATGATTGTCATCCAAATATTTCTGTCTCTGTTTTCCCACTACATTGTCCGGTCCTGTTGCAGGCCACACCTGTCCCCTGGGAAAGGGGAGGCATCTCTGTCGAGCTCCAGCCAGTCAGTACGGGATGTCTTAAGGCAGCGGTATTCTGTGACCTGGCATCCACGGCTGTTATATCTCATCGTGTCCGATGGCTACATGGCCACAGTTATGAGGGTATTGGGTAAACCTTCTGCTGCCCTCCTGCTGAAAGATCTTCTAAAAAACACGACTCAGGACCTTGAAAAAGCCAGTGGAAAACTGGAGAAATCACAGGTGAAAAATCAGGACTTTGTTAAGATGATATCAGTGATGCAGCTCTTGCCGCCTGTAGAAAAAACCCACATTTCCTAATATTCCTCATTTCCAGGGTGGTGTGACGGCTTGGCTGAACTCTGTCTCATGCCTGAGTTTTGGAAGAAGTCTTGAGGAATTCAAGCCAAATCCCACTGATTCGGTCCTCTCAACCAACACAGAGGGATCCAATTTACCACCTTTCCTGCAGGAGCAGGGGACATTAAATGCTACCAAGGAGCTTCTTGAAAAAGTCCAAGTGAGTGAATATTCAAGAACATGCATTTCAAACTTTGGATTAGATTTTTAACGCATTTGTTCCAGTACTGGTATTTTAATTGCGTCTTATTTTCCCATTATTGGTTTTCTAAAACATGCATATTTTTTCTCATATTTTAGACATTTTTGGAGGACGACTCTGATGTAGATGGACCACCTGCTGGTTCTCATTTGGCGGAGGGTGGTCGTCTGGAATTTGCCTCGATGTTCGACACAGTCCATGCCCTGGACACACAGACTGACGCTGCATTTTTTGCCAGTCCTGATTTCGAAAAGGAGTGCGTCAAGACTCCCGGTATTCATCGAGAACTCGGGAGGATCCAGAGTAAACTGTTAACAGCCTGGGCTTTTGCCATGTCTCTCGGAAACACCGTGGAAAACAGACCCCTCCTGCTGAAGCACAACCTTTGCTGCATGCTGCGCTTTGCTGCATTACTGCAGTTAATTCCCGGCTCTGTGGTCCAAGCGGGGAAAAAGAAGATCTCAGTTCAAGCTTGCCTTCTGCGTCTTCTTAAAGCTCTTCTCATCTTTCTTCCATGGGATGGCATTCACTCAGACGGGCCCCACTGCCTGGGGTTGCTGGTCAGCTTCAGTCAACAGCTGATTCGCCTCCTCTTGACACCCAAACCCGAGTCCCTGCAGACTGGCCAATGTATTTTATCCTCTTGCAGTCTGTCCACAGTCTTGCTCATCTTACAAGAAGTCTCTGATTCTCTCGACCACGCCTACAGCTTGCAGCAAAGAGTAGTGTGGTTGTCTGCAGGGAAGGACTCTCAGCCACATCTTTGCACCTTAGATATGCACCATGTGCCTCAGCTACAGGATAGAAAAGAAGAGAAGTCCAGTGTTACGCGTGAAGCACAGCCTCTTCCCCATCGGCCATCCAGCAGGTCAGAGTTCACAAGAATATTCCATCATTGTTTTTGGATGTTATGAATCCTCATATTTTGGCTGGAAAGAGTCACATTTTTTTTCTTTTTCTAGATTATTGGGGGTGTGGCAGTGGGTCTATAGGGTCACCCAGGAGTACGTGGAGGAACTGAGAAACCTTAAAGACTGCGAAGGCTGGGAGGAGGAGCAGCATCAGCTTACTGGCATCATGTCCCAGATCCAAGTAGCCATTCAGGCGACGGGGGCAACGCTGGAGGAGGGTCCAGTGTTGCTGACTTGCCCAGGTCGGTGGCAGAGAGGCTGGTGGGGTGTGGTGGGCTTGAGTTAATTAGTGCTCTTTTTCTTCTCACTTGTGTCACTATCAGGGGAACAACTTTATCTTTTTGGCTCTTATTTAAAATCGGACAAAGCATGGCGATCACAGATCTGTGAAGAGAACCTCAAGTGTAAGAACAACTATTTTGATCCGTTAAACCTCGCCTTGTGTTGACATTCAGACATGATCGGCATTCCTGTCTGTCGGTAGGCTCTGATCGTAGAGTCTTCAAAGAGACCCAACTTTGCCTGGCACTCCTGTACAGTCTCCTGTCCCAGTACAGACTAAGAGACGCCCAGGAGTTTGGAGACCACATGTCCAGACTTATACTAGAAAGGGCAGGACACCAGAAGAGCCCCCAGAGCTGTGAGTCAACGTTGAGATAAAATGATGACAGTTTATATGTGTTCCGTTGCACTCAATACGTTCCTGAAACTCAAGTGTAAATCATTTCTCTTTTGCATGACTGTGGTATCATGTAGCCGACTGGTTCCCTTGCCCCTGGTTGCCAGTGGATCTTCACAATGACGCAGCTCGTGCCGTGGTTCAGAACCTCGGGAGATATATGGCCTCTTATTTCACCAACCAACCCCTCTACGTCTGCCCCCCTCACCACGTGGCCTTTCTGCCCCCGCTGCATCTGCCTCGCGGTGTGTTTCCTCAGTTGTTTGTGTGAAATCATTTTACGACCCGTACTTATATTTGATAATGTGCTTTCTCAGCCCTGACTGTCGGGCGCCTGGTGCCACTGTGCCAGGAGGAGGTGTCCAGAGCAGTGCGACAGCAGCACCTGTCAGAGGTGTGGACAGTGGAGTACACCCAAGACCTGCTCCTGCTTGGGGGTCTTCTCCCCGAGTCTGTGTGGCTGGCTTATCATCTCGGGGACTGGAAAACGGCGGTCTCTTTGAGTTTAGCCTATACTAACTACTGCTGTGAAAAACCTGACTCCATCCTGCTCAGGAGGCGAGAACTCCACCTTCCGGTCGAGTTAGAAGCAAAAACCATTTTTCAAGTTGAGCTGGAACGTCTTCTCGGCAGCCGGTTCAACTCACAAGAATGCAAAGATGACGTGAGCTTGACAGGTTGGTGACAGTTGCGTAGAAATAAAATAAAAGAGTTGCTTGTTGCATCGGTGACGCATCTCTGAATGATTCTTTTAGAACCGTTGGAAGGACAGAACTGGGACGTGTTGCAACTGTCCAGCCAGGAGATTCTGAAAGCTTCAGTCATGGCTGGAGTGGATGTTATATCTTCACCTCTGTCTTCTTTGCTGGACGCAGCCAAAACCTTGTGTGTGTCTCTCCCTCTTTTGGTGCCGAATGGACTGTATCTGCCTTCTCCACCTCTTTATTGTCCCCAGCCATCCCCCAGCACGCAGGTCAGTCACTGGACAGCTGCTGCATGCTGATCTTCCTGCTGATACTAAATTCTACATTACGTGTGTGTCTAATGTTTAGGACCACATTGGGCAGTTTTCAGAAGTTGCATTACGTCACAGAGTATCCGGAGTTCTCCAAAGATTACTTTTGCTGTTGAGATCTGCACATTGTTGCCATCCAGCCGCCCAGTGGTACATTGGCCATTTGTGGCATTCCAGAAGAATGTTGCTTAAGGTATTTTATAACTTCCAATTTTTATAATGATTAAATTGTCTGGTGGAAAGAGGTGATACGTTTGGAAATTTGGTTTTTGATTTGGTAATTAACTGACGCTACTAACTGTTGTTTTGTTTTTCAGATGAAGAAGAAGTACGCCTATCCATCTCTGGATGATGAGTATGTTTTTCCAGAGGGCTTGAAGAAGGTTGTCACCCATGCTGGATTCTTCAGAAAGACTCCTGATAAAAAACACCTGGACTCTGATACAATTCATATAATCAGTATGCTTCACCTCTCAGACTCAATAAGCGCAAAGTTTTAATTGTAAAATTGCTAACTATGATTATTTCTTTCCCCGACAGCCTGTTTCAGAGAACTTTGTGCTCTGTGCTGGATGCTTCACATCCGTGACCAGCTCTCTGTTTCCTGCAGGAAGTATCAGGCTCTCAGGCAGCATGGTAGACATGAAGAGGTAGCCGTTTGTGTTTGAGCGTGTCAATGTGAGCAGCTGATGGTGCCTCCTAACTATCTTTATACTGCCCCAGATCCCTGTTGGTCCAGAAATGACATCTGCCTGTGTTGATGCTCTGAGCTGGGCCTGTCGTTTTCTGCCTTTTTCGTGCTTCCTCGGCGTTGAAGAGATGCTGCAAGACCTGCTGCTCAGCCTCTTGTCTGAACTTCCCTCTCTTTCTCAGGTAAAAACACATTTTTCCAAACTTTTTTACATGTTAGCCTGAACTGAGGTGAGCTTGAATGTCATCCTTTACTTTGTGTTTCAGGCGGCCGACACACTGGTGAGAGCTTTCCTAGAGGAGGAAGAGTCAGTTAGAGTCCCGTTGAGAGAAAAATACAAGTCACTGCTGCAGAGAGTGAAGCGATGCAGTGTCCTTGGTATGAAAGCAGATTACATTTAACATTTAAAAAGACAAGAAGATGGTTATTAATAATTCTGGATAATCTCCCACTCCAGATATTTGTTTAAAATTTCCCTTCCTTGTCTGGTCACTAGAGGGTGATGATGAGGAGCTTTTGATGACTCTGATTCAAGACAAACGCAGACTCCGGCAGAAACATCTCAGGCGTTTGCAGAGGCACCTGGCTCCACCTGAGCTCCATCTTTGGGAGAAGCAGGAGGAAGAGGAGGACAGAGAAAGCAAACATGGGATGGCTCTGTTGAGGCAACTCTCTCTGGGCACAAGCCTGAGCTCCTGGACCTTATCAGACCCCGGAAGTCCTCAAATGTGCAGTGAAGAAGACACAGAAGATAATACATCAGAGGCTGCTCCTCCTGAGACACACTGTAGAGCCACATCCAGGTGAATTTTCAGCTTTTACAGATCTTTAATAGTTGATATTGATATATATAATGATATTTTAAAGATTCGGTCTATATTATCAGGTTCCCGCTGAATACTCTTTTTTTCCAATCAGTATTTTTTTTAAAATATTTTTGATGTTAAGGATTGAAATTTATATCTAAATTTCAATATTTATACCCCTAAAAGTTAGCAAGCATAAGTTGTGGGCTCATCCTGCGGTTTGTTATTTTGCAGGGGTATAAAAGCAAAAAGAGGTAGAGATGACGCTAAACAGGCCAAGGCTGAAAGTAAAAGGGTCCAGTCAGAATGTCACCCAGGCGGTTCCAGTGAGGATGAGCAGCCCTCCCCACCAGTGTTTGGAGTCTGGGAGTTTGAGCTAGAAGATGAAGAGTATCTAAATTTCCTGGAGCTCTTCTTCAGCTACGTGCTAGAGAAGGGTGGTGCTGATGAAGGGGAGCTTCCACTCTTGAAGAGCTTCTCTTCCAAACTGAAGGAGCGAGAGCTGCATTCTCTCACCTTTGATGTGCTCACAACCGTTCATCGCCGTCAGAGAGACACTCATCACCTGGTGAGAAAACATCCTGGCAGCGATCCTCCGGTCTTCAGAGCTGGCTGCTGCTACAAACCTGTGAAACAAGATGTGAAGTCTGAGCTGCAACTTTCGGCTGTCTCGACTGAAGAGCCCATATCAAGGGCTGCCGTCGGCAAAAAAGGTCTGTTTGGCCAACATCAGCGGAACGGCCTGTCTTTAGCCCAAAGAATGAAAAGAGGTAACGCTGGGTTTAAAACCAACCCTATTCAAAGTGCAGGACGCCAATCAGAGAGTGTAATATTTGGCTCCTCGACATCAATGGAAGCTGCAGTTGAATTGCAGCAGAGCCTGGACCCTAAATTGGAGGCGCAGTTTCCCCAGTTAGGCAGACTGTTGGAGTGGATGGTGCGATGGGCCGACAGAAGGGTTTTAGTACCACCTAACAGCCACGGCCAAAGAGAGGAGAATGAAGGAACAGCCAAAGAAGGAGTAATGATTCGTGTCAAAGCCTCAGCACCTGCCATCCTCACATCCCTGAGCTTGCTCTGGCACAGGCACGCCGCTCTGCTCGGCGATGACCTCGGTGCTTGCATCCCGCTTCCACCAACACGGCGGACTGTCACGCCAGTGCTGCAACCTGATGTGGACAGGAAGCTGGAGAGAGAAAGCAGCGTTGATACTGGTTACCCTGGATCGGCCAACACACCCATCACTGGGATTGATGACAGCACACAGCAAGCCGAACCCTTCATGTGAGTGCAGCACGTTGAGAATATGTCTAAACCGCATCACTACATGTCACAGCTCTATATTATGCAGCAAACAAAGCAAAATTCCATTGCTTTGTTCCCATTATATTGTTACTCACCTTGTTTTATCGCTCAGCTGAATCTTTACATAATTCTCTTCCTTGCAGTGGTCCTCCCACACATGAAGCAGAGGACCTGGCATCAGTCAGGACTCCTCTCTTTCATGAGCCACATCAGGTGACCTTGGATGCTCAGCAGAGGGAGGCCAGTTCCCAGCTCTGCCTCCATGACTTACATGTTTCACCTGAAAGGGCAGGTAGGATTATGGATTTAATCTCTAATCTAGAATTATGGAACATAGGATATTAAGGCATCTGTGGGATTTTTGTAGACAAACTTTGTGGCAGTGAGGACCTGGAAACACCTTCTAGTACCTCCAGTGGGAACATATTTGGAATACCAGAAACGGTGAGGTTTACCCGGCCTTTATTTTCCATTTATCGTTGTTTTGTAAAATACTTGGGTCACTTTTTTTTCTTTTTATCTTTTCAGAGTTTAAAACTTCAAGATTTGGATTTTTCCAAACATGCTGAAGACATATCCAGTACTTCCTCCCTGTGAGATTTTTAAAAGAACATATTTGAAGACATTATTTGCTCCTGCATTGTAACTTCATTAACTGCATGCACAGGCATTTTCTAAACTCATCAAATAGTCTCTGTCTTGTTGTTCTCACTGGGTGTTGTTTTTCTCCCCAGGAGTAACCAGTCTGAAAAGACACAAGGCGACCTTACACCAGAGTCACAGGATCTTCCCACTGTTTCTTCTGAAGCAGAGCTTTCTGCTTCAGCTCAAATGCCTCTCCCCAACACACCAGTAGATCCTCCAAGACTTCAGTCTCTCCCCAACACACCAGTAGATCCTCCAAGACTTCAGTCTCTCCCCAACACACCAGTAGATCCTCCAAGACTTCAGTCTCTCCCCAACACACCAGTAGATCCTCCAAGACTTCAGTCTCTCCCCAACACACCAGTAGATCCTCCAAGACTTCAGTCTCTCCCCAACACACCAGTAGATCCTCTGAATGTTCAGCCACAAAGCTCCACAACTGGTGCTCCTGCTTCAGATTTTATAGGCCCCGATCAGACACCATTTACACAGTGTCCGCCATTAAGACAGCGCCTTGGTGAAGATTTGTTCAGACTGGTTCAGGTAAGAAGAGACTGACCCAAAGTAAAAGGTTGCACTGCTCACTTTTTAAACCGACCCTTTTGTTTGTCCTTGACTACAGAACATCAACTACATGAGCCTGATGGAAGTTCTGGGAGCCTCGTATTCTAACCTTCAACTAGCTCAGCAGAGCTACTCTTTGTCCCAGTCTAATGTGAACATATCACAGCCTAATGTGCCAGCGTCACAGCCTGTCAGTCTTTTCCCTCAGCCAAGCACCTTACCTGTTCAAACAGCACCTCAGAGGCAAGCGTGTGGTCCTCAACTAGGCTTCAGCCACAAGGCAAATATGGCCACAAACCAGGCAGCCAGACACAGCACAGAGAACCTCTCCTCACCAGGCTGTCATCATCCTGATCATAATCAGTCATCAATCTACCCACCTTCTACAGCTGATGCAGCTGTTGGTCATCAGGTATAACTGTTGGGCCTATGACACGTCATGAGTCCATATGAATGATCTTTACTAGAAAGGGTTTGTTTTGATCTTTGGAGGATCAAGTCTCCTAGATGGTTATATTTGCTGGTTGCTTTTATTTCAGGGGCAGGTGGGTCCTGTCTGTCCAGGCGGCGTTTCAGCTGCCGTCCCCTTCCACCACTTGGTTGTGCTGTTAGACCTTAACCTGTCAGACTCATAAGCCATTAACCCCCCCCAGCAATTAACATTTATAACTTCATACGTGATAGCTCGTGTTACATTTTAGCATTTATTTGCATTCTTTCATTAAGATATTGAGTAACATGCCAGTTAGAAACAGTCAGGATAACTTAACTTGTTTCTCTTCAGGATCTCCAGCCCCTCTCTGTCCAGGCCGCAGAGCTGAACTTTAAGGAGTGCAGGAGTTTAATCCCTCCCTCACAGGGGCTTCTGGCCACGACCGACAATGGTCATGACACATCAGTGTTCCCGCCTGCTAATGCTAATCCCCAAAAAGAGCCTGCCGCCCAAGTCTGGGGAGTGAAGATTCTCAACCTCCATCCTTCTGCAACATCTCACCCCGCCTCACACTACCCCCCAACACAGATAGGCCACGCTACAAACCCCGGAACCCACACCGGGTCAAAGTGGACCGAAGATAAAAAAACAAGTTATTCAATCCCAAAAAGGCTGCTCAGTTTAATTTCTCTACCTAGTCCAACTCAACCCAGGATTGAGAAATCAGAAAGAACAAGGGAGCAAGAGTTCCCACTACTTCCTCCAGTGACCACCGCTCACACACCGGCGCCTGTGCAGGGCCTCCGTCTGCTGCGTTGTACATCTGCTCCACAAGGCAACATCATGTTCCCTAAAATAGCTCCGGCACCTTCCTCCAGACCTTGCGCTCTAATTGCAGCTCCAATTAGGGAAGTGCCAATGCTCAAACTGCTGCAGATACAATCTGGAGTGAGAATGGCAAGAATTACGTCAACACTTTTTAAAAAATGAGCCTTCCTGTAAATTTGCATCGTTGCTTATGTTGACTTATCTGCCACAGATGTCACCCATGGTGCCTCCTTCAGCCTCAGTGACTCCACTCATCTCCCTGGAGGAAGAGTTTAAGGCTTCGGTTGGCAGGAAACAGAGTGCTAAAGCAGCTCAAGGGCAGCTGCACGTCACACCTAATGCCGCAGCCGACACACTGCCAAGCTGCATCTCCAGCAAGAGGAAATCCAATGTTCTTTTTCAAGTTGTTCATTTTATTGGATTAGTTAGGATTCTGTTGCTCACTGTGCGTTTCTGCTGCATTTACAGGCAGAAGAGGAGGGAGGAGAAGGAGGGAAGGTCAAAAACAGAGGTCACGTTCAGACCGAATGATTCCATCATCCCTGCAACAGAGGTAAAATTATTTTGTTTAAATATTTATTGTGATCATTATGGAAATGAGTATAATTCTGTTGTTTGTTCCTGTACATCCGCAGCCAGTAAATGAAGAACCTGCAGCTAAAGAAGCAGTCACTCGTGGAGGCGATGCTTCCATTCCCTGTGGTTTGTGTCCCTCTCACACCTGATTGCATATTGAAATAATAAGGATCCCCAGGAACTGTTTCTTCCATCAAGAAGTGGATGTGATGGTTTCAGTTGTGCTAAATGTACCTTTTGTTTCCCAGGGTCCTCTGAGTCTTTTCTGACTGGTCAAATGTTATTGGACAAGGCCATGTCCACTTCAGCTGAGCTCCATGCCTTTGCCTCCACATGTAAAAATCCCCCAGAGTGCCACGATGCTTTCACAAACACGGAACCTGCTCGCTCTCCTGTGCTTGTGGACAAAGCTGTGTCTGTCAGTAGCCCCACATGTAAGTAGATTTGAAATTTACAGATCCCTGTCATTCCATTTGGAAATGAAGCGTTCATTTTAATCTAACATGTCCAGCACAAAGTCCAGGAAATCAGAAGTTCTGCACTGAGCGAGAGAAGATCCCAGAGTGGCCAGAAAAGGATCTGGTAAGTACCCAAATATATTAGCCTGAAGCATCGCGAGTGGAGCCCTTTAGTTTACTTCTCCCCACTCAGGTTAGCAATGGCCGCCAGTTCTTAAGTGTTGTGGATTTGGAAGGTAAAACCCTACACGAGGATTTGCCGCTCCACCTCAGCCCAGGTGGAACAGAGTTCACTCCCATCTACAAATCCTCGCCGACATCAGCTCAGCTTCATCTGCTCGCAACATCTGTTATTCGGAGTTCTGCTGCCACCTCTGAGCCACAACCCAACGTTCCAGTTGTAGCTGATCTCCAGCAACGCACCACTCACACGGGTATTTGTTCTGAGGTCCACTACTGCCTGTCAGATGTGTACAAATTAAGAGAGGCTGTGCTAATATTAGACCATTTCCTCGTTCATCATACACTAGTTGTTGCTGATGAGTCTCCATCACTCAGCCACATTGAGACCAACGGAGACGCGGAGAAAGTCGCAGCAGAAGAGGTGAAATCTGAACTCTGTAGGGCAATAAACAGCCAGATGGTTGCACCCCCCCGCGCCTCATCCAACCCTTCTACAGCCTGGTTCTCTTCTCATCTGACTGAGTTGGATGCTCAGTTAGCTGCTGTACAGAGAATTGCAGACTCTTTGGAGAAGGATTTTTCTAACACCAAAATGGTATCAAATAATCACATATCAAAAATGTATATTTTTGATACAACATATGTCATTTCCTGTTTGTTCTGCTGCCTGTAGCTGGTGAAGTCTACTGAAACGACATCAGTCTCCCCTCTGAATGTGAAGAACGCCGGTGCAGTCAAGAAAACTGTCAGACTGGCTCTTCCACGAGAAGGTACATCCTGAAACTGCATCAATAGTTACATTCCATGTTCCCAAACACAGAAACAATACAACTTTTTTCTGTAAGAAAGACACACTTTAATGATCATTATTTTACAACAGCCTGGACGCCAAGACAGAGCATTTCCAGTCATGCAAGTGTCTTTGAAGATAGTGAAGAAAACCTGGCAAAAGAATCTGTGGCTCCGAACAAATTGTGGAGTTTTTATCCCACATCTTCCCAAGGTCCTTCCAACCGCCACCACTCTCAGGGTAAAGACACAATTTAATGATCACTTCTATAAAACTGACTTTTGGGTTGGACATAAAGCTGGTTACGGACACATTTGAGGACGGAGCTGTTTTTTTTAACGTTTGTGTTATTCCTGCAGAAACAAGAATTGAGCCTGACACATCTGGAATATCTTCACTGTGAGTATAATAATAATAATAATAAAAATTAGAGCTTCTGTTGACGTTGGTGGAGTCAGGCTACATTTCACCCATACGTCAGTCAGATGATACACAGCTCCCCCCCTCCCCCTGTTTATCTCTAGGTTGGAGGAATCTGAGAATCTGGGTCAGTCTGGACTATCCGATACATTTGAAATCTTAGATGAGTTGGTGAGAGAAGGGTTTTTATCTCCACCTGACCTGGACTGGACCGATTCACAAACTGAACAAGACAGCAGGTGAGCTCCTTCGTAATATTCCGTCCTGTCCAAATGTGCCGAAACAAACGTGACCATGACTGACCAGCGAGCTGATGTAACTCGCTGCAGGCTCGATCGACAGCAAAGCCGCTGGATGCCGCAGAATCGCACCCTCCAGGAAGACAAGAGGAAAGAGTTGAGGACATGGATGAGGAAGAAACAGCGGGAAAGACTGGCTGTTTATCAGAAACACAGGGAAAGCCTGAGGCAGAGGGAGAACAAGCCCTTTTCTACAGCTGTAACTGTGGTGAGAGCGATCACCAGTATTTTATGTCAGAGTTCATATTTAATCACTTTCAGAAACACTCCTTTTTTTTCCTCTACAGAAGCCAAAAACCAAGAATCTAGCAGCTATTCAGAAAATGAGAGTGGAAAAAGAGACGTATGTGCAATTTCGTATTGTCTGTACAAGAGGAAAAAAAGTCCTAAATTTAATTAAATGTAAATGTTCAATAGTTCAATTTTCTTGTGGAAATAACAGGGGAAATTACGGTAATCTTTTTTCACGCTGACTTTGTGAAATGAGATATTCCAGTCCTGTGACGCACCAGCGCTCAGGAAGCTTCTCTGATTAACAGGAACCTGCTTCTGGAGCAGTACAGTCAGCGCACACGTGAGGCCTGCTCTTTGGCCGGTAGCATCTCCTCCAATTCTGTAGCTCTGCTCAACAACTCCATGTCTGAAGGTCCATCACTGTCCAAAGCTACAAGATCCAGCTCTGCTCTTCCCCCTAATGACAGGCAAAGGTATCCACTGTGGTGGAAATCTGATCAGGAGCTTGTGTTATCATGCAGCATGAATAATCCCGCAGTGGATTTAGTGATGATGCTAGTCTTCTTCTTAGGGATTCCAGTCAAACTACCTGTGTTGAAAAAAATCTTGATTCTGGACAAGGTCGGTCTCAGTCTGCTCTTTGGTCTGCGGCAAAGATTTCAGACTACCGCAAGAGGCTGGGACTACATAGGCCAGGTAAGACCACATTTAGCTCCATACGGTTCTCTGCATTGAGATATTTTCTAAACTCGCTTTATGGCATTCAATTTTCCATCAGTGACCTCTCTACCAAAGGACCGTATGTCTCAGGTGACCAGACGGGGTATGCTCCATGACCCGAGGAGCCAAACGAAACTGCACTCAGCAAACCAGAGTGAGGAAAGACTTGTTGGACACCAGAGAACGATGGAGCTAAGCAGATCTATAGGAAGAACCCCTGCAGGGAGAGGGATCCCTGGAGAGCTGACAAGGATGGAAGAGGATAACATCATGAATGTTTTGGAGTCCACCTCAGGAGACAGGAACCTTCTTGGCCCAGAGGAGTATCTGTTGGATAAAGACACTGGTACAAGACGTGGTGATGCAGACATGGACTGGTTGGACAATCTGTCTGAGACCAGCAGCTGTCTGAGCAAAATAGACTGGGCTGCTATTGACAGGATGACTGCAGAGGCTTGAGCTTCAAACCAACTTAAAATGTACTTTTTAGTAAAAAAACCCAACAACAAATAAATAAAATATATGCCTATTTTATTTATCTGAAATATATTAAAATCATGTCAAATCTTAAAAGTGTTGTCAATGGTTTTTGTATTTGTGTTGCACATTAAAAGGGTGGCTTATTTGAACAATGATTTTTATAGTTTTTCATTATTTTTATACAGTTCATAAATGGTTTCTTTGACCCACAGTTATATATACATCCCTCATCACAGTTTGGTGTTGTTGAATCGGAATCAGACGTGCAACTTTAGTGTACTGCAGTAAGGACATTTCTTTATTTTTGTTGTCTGGCTGGTGCTCAAAATTCCCAATGTTGTCGCTAGATGGCGCTGAGTTGTACTTAATTGGTTAATGCAAGCGAAGAAGAAGAAGCCAAAAACTTCCGGAGGTTAAAGAGCATCGTTGTATTTGAAAACATGGATCCTAGCAAAATGAATAACGGTAACAGATCTATCAGGCAGTTTAAATTATTATATGTTTGTGTAAACTTTATTGCGTGTACGTGAAACTATATTATACAATATCTCTGTGCTAACTTTAATTTACCAGCTCAGGAGTTTTATCCTGTCAAAGAAAAGAGCCTAGCGTCTTTGCTATATATTGTTAGCTTAGCCTGATCTACGTAGTTTTCTTTACTGTTTCTCCCATTCTACAACACAGAGCTTTAGAATCAAATTTAAATTTAATCTATGCCTAGAAGGTATAAACAAGAAGTCTCAGTCGTCACAATTGTTCGCAAATATTCCAATTGAAGCTAAAAGTAAGACAATTCTCAATAGCTATGCATCTATGTAACTCATTTGTCAAGTGTACTAAAACTTATTATTTTAAAGAAAGTCTAGCGTTGCAGTATGGTACTTGAGTAAATAGATCACACTTGATTCTTTTCTTGTATCAGATGAAATGAGTGGTGATGCAGAAATAGCATCTGTGATGGGATTCTCTGGGTTTGGTATGTACAGAAGTTTCCTTTGCTTTATTATAACGTCTGCTGTTTGTGTCAGTGATTGACTGAGATGGCTTTTTCCCTTCCAGGTAAAAAGGCCCGCACATTTGATCTGGAAGCCATTTTTGAACAGACCCGTCGAACGGCCATTGAGAGGAGTCAGCAGGTGTTAGGTAGGTTGGCTTTCAGTCCTTTAATCTGTTCTTCTGTCAAGAGAAGTGTCTGACCTGAACAATATTGTTGCTTCCTTAGAGGAGCGACACAAAGCCTTTGAGCAGGAAGAGGCAGGTGAAAGCTCCACAGCTGTCCAGTCCTCGGCGCCCCCTCAGAAAAAAAACCCTGCAGCGCCGTCCTTCAAGTAATTTGATTGTTATTATTGAAGTCAATTTAACATTCTAGTTTTATTTTTTTTGGCTAAAAACATTTTCACCCTCTCAGAAAACCACAGAGTGCCAGCAGTAGCAGCAGCAGCGATTCAGACTCGGACTCTGACTTGATTGGTCCTTCAGTTCCTCCCCAATATCTCGATGAGCAGATGAAACAAGGTGACACAGGCAGTGATGATGATGATGATGATGATGACGAGGCTTCAGATGATGAAGATGATGTAAGTCCCATAATGTGATAGGTGTCAGACCCTTGATAAAGGGCTCATTGACCGAAAGCACAGATTGAAAATTGAAAAAAAAAAATTGTGCACAAATCCCCTTCTGGGATTTCAGGCACAGAAACATTTAACTTTAACCATTTATTCCTAAGAATGCTTTTAATGATGAAATGCAATGAGGGAAAATTCAGTTAGAGATGATTATTTGGGTGTAAATGGGATAATAACGTCAAAATATCACTAAACAGGCTCAAATCTGGCCAGCTTCTTGTCAGGGGTACTTCTAAAGTTTCACCACAAGATGGCAGCACATGCAAGTCTGACCCGCAAGCAGCGAATTACTGACCAGGAGTTTGTTACTTTGTGCTTTTCTCACTCCAACAACACATTTTAAAATTAAAAAATATAGCATTAATAAAATGCTGCTGTTTTACTGTGTTTACACTGCCTCACACACAAGTATAAGTTACAACGTGAGTGAAATATCGGAGAATCTACGTTTTTACATCCAACAGCACAACTGTTCTTCATTATCCATTTGCAGCTGGTGACTTTGGCTCCAGGGATTTTAGATATGCAGGCTTTTGAAGTGAAAATGTCACATCTAATTTAATATTGGAATTAAGTCTAGAACTGTAACTGCACACCCAATTCGGTCCTTTTAAGTCTTTCAATGTTTTCCTTTGCGCATCTTTCCAATCTAGAATCCTGTCAAGAAGATTCCAGACAGCCATGAGATCACTCTGCAGCACGGCACCAAGACAGTAAGCACTCCCCGATTTAAAATAGTCCCTCAGTGGAAATTCATTTAAGACCATTCCTTAGAACGCTAAGACATATTTTATTTGTCATAAGTAGCTTGAAATATTTAGTTAACATTATAGGCACCCTAAAATATCCAGTATCGGAGACCAGCGTTGAATGAAGCTGAGCATCTTTAGAAATTCATCTGTAGCAGCGTCAGTGAACGCGCTTCAGATTCAAGCTCCTTTTTCTTTGTCCTCAGTAGAAAGCGACTGTGGTATCCAGCGCTGATTACTGTTTTTAAAACAACTTAGGTCGAAACAAACTTTAAATATTTTCCTTATCCCCCCCCGCCTGGCAGTGTGATTACCTCTGTTGAGCTTTGTGTTTTTAAATACGCTGATTGTCTCCGCAGGTATCGGCGCTTGCCTTAGACCCCTCTGGTGCCCGTTTGGTATCTGGAGGGTGCGATTATGATGTGAAGTTTTGGGATTTCGCCGGCATGGACCAGGCCCTGCAGGCTTTCCGATCGCTCCAGCCCTGTGAGTGGTGAGTTCACTTCTGAGAAACATAGAATATCAACACAGTTGCTTAACATGTGGCAAATTAGCTTCATCCAAACATCCAGCACACTCGCTACATTTATGGTTGCCAAAGTCTACACAAACAGCGCGCACACACATTTGTTGTGCTTCATTGAGCCTCATGTTAACTCGGTGGCATCCTCTTCTTTTCATTCAAAATGAGCCTTTCCAAAGCAGATGGCCGAGCTATGTGAGTGTTTGTGTGTGTTTACTCTGTGTTTCACCGGTTCCATCAACAGAGATCAAGTTCTTTTTTTGGTTGTGGGAATCGGTGAGGTGATCTGGAGCAGGCCGCCGCTTATTAACAGAAATGGATGCAACATTTAATGTGATTACAGGGTGACCGGTTAGCATGCTGGAACGATGAACAGGCTCTAGAAAAATGGCCTGACAGAACCTCAAGGTCCAGTTTCTGCTCCTGTACGGCCATTTGTGTTATGGCAATGAGGAACGAGAGCCATTAAGCTTTTACGTTTGCCTCCGCGTCCTGATATCAGCCTTCCAAAGTTAACGCTGGTGGTGAATATGTGTAATAACCAGCGTTTTTGTGTAATAACCAGCGTTTTTGTTTTTCATTATGCTGATTTCCCATCACTGCCTCTGATTATCATGTGTGTTATGATTGTTTTCAATTCTGAACTTAACTATTTCCCATTGTCTGTCAGAGATCAAAGCAACATCCATCAGATGTACATCAGATGTTCTGCTGTTTTGTTCCTATAGCTACATCTATATTTGTTTTTGTTTTGGAACCATCTGAAGGACTAAACGCTGCTTATATAACAGTGTTATAACAGACTTTTACAATCACAACTGGGTGGTGGCGTGCAAACGCAGAGCACGGCGCTTATCAGCATCGCGGCGATATGAAGAGATTGAACATGTGCCGTGTGTCCCATCAGCCACCAGATCAAGTCGCTGCAGTACAGCATCACCGGCGACGTCGTCCTGGTGGCCTCTGGAAACGCACAGGCCAAAGTGTTGGACCGGGACGGCTTCAACGTCATGGAGTGTATCAAGGGAGACCAGTACATTGTGGACATGGCCAACACCAAGGTGAGGTGGTGCTACATATGTGGCTTTGCTTCTGTCTTTTTAACCTTTTGATTTCATCATTCGTGATGATGTCGACGTCTCAAATTCAGGCGAAGGCGTTCCAGAGAGAATAGGATGTTAGATTCTGTGGGGATGCAAAGAAGAAGGGATAAATCCTAAAGGAAAGACTGAAGGAAATGTTTACTCTCCTATAGTAACAGATGCATCCCCAAGAGTAAGTGGTATTTCTAAACACAGGACGGATGTTCGGCTGCTCCGCGGGTCGATCCTGCCAATGCGTAATGGCAGCAAGGTGCAGCCACCAACATGTCTCATTGTTTTGGACGTGAGGATAATGGTTTGTACCATGTGACTGGCTGCGGGCTGTCTCCAGGGAGAGGAACAGCACATGTTTTCAGGAGTGTCGCGGTTCACGTCTCGCTTGTACCTGCAGCTACAAAGGAGAATCCTAATGAAACGGCCATGTTTGGATTTCACTGTGTAGAAGTACACAGTATTGGCGGTCAACCACCATGTGTACCAGCTGCAGCCCATTTAGGCATTGTTAATACCACCCATAGGAATTACTTGTACCAGTGAAGGCCCATTGATTGCAAGTGTTTTCCAGGATGTCCTGTATTCTTGCTCAGTCCCATCTGGTGCGACTGGTTCAATGCAATGTGTTTTGGCGTGCCGATGGTGCCCCAGACGATTAGCTGTCTCATGTGATAATTATGTCTCTGCTGTTGACAATTACTCTCCTGCTTCCTCAGTTCCACACAAGCTTGTCCGACATGTCCCTGTTAAATGATGGCGCTACACAGCACGTCAGCTCGTTGTCGGTAAAATCAAGGAGAATCACCTCCATCACATCCTGAAGCTTTCATCAGGAACATTTCTGTGTTCTGACTTGATTAATATTTGTGTGTTAGCAGCCACTCGTGCCCCCTTTGAGCCTCAGACCCACTATAAAGCAATGGCCTTTTTTGCCATGAAATTTAACAACTTGGTAGCGTATTATTAGTCTCTTGCACTTGCTTTTTATTGATTATTGAAGTGGTGTGCTTTTAGTATTTGACAGTGAACAGGCAGGCCCCTCTTCCTCGCACACAAATACCACTGACATTTGCTCAACTTGTACTCATGCAAGGCTCTGCTTTGTTAAGGGTCCTGTCAAATAGTAGTACGTCATGTCTGAAGCCTCTCTGCAACCCTGAAACACTGGCGGAGGCCACTTTTTTTGGTCTATCTATTCTTTTGAAGAGGAATTCCAGCAGAGGAGACGCCTGCAGGTTAGGGATGCGTGTTGGTTGGAGCCCAGACGCAGCCTGTTGCACAGCTTCACTCTCCACAGAAGGTTTTCAGGCAAACGTACGAGTGATGCAGGTCCAGGAGTCAAAGCTACAGAAACACCGTTTTCCTCATGGGGAGGTTCGGTCTAAGCAGAGACAGATTGTGTATCCTCACAGAACCTTTGGGGTACATGAGAAAGAGAGTGTGTGCTGACTGGAAGCTACCTGCTACCTAGCTACCTAGTTAGTGGACAGTTGGTTAATTTTCACATTTTGCTCATTTCAGGGCCACACAGCGATGCTGAATGGTGGCTGCTGGCACCCCAAGATTAAAGAGGAGTTCATGACCTGCTCCAATGATGGGTGAGTGTTGAACAATGTTTAAATGAACCTCTGAGTGAACAGGAACTTCCTGTGTCAAGTGGTTAATATCCTCTAGTCTGGATTCTTCCTGTGAAGAGTAAAAAGGACACATCTACTGGATGTGTCTGAGCTCTCCAACCTTTATCCCATAGTTCCTGAACCTTATAAAGATTGTATTCACTCAAGCAGAAACCTGATTCTGCTGAGGAAAAACCATGACGGGATTAAATTTACAACACACTTGCAACGAGAACAGCATTCCTCCGTAGGTTCCTGCTGTTGGTTCATCTGGGGAATTTGTGGGTTCTGACCTCGCCCGTAACCTTTTGCCCCGCACACAAGTGGGAATGAGCATTTGTTACTGAAAAGGTGCGACCTTGAGCGGCAACACCACGATGAGTCAAGTGAGAGTGACGGGCAGCAGCGAGGGAAGCGAGTGGCTGTCATCACCAGGGCAAAACAAACACCTGGCTCCAGTGTTTACCAGCGTTACTGCGCACCCAGATGTGGAGGCTGGGTTATTTAGCTCTTACTCAGGCTCTGAAAGTCTTCCCTGGCACGTTAGCGCCGGGTGTTGCCCGCGGCCCGCTAACAGGAGGACGGAGGGAAACACTTAGGAGGGGAGGTGAGGAGGAAAGTGAACATTGTGGTGGAACATGTGGTGGGTTATGTTCTTCTCTGTGTCGGTGCTGACAGCTTCTTCTTGTAAGTCTTTGCTGTGACAGAGTGTTGGGGTATCGACGTACTGCTTCATCACATTCAAGACCTGGAGTAAACATGTGGTGTCCGTGTTGATATCTCGTCTCTGCCCAGTCCCACGTCCTTCCTTACAAGCTTTGAAAGTGTCTGGGAGTAAATCGGTGCGAGTGACCAGAGCGCCTGAGGCTCACCTCAGACAACATTTCCTTTTTTCCTGCGGTGCCTCACCACCTCCTGACGGGTTCTGCTCCCTCCATGTCGTTGACGTCCTTTGAAGAAGAGGCGAGTGAGGGGCCACACTGTTGGGAACCGCTCATCAGATGGCAAATAGCACCAGTGGGTGTCTGCTGCTTCCCATAATTCTTTAAACGCCAGACCAACACGCAGGTTTTCAGTTTTCCTCGTGAACCTTTTGTTGCGTTTATTTGAAAAGGATTCTTAAGTGTGATCAGTGAACCGGCCCGCTCGTTAATTAAAGAGCCCCCCTAATTGTATGGAAGCTTATTCATACCAACGACCTCCCAGCTTCTTGAATGATCTCATTTATCCACCCTCTGCGTTTTGTTGCTGACAGGAAGTTCACGAGAGGGGAGTGCTGGTGAAGCGTAGTAATGCAGCAGCAGGGTGGAGGCGATTGTCCCTCCACAATGAGCGTTAGGTTCTGAAACGGTTCTGCTGAGACGCTCGTTTCAGATTCTTCTCTCATTCTTCATGAAGTCCTGCCATTTAAATATAGTCCAACATTTTTCATGTTTTATCAGAGGGGCGGCAACTTCCTCGTAAGCACTTAGCCACTTAAACTATTTGCTGGAACACCGAACACCTGTTTGAAATCCACAGATTTATTTCTCCGACAGTGAAGGCAACACGTGCTGCGTCTACTTTTCTCCCCATGGAAGCATTTCTTCGCCAGTTGAATAAAGTTCAAATATGACTTTGAGGTTTGCAAGCTGCAGTTTTTTTTTTTTTTTCCCTATACGGAACAAAATCCTTGACATTTTGACATTCGGAAAATTCTTAAACAAAGGTTATTAAGGGTAAACAAAACCCACCACTTCATATAAACGTGTTAGAGCGTGACTAACACTGGGGGATACCTTGCATTTGTGGCTTGGGTGAAATGAGGTGGCTAAATCTTGCTTATGTATTATGACAGTTTCCCCCAAAAGACCGATCAAACCTCAAAGATTTCACTGAAACTTCAGCTGGCAGAGCAGCGGACAGGACAAACGGCGGCTTCTTAATTGAGACCAGATGTTGCTTTTCACAAATCCTGAGACGCACATGTGCATGTGCACCCACCAATACACACAATTAGAGGAATGTTCTCAGGAAGTTTGAATACCAGGGATTCCCTTTGTTTATTTTAGCGGTATTAAAGAAGAGGCTACCGGACGTGTCATGTTCTGCTACTGCAGTGAAACGTCTGCTAGTGTGCCCAAAACATGACCACATTATAGACAATAATAGTCACTATTTTGATCATCCAACAATGGTTTTGACAAGAGAAATAAAATGTCTCTTGTCAAATATTGTGATGGTTAAAGGCAGCACCTTTTTAGTGAAGTAATGAGGGGAAAAGAAAGGGAGTGCGAGATTCATGACAGAATGGGGATGAGGGGTTTGAACAGACATCACACAGTGACTCCAAGCATGTCGAGGGACCATTAACACGCCAAGTTCATCCACAGTCCAGCTCCAGTCTGACTCCTTACAGTGCAACTGTTCCATATCCTGCGCAGGAACGCACATACCATCCCCTGAAAGAGTGCATTTATCCTGCGTATTCACTCTCCACTCATGGTTGACTGTTTGACTGACAGCAGCCTCTGGTTCTTTAGTCCGGGGGCTCAGTGTTTATTGAATCAGTCAGATTATCAATCAGATTGCTTGATTTAATCTCGTCTGATTTTGGATTTTCTCTTTTTGTGTGGTCCCATCTGCCCCGTTTGGACAGTTTTGAGGTTGGATTTGTCCTTCTTAGGCTTTTAACACCTCTGTTAATTTACCTTCAGCTGTATTTCACCCATTCTCCACTGCTTCTGAGCATTTATCTTCCTCCTTGCTTGACTGCCACTGCATGTTCTCCAAAATCTTTCTGGTATTTCCTCACTTTATCTTCCAGAGGGACGAGAATGGAAGATTTCCCTCCTAATCTAGTGAGACAGTTAGTCAACTGGCTATCAGGGCGAACAGTCGATCCCCATCACAGGGATTTGACTTTAAACCCGTTGTTCTTTCCCTCTGTCTCCCCTCCTTATCTCCCCTCATCTATCTAAGAGATCCCAGCAGCTGTCACCCCCCCACCAGGACGATAACCCGACAGACAGATAAAATCAGGAGTCTGAGGAGTTGTCATTCTTCAGTAAACGTGCAAATAACCGTGCCACCCCGTAAAGTGCACACGCATGAATGAGGATGCATGGGTCTTCATTCATTACATTCACCTCTCGGTCTCTGAGGCGTTTCGGCGGGAAGATGAGGGCGAAGAGCGAAGGGGGAAACGGAGGCGGCAGGAAATGAGTAAAGCTGCTGCCCCAATTCTTCATTCTTTCATCATCATTATGTATTGCAAAAACAATCTTTTTCAAGGTGAAGGGACCATTCCGCACCTGTGGTTTATTTTTGATTATGGTGTGTTGTCACCCTCTGCCGTTGCTACAATATAACATCTTGGAGCCTGGAGGCCCCTCACAGGTGACGCTGTGTGGCCTCGTGCGCTTTGCTCTGAGCCGGTGGGCTCCGGGCCACCACCCCCCTCAGAGCCTGCCCTACATTACTGCCATGTTTTGGAAAGTGCCCTTACGATAAATAGCGTTCCAGGTTTTTCTGCGCTGCATGAAAGGTTATGTTTTCTTTATTAGCCTGACAGATGCCTCCCGTCTTCTGTAAACAAGACAGACAAGTGTGTTTTGAGGCAGCAGGTGGACCAATTTCTCATCCAGTCCTTTGGCAATTTCTTTGTCAGTCACCCTAACACATAAATATTCATAACTGCATGTGTAAACACTTATTTTTAACTGCAGCAGCCTCCAGGTTGTATTAGACAAATTTATTCCATGTGACATCGGCATCCTCTTTTTTTCAGGCGAGCAATCTTGTGATTTATTAACAGCATTGCCTAAACACAACGATGCATCAAACAGAGTTTAATTTGAGCCTTGCCAGCTCTCACTCCGACCATATGTCTTCAGCTGGCATTTGTATCACAATGTCGGACTTATCTAAACACAGTTGAGTGTGTGTCTGTGACTTTGGAGCTGTCCACAGAAGAATCCTCGCCTGGCTGTGAGCAGCAGCCCTGCCTGCATGTTTACACTTCTCTGGTGACCTGGTAACCCAAAGGTCAGAACGCTCACTAAAGCTGGCTAACAGACACTTGTGGACACACACTGTCTCACACGAGTGTTTGCGAGGGTTGTGAGAGGTGTGCAGAAACATGTTTCTGTGTAGTCAGGTAGTTCCATAAATAAACTTGGAGGTCACCTGAGGTCAATTTTACTGTGACAGGGTAACTTAGTCTGTAGTCTTGTTATTTTAATCGCTCGGCCTCTATTCTGCATCATTTGCCTCTGAAAATGGTTTAACTGCGAGCTCAAAATACAAGAATGTAAGAATAATGAGGCGGGTCAGGTGGGTGAAGCCTGACAACAGGTCATAGCAATGGGGTCAAAGGTGAAATGTTCCACCTTGTTTAAATCTAAACATCACTGTTCTCAGATCATCATCCACTCAACTTTGAAATTTAAAGAATGTGGAAGTCCAGACTTAAGTGACTTAAATAAACTGCTTCCTCCATATCCATGTCACATGTAGAGTAAGCTATATTGATATTATTTATTTCCTCAGCTGTCCTGGTTGTGTAATGCGTAAATGATTTTAGCCTTTGCAATGGCTGAAAACTCTCTCTGACCTTACCTTTTCTCTCTGTTCACAGCACTGTGCGCACGTGGGACGTGAAGTCAGAGAAGCAGCACAAAGCTGTGTTCAAACCTCGCTCCTTTCAGGGGAAGAAGGTGGTGCCCACGTGCTGCACCTACAGCCGCGACGGGAAGCTGATAGCAGCAGGCTGCCAGGACGGCACCATCCAGATCTGGGACAGAAACCTCAGCGTGAGAGTTCAAACTCACTGTAGCATGTGTAGCAGATTATAAACACAAGCTGTCTGTTTGGCCGTGACCTGGGGTCGCCGGACCGCCAGACAGGCCAGAGTTCAATGTGTCGCTGACCGACACTGACCAGAAATCAAAATGTTTGACATTTGTTGGACGGTGAGTCTGTGCAGCCGAATTAGAGATTCTGTAAGGCAGCACAGTAGCTTCGCTCGCGATTCCTGATTATGTAACTAAATTAAGTGACGTGTGATGATCGAGCGGTGTTACATAAAGGTAATTGAGAGGCTCACTTGCAGCTTTCCGCTGTATATCTTCCAGTTTTGGATAATTAGGTAATTAAGCGATCAAAGTGTTCATTCCGTTCTTCGAGATCTGCTCGGCTGCAAAGGTTGACATTGGCTCCAAACGTGAATTACACGCACTTGAGTTATTTGAGAAATGGCCAGCTGAGGTTTTGTGACATCTGAAGGGAGCTAACCAAACAGTAGCTATCTGTAGTCTATTTAGGTTTTAGAATAGGCATTAAGGAGACAAAGGACTCTCTATTTGAATATTTTGTCCTGATTATGACAAATGAGTTGTGCTCGCTGAACTGTGACGCCTAAAACTCCACAAACCCTCATTTTAATATGGGAAAGTAACGTCAGAGGGCTGAACAGTCCAGTACTGGTGCAAACCGTCTTGTTGTTTTTCTCCTCAAGTATTTGGCACATCGGGGCTGTAATTCATTTGTTCCACTCCAGTGTTTTCATCGGTCCGTCCCCATATGTGGATGAGGTCGAATGACCCTTGTTATTTCATAAGGGAACACAGTGACAATTAAACTGCAGTTAGTGAGTTGGAACAGCTTGATTGGAGCGAAGGGCTTATCCAGATTAGTAAAATGGGAAGTAGGCGACATGATAATTACTCCAGCAGCCAACTTTAATTACAAGACGCAGAAAACGTTGGTAGATGGACGAATCTTTTCTTTTGTCCTATGCCTACTTGTGTTGTGTCTCCGAGGGGTAGAATCCCATCTGACTTTCCTGCTCGGGGCAACAGTCCTGATTGGGTTAAAGCTCTCCACATTTATTACCCCTCTTTTCCCAAACTAAATATTTACCCTGTTTCGCGTAGCAGCTTACAATAGTCGTGTCTGTTGCCTGACCATTGGAGCCTGTCCCGTCTGAATGGCTCAAGAATTCAAGCGCTGCCCCCCTGGCCTAATCAGCAACCTGTGCTGCTGACTTGAATTCAGACACATGCCTAAAAAGGAGCTGGCCCACCGATGCTTTTATTGCCGCTCCCTCCCCCCGCTCAGTAGAGGCCAATCTCTTGTATTGCCTCTATTACTCATGGCTAGAATATGCAGATCAATCATAATCAATCACGTACACGACCTTGATCTAAAGATCAGCCTGATGAGAAGCTATTGAGGTTGACACATTGTGCTCTTGAACCCTGACATGAGTTGATTGATCCCGCAATGGGGGAGTCAGGAAGGTCTTTTTTAGGGGACTGCCACAGAGTGATTGCGTGCTCATTCTCTGAGCAGACAAGAGGGGTCGGTGCCAGAATTACAAGGCTGCGTCGAAATGGTTGCCAGGTAGTGCGCACCCCGTGAAACCTGGTGCGTGGAGAGGCGCAGGCCAGAAACATGACCACAGACACCCGGGGAATGCTATGATGTCATTGGTAGACTTGGATGTTTCCAGACTTCAAAGTAGGACCCCAAATGTGCTGGTTTTGTTGGACCGCCCGGTCTGGGAGCAATACAGGGGGTGAAATCCCAAATGTAATGTGAATCCTGCTTTATATGCTCTCTAATTCAAAGGAAACAAACTCTAAATGATTATTAATTAGGAATAATTCATGCCAAACTCTCTGCCAGTTGCAGATTACAGACACAGATATAAAATAACCTGCCTGATGTACTGGCTCCCACTTTATTGCTCAAAACTGCACTGACTTGTCCAGACGTTTCCAGTGGGGCTGGGACGGTGTCTGTGGGACCTGGCACTGGGACACTGGGACTAATACATCCATGGTTTAACTGCATCCCATGAATGCTCTCTTGGACTGGGATGCCGGCTGGGTTTGAAGGCCACGCCAAAGCCTTGTGATATGGCTGATGGGGGGGAGGGGGGCTGCTCTGCTATACAGTTTAGGTGGATGGTATGTGTCAGAGAAACATCCACATGAAGGTCACAACACAGAAGCAGACCATTGTAACCAGACGAGAAGGCCCACTGGTGTTTTCTTCTTCGCTGTCGGCGGTCTAAAAAGTGGCACGAACGTGTGTTGAATATTTTAAATCATACGGGACCACCATTATATCTATAGACACTCTGGTTAAATATTTACATTGGACACAGGCCATGTAGCCATCGTTGTGACTTGCTTATGATTCCCGTAATTGCCGCAGAGACAAATCTACCTTTCTCCAGACCTCCAGGCCTAAAAAGGTGCTGCTAATGCGATGATTTGAATATTCTGCATATTCGTCCACGTTTTAAAACAGTCTTCACAGAACCCGGTGAGGGCGTCCAACACACACACACACACACGTACACACACCCACACAGCGTCCCCACCACTTGTTGATTTCCATGAAAGATCAGAGCAGCTGTTTTTAAAGACTTGTGCGGTTTGGCCACGCGATCCGCACACAGCAGCAGAGGTCAAAATCAGACGCTCCGTCGGTAAAAACGGTCTCGGCTTTGCGGTTCGTATGGAGTTGGACAAAGAACCTGACAGTATTTATATAATAATACTTGGAATGGTGGTTCGGAACAGTTGGCGCAGTGGGAGATTGTTATCATAGCCCACCGAGATGAAACCCAATCCTCTATTCCTTTAGATATTTATCAGCTTCTGCTGCTGAATGGGAAGAGGTGAATCCTGGGTGCACGCAGCATAGGCATGGAATAATATGACAAATATGCACATCGAAGCGCTGATTGGTGCTAATTTTAGGTGAGGAATAAGGGCGCAGTTTGCAGATGATGTCAGAAGGCTTGAGGGGTGCATGAGAAAGAGTGCACTGGATTCCAGTTTCATAAACCGGCTGTGTAGATTATCACAGGAAGCAAACATGGTGGCATCTAGCAGTGCCAGCCAACATCAGGATGGTAAATAAACACCTAAGCTTCACAACAGCAGTAAATGTTCTAGAAATAGCTGGAGTGGGTATACGTTTGCAGTGAGCATCTCAGATAGCCACCAAAGCATGTCACAGTGCAGGCAGGCATTGGTCTTAGAAAATATGCCCAGATTTTTGTGGATGAGGCTGATTTATGGACTATCTTTCCATAAATCTCTATTCAACAAAGATGAGGGAAAACTTTAGAGATAATCCAGGGGAGACAGATGCGTTTGCAGGACAGACAATCAGAGAACACGCCGATGACAGCACTGGTGGATTATGTAATAAATGTTTTTACTCCAGGATCGCACACGCGGGGCTTGTCTGGTCCTCCTCGGGCCCGTTTGTCTGGTTGGATGAGTGAATATTTCTTAAATACATAAACCAAAAACATTTCCTCTCCGTGTAAACCAACCAGACCCCGAGGACAGGATAGCATAAGAGGAGTACATAAAAAGGGTTAAAACCCAGTTTGTGGAAAGAGCAGATGGTGTTAATCTAAAGAGACGTCACAGAAAGGAAAAGAAACTTTGTGGAATGATTCAACAACGGCTCCTAACTTTTCCTACTATTTGACGTGAGAAATTCTGTGGCAGCAGTTAAAAGCATTCTTTTTATGTTGAGGTGCAAGGTTTTGTCGTCCTCTGCTCCCAGCATATTTATGGTCTCCTACCTCTGCGTTCTGTGCCAGATCCTCTCCGCATCTCTGAGACAAAGCAAACAAGTCCGGGCTCAACTCTGCACCGTTTGTACAATTTGACGTTGAAGCGCCGGCTAATAAGACAAGATAATTACAAGAAAAGGGTTCATCAGCCCACCCTCATGCTCAGAGTCGGGTCCACAGATCCTGCACACGCACTGTTGAGGCCAAAAGGCCATAAATCTGCGTATTGTTGTATGAATGGAATGCACGTGCACCCTCAGAATGAAGTAGCTCACATCCGACTTGTGCATATTCTGCTTTCGCTGCGCTTTAGTAGGTCAGAGCTGTCTGACACCTGCTGCAAGATTAGAGAAAGTGCTGATGAGATAATTTCACCTCTTGACTTTTAGTTCTCGAGCTAATTCTTAATTCGCGTAAAGAAATGGGAAGATAATCTAAGATATGAAAGGAAGAGAATGGATTGGCTTCAAATGGAAACCCTGGAATTATTCCTGGAAAGGCTGGGGAGGCTAAATTACTCAGGTCTGAATAAGCATAATCCATGTTATCTGCAGTTCAAGGTAACCGTGTTATCTGCCTTGTCCAGCTAATAACGTTCCTTCAATTACTTTACAAGTGCTGTCCTTGTTTCCGTCTCGTCCCATAAGGACACGTCACTCATTCTGCACTCTCGTGCTCTTTTTTTTTTGTTGCCAACATTCTCTCAGGGTTTTTCTATCTTATCTGTCTTCCACACTGTGTACTCAATTCCAAGTCCTTATCCAGTGCGGAGTCAAAAGCCTGTATTGCTGCAATTCTCTTTTCACTGATTTATTTGCATTACGTTTAAAATTAATGAAAATGTAGCCGTATAAACCAAGGTTATGTTTGTTTGAGCGTTAGCCAGCCTACTTGCCAGACTATTGCGTCACGGCTCCTTTTAATGATCGATCGCTGCTCTCAGGTTCCGCAGGTGAAACTGAAGCACATGTCAGCGGAACAAGACGGCGTTTCCCATGTCTACAGACGGATCTTCTAACTGGATTTGGGTTATGTTGACGTAAAAAACAACCCCACAGGTTTAGGCTTTGGCTCTGTCGTTCTTTCGGCTCGCTCGTTTTTGTGCGTGAGAAAGAGTGGGGGGGGGGTATTGAGTTGGGTTCCTTCCAGTTTTGGCTCTCACACAACCCCCACAGTACAGTAGTCGGCTCGGGCCGATTTGAGAAAGTCCGCTGAAAGGCTGGCAGCGTTGGAAACAGCTGTTTAGACGAGGATTTAAACATCTCTGTTTGCACAAGGGGAGCCTGCTGGGGAGTTATTCTCTCCAATGGTGCAGCCTCGCGAATCTCCAAATGTCCTTAAATGACACCCCTAAAATCTAACAAACACATTATCTTTTATATAGCCCCTGAATAGCAGTGAGGGTTGGATTCCATCCCCTCTGGCTTTTGTAATCAGTATGTTCTCACCTCCATACAATGACCCTCGGCTGAAATGTCACTTAGCCTACTTGGTTTCCAGTCATACATGCTGATGGTCACAGCCGCTCTGAGTCAGATCACATTCTCATATACAGCAGCATGCCGGGGAGATGGTTACGAGGGCAAAAGTAAACCCACGATTAGCCTGACGAAGACCTTGATGCCGCGGCGTGTTTGTTTGCAGCGTGCAGACCAGCTCTCAGCGTTGTAACGCAGATCCCCTCGCAGCTGCAGCTAAAATCTCTTATTCGGTGCAAATAAATGACTTAATGAGTGTGTTGGCATGCTTGAATAGCAGTTAAGGACCATAAGTAGGTCCGGTGAGGCAAATCTCTCCCGTGGCTCTTGTCCAGTTTATAAAGTTATCACAAATATTTAGTTGTTTTATACTTTTTAACCCGCCAATTCTGTCAGCATGTGATGTTCGCAAAGTAAAAGCAGCAGATCGGGTTTGCTCTGGACTGGACTCAGAATAACAGTTGAAAGTCTGTTCATTTATTGGGTTTACAGTGTCGGACAGACGTCGGAGCCAATGGGGTTTGATGCCGGTTGTCCTGTATGCTCTTATTTTGAAGGGGCAGATGACTCTTCTGTTAAAGTGGTGTTCTGACAGTTGCATTCTGCTCTGTATCAGGAGATTATAAAACTTTATTAATGATGATCAGTAGTGACCAAGGGTAGGTGTTTGTTTAAGCAGACAGAAAGCAGCGCTGCTCCATTTAATATTTTGGCTATTAAACCGATGATTTATACCTTCTTATCGTTTTTTGGACTTCTTAAAGTCCTCATAATGACGTGATACTGATCTGTTAATAAACCGGATTCTGCGTCTGCTCAGTTTTCACCTCGGTGGGACTGTTTTCACAGAGGAGTAAATCACATCTGCACTACATTTATACTTTCTTAGACCTCGTGCATGACATGAATTAATGGAACGGCGTTTAACCTGGCCGTGCACTTATTCGTGCCTTTCCAGGTTAATTACCGGTTAATATCAAACCACATCACTAAGAAAGCGTAAACGATACCAGACGCTGTATTAAATGGAGGTATTCGACCTCTTTTTATGTCTTTTTAGGTCCACACAAAATTTCACTGTCGGCAAGCACACATTCCAGGATCAGACACATCGTGCCTCGCCTTCTCCTATGACGGCATGAGTCTCGCCTCACGTGGAGGTAAGAACAAACTCTCCTGTTTACTCAATCACGCAAACTCATAAAAGGTCCGGCGCTCTCGAAAGGTTTTAGGTTCAACTCCTCTAGAATAAGCAAGTAAAACCAAACACCACCAAGAAAATATCAGGAAAAAGCCCACAATAGGAAATTCTGTATAGACACCAGCCAGAAGATTTCTAACACAAACAGGAATAACTCAGAGCGAGAGCCCTTCACTTTGCATATTTCTGCAATGTAAATGAAAAGTAACTCTTCCAGCCCTGTTAGACAGTGAAGCAAAGCCGTATTTACTTTTGTCTCGCCAAGTAAATAACCTCATGGCGGCACCGCTGCGGTGACCGTAGAGTAAATCTCCTCATTTTTAGTTTACCTGATGTCTCCCTCTGCTTTCTAGGTGATGACACGCTGAAAGTGTGGGACATACGGAACTTCAGGCGACCCGTGAACGTGGCCACGGGGCTGACCAACTACTTCGCAATGTAAGTCGTTCAGTTTGAATACAGGTCTTGATTACTGGCAACTTTGGATTCTGAACTGCTGGTGTTTGTCTATCCCTGTAAGGACCGACTGCTGTTTTAGCCCAGACGATAGGCTTGTCATAACGGGGACGTCGGTGAAGAAAGACGAGGGAAACGGGAAGCTGGCGTTCTTTGACCGAACGTCTTTTCAGAAAGTCCATGAAATAGAGGTCACCAACGCTGTGAGTTCTGCCCCTGCCTGTTCTTCAGCTGCTTCATGCGATGCGTTGGTACCTGAGGTCTGTTAGCCATCATATTTCTGGATGTAGACCGATGGTGGCACGATCTGGGGGGAAAAAACCAGAAGAGAGGAGTTTTGCTTGAAAAGGTTAAAGGGAAAAAGGCGGAAAGTGGAGTTATGTGACCTTTTGTCATTCCCACAAAGCGTTGGCAGCGTGGCGTCTGACACATTTATGCGCGCAGCATTTGAGTCGCAACCCAAAATTTAATTATGTTCCATCCACATGCATGGGGAGCGGGCGCGCTGTCACATGTGTGAGCGTACGTTGCACTTTTGACTGATCCCGTATCTCCAAAAATCAGCAGGCAGCCGTTGGTGCTGAAGCAGGGGAGCGAGATGCTGCCCTTCGCCGTTCATAACAGAGCTGTAACCACCGCTAATGGCCACAGAGGGAATGTTTTTTAGAGAGACAGAAGCTGGGTTTGTGTGTCTGTGCATCCCTCCGTTCTGTCATCCAGCTGCTGCAGACTTTGGCACGGTATCAACGCTAAATACACACCCCTGCGATCGGGCAGTGGGGAGGACAATCTGGGCTTTGGGTGACCCATTTATTTAATCAGAGTTGAATATAGTTGTAATGAAGTCTGCTCTTTGTTTAAGTCCTTATCTTAAAATACCATTTTCGAGTCGCTGGGCTCGAGCAGCTCAGTTCAGATGAATGATAATGTTCTTTTCTGAGTCCAGAGCTCAGCCTTCTGCTTTTTACTGCATTTCTAAGGTGGTCAAATAACGTGTAGTAGTACTTCAACATGAAGATATAAAGATGAGAAGACATTTGATGATGATTTGATTCCAGGAATCCCAGGCAGCAGAGAAAGCCTCTGGATGTGTTTAGCACTTAAACCAGTCTTTCCCTATTGTTTCGCCCTGTGGTCGTTACTCTTCTTTTACTTATTTACCAAAGAATGTAAATATTTGGAAGTGGTTTTTCCACTGGCTTCTCACTGCTATCACCATCTACCTTTGTGAAAAACTGTAAGCTTTGATTTAAGTTTGACTAAAAGCCTCTTCCTGTGTGACCTCCATCTCCTGGGAGCCTTAATACCTCCACGTATGGCGTTGGCGTCTTGGAGGACTTCAGAAAAGTGGCCAATCTCTGGGTTTTTTCTACAAATACTCTAGTTCCTAAGTTCATATTAGCTGACCAAAACATGAAGTATTTTGTTTGAGTGTCTGACAGTTGCTAATTTTTGAGTCTGATGACTTTGAGGCGTACTGGTTATTTCTGGTTGACATGCCCTCAGTGACCCTGATGAAAGTGCTATTTACTGTGTTTACATCAGCCACCTGCTTCTCCGACGGCTCCCAACGTTTAAGTGCAGCCTTTTTTAAAGTGGCGTACCAGGCAGACAAGTGAAAGGAAGGACCACCAATCATTTCTAACTAAACAGACCGCACCAGCCCGGACCTGGACCCCACGCTGTGCTGAGAAGCTAATGCTGTTTCGTTTTATGTCTGACACTTACTTTGGTCCATCAAACGGGGCAATAACCAGGTGAGACATTGCTGACGATCACAGCAGCGAGCATGTGATTGGATTCCACTCGCCAAAGCAGTTTATACGATTTACTCGCCCGCTCTTTGTCCCGTTTCCACTCACTCGCTCACTCACTCACTGTGTGGCTGCAGTGCTAATTTCTGTCATTTCCTGACAGATATGGATAAACCAGCCAAGAGTAGAAGGGGAGGGCCCACATTTCTACCCAATAAGCAGCCACCTAACCTAACGAGAACCACAGCTGCCATGGCTTTTTCCTGTCCTGTGAACTCTGCATCCGCACCATCCTGGTGCCTTATTTATTCTAAAACACTGTTTGGCGTTTCAGGCTGATCAGACAAAGAAAGCTGCTACCGTAGAACCGAATGATTAAACGTTCCGCTGTGATGTAATCGGGTGGAGGCGAAGCGTAAACAGGGGTTCCGAGAGTCTAAACACACCGCTCGGAATATCTGGAAAGCAATCTGAGCGGACTGAGCCGAGCGCTGCTCGGCTCTGGGTTTCTCAGCAGATCCAGCTGGGGTGGGCCCCTCTGGACGGCTCCGTTTTAGGCACCTCCGCTCGCTCTGTTTGTCTCGTTCCACCGATGACAGGAAGTTTTGTTTGGTTCCGAGTTTCACCAGCCTGCAGTTACCTGGCGGTCGGTTACTGTAGTTATTATAACAACATTGTCTTTACAGTGTCGACCGGAGGTTTAGAGCTTGGTTAAACTATGGGATTATTATGTGAATGAAATGAAATACGCATTTGTTAGACCTAATCACGCATATAAAACTGTCCACTGTGTATTAAAATTAACAGATCACAGTGTTTTATCTGCGGCGCCAACGTATTTATGTTCCTGCGTATTAAGTGGTTTATATCAAATGTGGGATTTCTGAACTTGAATGCGAGGCTCAGCGTTAAGCACATCCTGTTTAAAGCGTTTCCTGATCTCTCGATCAATTACAGGCAGCCTGATCTGGTTGAGCAGATTAACCATCATCTGTCCCGTGACCTCCACAGAGCTGCTGGCCTCCTATTGCAGATATTATGCATATCATTTTAAAACAAACTTAAACAGAGCGGCTTCCAACTGAAGTCACTCTAGAACCAAAACAATATGTATATATATATATATATATTTTAAAGGTGACAGTTATTAACTTTGACACTGACAACTTAAATCTAAATGGATCACCAGTTGGTGCCTAATAAATAAATCATAAAACTACCAATGCATGACATGGACGCACAGATATGTGTCCATCCCCTTGAGTGTGTGTGTGCGTGCGTGCGTTGGATGGTGTGCGACTGTGACTTCTTCTCCTGGTGTCCTGGTGGGATGCACAACAGCTGGGCGCTAAGCTGCTTTCCCTTCCACGGTCTGCGGACATCCCAGTCATACTTGCACCCACCCCCCATTCTGTCACCACCACTGTATTTATGATGTGTTCCACATTTTAAAAACCCTGCCCTCGCCTGTGATGTCATAATGTGGATGCAGAAATGTCCTCCGCTGCGGCCTATGGCGGTCTTCATCACTGTGATAAGAGGTTACTCCTCTTCTGCCCTTTTTTGTTTTTGCCCCCCTCCCTTCCTCTCTCTCTCACACACACACACACACACACACACTTTCCTATTGGCAATGTGCCATCTGTCATACACAGACTTAAGGATCCAGCCCTCAACATCCAAATATAGTCAACTAACAGAGCAGAGCATGCTGGGAGTGATCCCCAGTATATCACAAGCACCCTGAGTCACACAGCAGGAGCATCACTATAAACATGGCCGACAATCCAGGTTTGACCCCGGCTGTTCAACAAAACATCAACACACATCTTTTTTTCCCCCCCAGAGCGTCATCCGCTGCTTGTGGCACCCAAAACTAAACCAAATAATGGTGGGAACTGGGAATGGACTGGCCAAAGTCTACTATGACCCTGTTAAAAGCCACAGGTAGGTCTACTTGATGGTTTTTCCCTGAGTCAAGCCAGTAAGTTGGTAATTTTATGACGTGCCAGAGTCCAAAATTCCTCATTTATGTGTTTTAAGTCATGCCAGGCCATACTCACCATCACATCTGGCTTTTTAGGGGGGCTATGCTGTGTGTGGTGAAAAGCAAACGGAAAGACAAACACGCGGAGGCGTTAACGCAAGATTACATCATCACACGTAAGTTTTCCTTCATCGTGTACCTGGAGACGCATCCACTGGATTCTAAACCTGCGGACTTGAGACCCGATTCACGACATGAGCTTCATCGTGCGACGAGCAGACAAGCAGCTCCCAACATAATTCGGCCTCATTCCTGTAATGGGGGGGGGGGGGAGCTCTGTGAGGACAGTGATTTTAAGGGCCCATTAGCTGATGAAGTAGGTTGTGGATGAGTGGCTGGTCCGCCACGCTACACTGTGACACGCAGCGGCCATGTGGTCGGCAGTCACGCCGGATCACGCCAGGGACAGCTGCCTCTCCCACTTCTGCTGGCGTGATCTCCGCACACACACACACACACACACACACACACCCGTCATCCCGTCGTATCAACAACCCACGAGGCCATCATCTCTTCTCCGCGTGGCTCACAGTTCCGCCCCGGTCCAGAGCAGCCGCTGTCGCCTCCTCCCTGATTGGCTGCAAACACCAGTCCAAACAGCAACTGTTTGGGTTTCTGCAGGGTTTTTTTTTTTTTTCACACAGCGGCATCATGTGATTTTCCTCGCCATGTCAACAGGGCGTGAAGCAGACAGGCATTTGACTGCGCCGGGCGGTGAGTGACGCACTTGATGCCCCGGCACTGGAAAATTAGAGGGAACAGGAAACAAGCGATGGCCCATTGAGAAAATCGAGGGAATCTGTTAACAGTAACCTTTTTGCTTAATGTAGCGTGGAAGAGAAGTACTAACGGCCAACAGCGACGCTGCGGCTGAATGGAAACTCGCTCCATCTCGCCCTACAAGTGTCTCTTCGTAACCTCGGGGATAAGAGCAGAGCACACACTCGCTTTACACACACCCCCCGTCGCTCATTTAAACGTATTCGGGCACACACTCACACACACCCTCGTGGATTTAAGTGCTGGGGGCCTTTTATTGGGGTATTGTTAACAAAATTGTGAAGAGGCACAGAGTGATGTGAAATAATAAATATGCTAGCGTGCACCAAGGCAGAAGGCGCACACGAGAGGACCGCTGCCACCAGAGGTCAACAGGTGCTCGTGGGTTTGGATCTTCTGCAGTAGGAGAAGTGCAGGGCTCAGTTTGAGCCGCTGACAGCAGCTCTGTCCTGTGATGAGTTATCCCTGTTTTCCCCGTTCCTCCAGCCCACGCCTTACCCATGTTCAGAGAGGCCCGGCAGAGAAGCACACGCAAACAGCTGGAGAAGGACCGACTCGACCCAAAGAAATCCCACAAACCAGAGCCTCCCGTGGCTGGACCAGGTACAGTTTCCAACCTTTCCTCTTCCTTAACTGTTAGAAATTAAAACAAAGGCAACAAGCAAAAACAAATCTAGAAATTAACTGATGTCTCTGGGATACCAAGCAAAATAAAACTCACTGCAATGCTGGTGTGATAATGAGACACAGACGTAGTTTGGCAGTCGATTTTAAGCATATTATTAGTCATGTTCTTAACTAGATGAATGCTTCTTTCTGTCTGAGACAGATGTACGAATCCACAGTTGTTGATGTTGTGATTCCACATTACGCAATCCCAAAGAAGTGGGGAGCTAAGGCGGCGCTGCTCCCTCTTGGCCTTTTAAAAAGGTTCATTGTTGCCTCGTATTTTTTAACTGCCGGGACAGAACGACCCATTTGATCTTTCGACCACATGGTCCGACAGTCTGGGTTTCACTACAATGTGTCGGCAGAAACCGCATCGACGCATGACTACGACACAGTTTGCCACTGAAACGGCACAAAACCGCAATTTCTACAGAAGTACGTCACCCGACTCGACTATTTCTGGTTATTTGTTTAGCTCTGGTCCACTTGAGATGCTAGCTAACGTAGCTTTAATGCAGCTCAGTTCATAATTCAGGTAATAAACCCAAAGCTTGTTGTCGTAGCACTCCAGATGGAGCCTTTTAGGCTGATCTCCTCCAGATATTTGTACTTTTCTGATGCCAGGTCAGACACACACATTCCAAATCTACAGGGAAAGCAGCTATCATAGGTCAGACTGGGACACACGGAGTACACAGCTTTGAGTGACGGCTCGGTCACCAGGGTGACCTGTGGTGAACAGTGAAAGCAGACCATGCATTATAGGTACACGATGATGATGATGATGACAATCTGTGGATGACTTGCTTATTAACATTAAGATGATTCTGAGACAAATGAGTCACGGTTATAAAAAAAACTAAAGCAGGGCTAAAAAAAAAGATTGTGTTTTCGAAATGATAATTAAAATCGCAGGGCTTATTTTAATTAACCATGCAGCACAGTTAAATGACATTAAAGCGTCCCGGCAGCGTTTCACTGCTTTTGCAATGACGTGATGTTTGCTGCTTGGTTTGACGCTTGCAAGCAATATAAACAGGCTGGTCGCTCCCAAAAACAGTCCGCCGGCAGCAGGAAATCCACATATCTGAACCTTGGTCGTGATATTTTCCTCCAACAGCTCAACCAGCCAAAAACAGCAAAGTACTTCACAAACAGGAGAGCGCGCAGCCTTAAATACCAGCGTTTACGACACTGAAATCCTTTTCTGTACGTCGTCTGAGCTCCGTCTGCTTCCTGACAGGTCGTGGCGGAAGAGTAGCAGCTCACGGCGGCACTCTGTCTTCATTCATCGTGAAAAATATCGCTTTGGATAAAACGGACGACAGCAACGCCCGACAGGCCATCTTGCGTCACGCCAAGGAGGCCGCAGAGAACCCCTACTGGATCGCCCCCGCGTACAAAAAGTAAGCAGCAGTCATTTGTGAAAACAAGGGGTATTAATCATTTACGGGCTTCCTGTCCAGCTGGCTGCTCTTCTCACCCACACGTCTCTCCTTCCTGGGCTCGGTAAGCCGAGCATCGCTAGAACTGTTGCCTATTATAGTGTCTTTCCATTAATTTTCCATAAATGTTTAAGAGGGATGTATAGTTGTATAGGTGGGCACCTCAGACTGGAGGAAAAATAGTCTGATGTGCAGTTTTGTTCTCTCCTTGTGCACCAAGTTAGTCTCTGATTTCCCGTTTTGAACTGGTTGACCCGTCTCCTCCTATAGGACCCAGCCAGAGCCCATGTTTGCCGAGGAGTCGGATGAAGATGAGGAAGCAGAGAAAGAACCAGAGTGGAAGAAGCGAAAGATCTGAGGCACTTTTTACATTTTTAAAAGAAAACAATAAACAATATTTGGCATTCGCAGGTGACCATTTGGTTAATATATTCATTTTAGTCCAATCTTGTCACAAAGTAATTCACATTTATTTACAAGTAAATCGTCGTGATTGACAGCTTGAAGTGAAACCCTTTTGTGTGTTAGCTGCCACTCACAGTCAGGTGCACGTTACCTGCGACATTGTTGAGGTTGAATTTGATGATAAATATGTGTTACATGTCCTAACGTGACAGGAGATTTCCTGCAGGTCCCTTGAGAGGGTCAGTTGAAAGCCTCACGCTGCCGGACTATAAATGCACCTTGCAGACGCGTTTGCCTCTCTGTCTGGATCAGCACCAACCGGTTGTAACTGAAGACTGTAAAGTGTAAACAAATCGTCTGAGGTCATTATTTTTGGGACTACTGGCTCTCTGTGCTCCACTGGAATCCCTCAAACGCAGCAACCTGCGTAGTAACATTGATACCTGCATGAAGGGTCCAACGGATGCAACTGTGTCTCGTCTCAGTGTGATTATTCACCACCAGAGCACCTTTAATCCATTTTCACTCTATTGAATTTCACTTCTTTAATCCTCTTTTCCCACTCCTCCAGAGTCAGAGTGTGTTAATGGCTCATAAATTGGTTCCAGATCCCCCCCATCTTCCCCCCAATCGGTGTGTTAAAGAAATTTGAACCTTGATCCGTTCATGAAGCACCGACTTTGAAGGTGAATCAAATCTGATTGCGCAACATTCCCATACAACAGGAAGGAGTTATGTCGCCCTGGAAACGCTGAAACGACAGAGGAAACCACAACACACGGCGCTGTCACACAGCTCTGTGCTCTGGCTGTAACACCAAACATGTGGAGTTTGAATTGGATTATTTCTGAACTGTAAATTTCAGTGGCCCTTTTTTTTTTTTTTTTTTTTTTGCTCCACTTCCTTCTTCAGAGACGCAATCGCCTAGCTGGTATTTCTCAAACTTGGACACACACAGAGCTGCGCCTGAAGCTGCAGGCAGACAATCAGACCTGGCAACCAGTCCGTCCACAGCATGCCAGCAGCAGGAACGGGGAAGGTTTGAGACAGGAGGCGATGGTTTAAACTGGGAAGCTGAGAGCCTCTCAGGCTGAAGGAGGTGAGGAGTGACTGCTGTTTAACTCGGGTGGGGAGGTCAATCCGCCAGGGGCGGCGCGTGTGGCGCAGAGGCCGCGACCTCCCGATAACAACACTTCCAAACACGGGGATCATCTGAGGACAGACTCCAAAAGCCTTCAGGCGTCGGCCCCAGATGTCACCTTGTTTAAATTAAAGAAATATAATGAGTTAAAACAAACCAGTCTGACCCAGATATGGGGAATTCAAATCTGAAGGAAACCAACTGGCCAAATTCAAACTTCCCCTCGCTCACTTTTGCTGCAAGTGCTGAGGGGTAAAAAAACCCATCAGCATCCAGAATCCTCGGTCCGGACACAAAAGCATTTGGGTCCAGTGCAATAAATCTGCAACAACTGGTGTCTTTCACCGACGGGGAAACGACGGACCTGCTGTGAACACATCCGAACGTCATCGGCTTTAAAGATGATTGAGTTTGGAGCCGTTTCCGCATATATTCAGGGAGAAATATCGTCCATCTGGGGAGTCTGTGCAGCCGGGAAACGCAGGTGTTTATGATAACGGGAGCGGACCGATGAGAATTACCTTTCCATGCGCGCAGACGTCGGACCCCCGCCATTCTCCACGATTCAGAGCTGGCCTGCTCACCATCACTCCCCACCATCACTCCCCAATGCAGCGTTGGAAATGGCTGCACACCCCAGACAAACATATTGTGACGGGCTGAATAATCACTCCTGCAGACACATCCTGGATCAGCCTGTGGAACCACTCAGGCTTCTCATTAGTCCCGTTCACTTCCACGTATTGGGAAAGCAAGTGTTTCACGGTCTAACTCTGAGCTAATGACACCGTAGAGGCCTTCCCGCTCGTGCACTCGGGCCGCGCTGTCGTCACAGTACAAGGCAGGACACCAGCAAATCGTTTGATAGAAACAAGTTTATTTCCGTAAAAAGTTATAAAATGAATATTGTACAAAAATAAAGTCTGCGGCGAGCTTTGGTTCTGTAACATGAAACAAGTGAGACAACAGGACAGGTTTTTTTCACAGAGGTGTTCAAACAAGAAGCCAAAATGAACCCAAGATTCTCCCCTCGCCGTCGGCAGAGAGGCGTTTCTTTCGTCAGAACTCAGTCGCCGAGGGGCTGCGGAGGGAAACGCGCGGGACGATGGGGCGGCTAGTTTGCGCGCGAGTAACGGGCACTCTGAGATTTCTGGGAAGCGTCTGAACTGGATTCTCATCTGGAAAGGCTTACACACGAATCGGTTGTAAAGGGGAAGATGATCCAATTGATGAGGTATGCTGTGATAAAAGCTTGGAGTCGTAGTGTTTGGCCTAAATTCAGCCCGATGCAGTGGATTTGTTCTGTGTGCAGGCGGATTACACAGCAAAGCTGGCTTGGTGGGCACAGATACCTTGGTCCCTAATCCGTGCTAACATCAAGACCTTCCCCAGGGCTCTCTTTGTTCCCCTTAAACGAGGGCCTCGCGGGGTCCCGACGGGCACGGCAACGCGCTTTTAAAGAATGTGTTGTTTTCCGGGATGTGTGCAGTTTGGGAATAAACTCGGCCGAGCAGGTTCTTACACGCAGCGCATACATCGAGCCCGCCCCGCCCCGCCCCGCCCTCTTCGCGAGCACGCTCTTTTGTTTGCGAGGTCCAATCGTGCGATATTTGTATCAGTCGGGCGACGGCAGCTGCTACAGTAGCGAGTTGTTCCTTAAACTGCTGTCACCAAAGTGCCTTTGGCGAGGGGGATGTTTGGTTAAGACTCGTGTTAGAGGATCATTTTCCAATCCCCTTTCACTGAGTAAGACCTCTCTGTCATGGACGAGACAGAAACACAAACGGTCCCCTGAACTTTAAAGCCTGTTTGGGACAGGAACCGCCGCAGAGCCCCGACTGGGGAGCGGTTTCAAGTAGCTCGTAGCCTCTGTGACTCAAAGGAAGGGTCCTTAATAACACCTGCAGATTCTACAGCTGAGCCGATTCGACACGTCTGACTGATGTCGAGTAACTGACTTAGAAAGAAAAGAAACAGCAGCAATGAACCTTTGTAAACAGTAAAATGTGGGTGGATGAGGTCGATACCCAGGCGACTTGGCGTGGAAGCAAAAAGCTTCTTTAAACTTGAACCTGCCCTCCATCCGAATGCTCTCTATTGGTCCCCTCCTCTGTTTCGCCCTCTGCCCATCTGTCTAACGAAGGTCTTTAGGAGCGAGTTGTGGAATCTAACCGAAGCGAATAAGCAGTGTAAAGACGCGCAGACGAGCAGTTCTGGATCGGCGGTTTTAGACTTTGCTTGAGAAAAAGGCTCCAATTTGGCACCATTTAGGACAAACAAAGCTTTACAATAAATAAGGAAAGACTTTCATAAAATGGATTGAAATAAATAAAAAATAAGTTAATTTTTTTTTTTTAATAAATATTCCTCTTACACGTGTTATATATGATTGGGTTTTTATGGAGAGAACTTTGCACCAACGCAGTCTTGACGGAGCTCAGGTGTGGTGTTTGTCGTCCTTGGCTCTGAATGTGAATGTCAACATTCAGACAATGCAGTGGAAGTGATTTAGACTGCAGCTGAATATACTCAAATCCCAGCATTCGTCTGGAGTCTTAGGAGCTAGCTGTGGAAAAACTGATGTTCCTGGGAAAATCGTTGCTTCTAGGATAAGAGGCCAACTACGGAGTTTCTTCCCTGTTGTTGCCAGCAGTTAGCAAACCTGGAAGTGTAACAGCAGCGTTTCTTCTGCAAACCAGCGCACGCCTCGTGTATTTCTGCGCGTGTCTGGCTTGACAAATACTGGTCGCCGTCTCCGAGGAGCTGAGCGTCCGCTGTTAGAGGTAAACGCGCCTTTGTCGCCGCCTCTGCAGGTCGAGAGACGTGACGGGTAAATTCCAACCGTGCTTGTCGAAGGGCGGCCCCAGTTCTCCGGCGTCCTCAGACGCAGGCGCACTTTCTGGCCGAATGCTTCTTCAGCGTGTGATACACGACGTTGTCGTCCAAGAACGACAAGTCGTCGTCGAAGGCGATTGGTCTGCAGCAGGTGCGGGAGGGCGTGTCCTTGTCCAGCTTTTTGTTATGCGTGAGGTTGTTGAGGATTTTGTCATAGTTTGTCTCCGCCTCTGCGCAGGGGCCACTGCAGTACCTGAAGATCAGCTCCTCTTTAGTTTGGTACCCCAGCCCCAAATCCGTCACGTTGAGGTGCACCTCCTTCAGCAGGCAGCCCCGGGTCTGCACCGACAGCCTCTCCCTCTCTCTCCCCCTCTCCCCTCGGCTTCCTTTGCCTCCCCGGCCGCCCCCTCGCCCCCGTCCCCGCCTCTTGTCTCCGTGTCCCTTCGACTCCCCTCCCGCGTTTGTTGCCCCCCTCTGTCTCTGCTCCCTCTGCCCCCTGGGGCCCCCTCCGGGTTCAGACGACCTCCTGAGTCTACCAATGGTGGCCTCGATAAAATCCATCACATCATCAAACTGCTCTGGATAAGGACCCGTGTTGTCATCTGAAAGATACAATGAAGTTCACATTTAATTATAAAGCACAAAAACAGAACTATCCAGCCACTGTGACCGGCAGATTTGACCTTCTTTGTCCACAGTGAGGTCAGGACCTCCGGATTTTATGAGACTATGCTAAGAACCAGTTAGCTGCAGCATCTCTTTCAAAGGCTAAATGTGAGAGTGGTGCCAAATAAAACCTAAACAAGAGGACCGAGTAAGTGACCCGATCGCCTCTCAATGCTGAAAAGAATGTGCACGTTCTTCTGTTGGGTGAAGATATACGCAGACAGAAGTCCATAAATACTGAGAAACCCGGAGACCAGAAATACTGATGTACTGATTAGTCTCAGGTGGAGGAATGCAGACAGCGGTCCAGATCCGTTCATATGGATCTGCAGGTGTCCTGCTCCAACGTTTCCAAGATGGCTGTCGGGGGATGAGTCAGAGGCTGAAGGTCAGAGGGTGTCTGCAGTTCTGTTCAGTCAGTTGTCATCAGTTGATTCTGCATCAGCGACGGCACCAGTGGGCTGTTTTACTCTGCTTCTTGGTCACACCAATCGCCCGCACGCTCTAATTTACCGGGGTTGGGGGGGGGGGGGGGGGGTAATTCAGGGATAACAATCCATCAAAGGCAGAGGAAAAAGCCACCTAGTGATCGTAGCCTATTCAGAAGGCGGCGCGCACACCAGCTGCCATCTGCCGCCACAAATGATCAGGACTGACAAAGTCTTGGAGCGTCCTGTGTTACATGCTGATTCCATTATGGAGCCTCTGCTGCTCCAGCGCCTGTAGGTCGGCCATTAAAACTGCATATGAAGACAGACCGTTGTGCAATTAATCAATCCCTGCCTGGCGGCTCGCGTTACCCGCGCACGGGTAATTGTTAGCGCGTGAAGAATACGGCGCGGCTGGCTGTGATGTTTGGCAGGTGGCGGCGTGGTCAACACGGCCTCTCTGTTGCGGTGTCACCTATCTCGTCTTTCTTGCCGTCTCCTTTGGCAGCGCGCAGGTCACCCGAGCCGCTTGTGCTATACAGCTGATTGAGTCACTGATCGTATATCAAATGAGCCCCGGCCAATCTCGTTTAGAGGCAGCTTCCCTTTGATTTCAGACACCTCGTACCGCCTGTCAGCTGACAGGTGAGGCGGCCACGCCGAGCGCCTGCTGACAGAAAGCAACGTGCAGGTGAGCGGCGTCCATCCGATGGAGGAATCTCAATGTCACAGTTTTGTGGCACAGATCAAATCCTCCTTTTGTAAGTTTGCAGACGCTCATTTAAGTTGTTAGAAAGCAGATCGGTGATGTCACCCAAGAGAGGATGAGGTGGCAGGACGAACATCTGTCGGAACGTTCCATTCCTTATCTAGGTCTCGGCTGCGTCTATTTCTGTGTGAAGACGATCCAGTGTCACTCTGATCCAAACAAAATAAATTCCTGCCCACCGTCGCTGTTACAATGAACATAAACACTGAAGCCTCAGACTTTCCAGCCCCAGGAGTCGGAACGCGTCGGATTCTTTAAAACGCGCCGCGGTTTTTGACTCCGGGGGGGCCGGAGGGCAGAGGTCGCAGCTCTTAAAGCCGTAAAGCCTGAGAGGTGAATGTAAACAAAGGCACACTGGGGAAATGTGGATTCCGACCTGCGATAAATGCTTTTCATTTTCTTATTGGCTCTGCCAGCTTGTTTTGACACCAGTATGATGTAACCGCCACAATAAAAGCAGCAAATGAAGCTCCTGATAACCTGGTGCTCTGAAACTCTTATCGGTGCATCGGAGACGATCCACTGACTGTCACTCTACGTTTGGATCTCCGGGGGTATTTAGTCGGGAAAAGGTTTCAGAACAAATAAATGAACAATTGGATGAGAGTGATTGTGGGCTGTTTGAGCGCATGAGAGTGAATGTAGTCGACAAGCGTCAGGTCTTACATTGATCCTCCATGGAGAGCTCCTGCAGGCTGTGCTTTTCGCGCCGGAACGTTTGCTCTTCTTCCTCCGAAGAAAGCGAGGCAGAATCACTGGAGCTGCCGGGAAAATAAGTCCTCTTGGCTGGCTGAGTGTTTTGGTAGAGAGGCCGCGCCACAGCAGAGCTCAGGAGCAACAAACACGTGGCCAAAACATCCCATAACTTCATCTTAGACTCAGTTCCTATGAAGAAAGCTGAGACAGTACGACAGGATATTTAATTTAGGGAGGGGGGGGGGGGGGCGCATCTGAGTAAAACAAACATAGAGGTATTTCTCGTGTGCACATGCAGGGTCCGATCCAAATGTAGGCCAAATCCAGTTAGAATGAAGTCAGCGAAGTGTGACTCGGTCTGTATTAATAACTGTGTCATCATATCAAGAGATTGTGTTTGTGCGTCTCGGGAACCGGATTTTTAAAAATAAATGGACAATCCAAACGCCGATGCAAGTGCGTAACTGTGCAAACGGCGCCCGCTGCTTATCTCCCGCAGATGCGCAATATTTTTTTTTAAAAAAAGACACAATTACAAGAGACTTGGGTTCGTGTTGTGGTATCGGGCTGGGTGTTACTTCTTGTGATGAGGCTCCGAGGGCGCGTCGACCACTAAACATGAGTTTCAAGCGCGCACCAAACCGCGCTGGCAACTTTAGCCCAAAGAAAGGTGGCGAGCTGGCCAGATGGTGATCTCCGGGGCTTACGCGACTGTCTAATGGCATGTTGGCAGTAAACCAGCTATACGTGGATAAATGCTGAGCTTAAACGTGCCACGCTCCCCATTTTACATGTTTTAAATACTCAACGCATTTTCTTTACGCACGCGTAATATAAAGAAATTATTATTTTTTTTAAATGTTTTTACAGGATTGCAGAAAAAAAGAGAAGATTTACGGAATGCTCAACTCACCTTAGAGTCGGCCCATGCAGACCTTAAAGTCGCCTGGCTGTAGGTGTCAAAATCCAAACAGAAAACGCGATTCATTTAGTGTCCCGCGGTGGATCAGCTGCTTAAACTGCTCCAACCGCTACAATCCGGGGAAAATCCTTAAAATTCGGACTTTGTCTCGGCAGGAGAAGAAGGCTGAAACACCGCACCGGTTGTCTGTTTTGTTTAATACTCCGATCCTGCTCCCCAACCCAGCAATGCATGCGTCTTTCCACGCAGAGTCCAAAGGTAGGTGTTGAAGAGAGCGCACCGAGTGCCGCTGCGCCTTCAGGGGTACAGTTGCAGCCGCTGATTAATTGGATGCTACGTTTCCAAACTGGAAATCCGAGAGAGATCCACCATCTCCGGAAAAAAGGCAGTCCGATGAAGACATCAGCGTCTCCCGCGCTCAAGCGAGGCGCAGAAGGTGCACGCACACTCACACACTCTCTCTGCCACGAGTAGCTCTTAGCTGCTCCTGGATTAAACTGTAGAACCGCAGCTGCATCCACAAATGCGTAAAAATGTCTAAAAGCGCCAACGCGAGGCACTGCGCAAATACCATTCACAGAGTTTATTTCCCATATTCTCCAGGTCAGAGATTGTGTCTGTCGAGTTCCCGCACGCACTGTCCTCGCACTGGTTCGGAGTAGGACAGATGTCTGTGAATAACAGCGCGCCGGGTGCAGAGGGCAGTTTGGAGAGATTTATAGTTAAGTGCGCGCTGACGCTTTGGCCAGTTCGTGTCCGCCCCTCTTTTATATACCCCTGCAAGTGCACGCAGCGTGTAGCAGAGGTCCGCATATCTCTGCAAACCAGCCCGAAGCCCCGCTCAGAACAGCGCAATTTTCAGATGTCTCGAGGATTATGTCACACATCCTGATGTCCCCGGATTAGATTTCAGTATGCGGAATGCGATTTTGAGATGTTCTGTTGCGACGCATACTTCTAACCTGATCTCCGCGGCCGCGCTTTGCGCAACGGTGTCAGGTTGCGCGGCACACACGTCTCCAACACGGGCCCGCTTCGGTTGCCATTTAACAGAACGTATTTGTAAATACACGAGGCGGGCGGTTCCTTTCCCAAACCCCCCGTGTGGCTCAGACACGGCGGAGCATCATGTCAGCGCGTAAACGGTTTGTCAAGGAGAGCTCCAGGCGAGGCGCAGACCACAAAGGATCGGCTGAGAAAGCTTTCCATCACCCATCATGCCTCACAAAGCTGCTCTTTTATCTGGCCTTTTATCTGCAGCAGTCGACGTCACCTTAAGAATTAAGAGCCTGTTTAATCACCGTATCCCGATGAGCCTACAGTCCTCTCCAACAGCTCGTTCTGGCCTTAATTTAACACGTTAAACTCTACTAATGGTGGCGGTTCATTGAAAGAGAAATCCCAGCAGTGACACCTTAAATCCTCACTGACTTGATCTTTTATGCTGTGGTACTAGAGCTCGTTTATGTTTGCTCACGGTCTGAATCTTCTTGTCAATACACGTTTCCTTCGGAGCGTTCATGCGCGCCCTGCCCTCTCTCTGCGTGGTCCGGTGCCAGTTCCTCCTCATTGTATGGATTCCTTTCTGTCATGTCCCCACATGGTTCCATTGTAACAGCAGCAGCTGCCTGTCACGATACAGGCCTCTCAATCGGCGTCGCGCTTTATTATTCCGCACATAAGTCAGCCAAACCGAATGAAATCTCACTTTCCGGCTGAAACCGAGCTGGAACCACGGAGAGCTGTTCAGGCATCTCTGACAATAAAACAGGAGCTGCAGCAGGTGATGCAGAGATCATGTCCCTGCCCTCCCCGCAGGAGCTCCGCAGCCAAACCATAATCACCTCTACAAATAACCTGAAATGAATCAATTACATCCTTTACCCCCCCTTCTCTCGGTTTAACTAATGAACTGTTTCTAAAACAACACCACGCAGGGTGTCTCCCTGTCCGTGCACGCAGGGATAGCCTCCAGGCTCCCATTCAGTGTGAACAGGAATAAACAGGTAAAGAGTGAATGGGAGGAAATCGCACAATATAAACATCTTCTATGGCCCTTGGATGTGAGGTGAAATGTCAGAGCGATGATGTCGAAGGAGAGGCCGCCTCATCTCGGGCAGAATTCTTTCTCAGTGGAGGTTAACTCGAGTTCCTGAGGAGGATTTATGTGGAACTGTAAATCTGTTTCTTCGGCTTTTTGGTGTCGCCTTTAATCAGACTCACAAAAAATTTACCATCATTCAGGGAATTGGCCGATTTTTCCAGAAACCAGGTCATAGGTGAATAAGCGTATCGTTTTTAACCGGGACTTCCTATTTTAGCCATTATTACCATGTAATAAGACATTTCAGGCATCATATGGGTCTTGAACACATGAGACATCCCAGAGGAGGACGCAGCTCTGCTCACAGCTCGGCCGGACAGGCGCTGCATTGTCACCGTGGATTCCTCTCCTCTGCCTCATCCAGGCAGAGCTGTGAAGATAACGGACCCTCAGAATAGACGCGGCTCACAGGGGCCCTTTATGCGGGTGAGGCGAGGCCCCTGTGCTCAACGCTCCAGCGACTATTATCAAATATTAATTTGTTTGGGGGAGAAACATGAGTAAGCAGAAAGAATCACCGCCCCACGAGGCGCGACGAGGAGTCATCGTTCGCACAGACGGCTCTCCTGTCATCGTGGCTATGGGGGCACGGACGCCGCCATTTTTTATGTCTGTGGAGCCCAAATGGGCCTTTCAACAACAAAGGTTGATATTATGAGGCAGGTTTGATCAAAGCGGAAGTGGAAATAACACACGGGAACACGTGTCCTGACTCATCAGAGTCCCCGATAATGACCCACTTCGTCATGCTCTCTGATTCACGGAGACGCTGCTGCATGTGGCCGCGCTCAGACGTGGCGTCTGGCAGCTTGTCGGACACGACTCGCGCGGCCTTTGATGAACGACGAGAGCAACAACCGCCGTGTTCATTCAAAGCATTGTTGTGGTTTGGCGAATGATTAATACGTCTCAAAGAATTCCAAAGAATCGTAAATACTAACCCACCGCCTTCCCCGCCGCCGGCGTCATCCTTGTTGGTTTTCCCGAGTTAATGGGCCATTTTGTGAATGAAAGAGATCGTAATCTCTTTATGGACGCCTGTTTGCAACCCGCTACACCATAAATGCAGGATTATTAGACGGAAAACTGCAGCCGTTCTACCCCAAAAAGTAGGAAAAAAAGGGAAAAAATGAAAGACGAAGAGGACAAGAGGCAGGAAATCTGCCGGCGTGTATCTGGTGTCGGCTTTAATCCAACAAATGTTCTTACTGTTAATATTTTACAAACATGACACCTCGCGTTTAACAAAGACAGTATCGAGTCTGTCGTTGGCTTCTGCTTCTTTTGTTACGTTTCAGTTTATTTGTCAGGAAAATGGCAAAAGAGCCGCGGAACATCTCGTCGGTGCGGCCGCGAGGACGAAGAGCTGAAACCAAACGAGCCCTGATGCAGCATCTGCAGGGTGAGGATAACAATGTGGCATAACTTATTATAAACAGGCCGCGTTCTTGGACGGGGTCTAAATTAAAACATGGAGCTGGCCAGGCGCCTGTTTACACAGTCATTATCAGTGTAAACACGGCCGTTCGCCCGTGGCGCTGCGCTCCTTTCCATCCCAGGGCCGCGGCGGACTGAGGGCTTCATCATTTCCTCATAGTTTCGCCCGTCTCTGAGCTCGCGCTTCTCATTCTGCGTGTGCAGGAGCGCCGCGGATAGGATCGCCCCTGGCACGGACGCAGAGAGGCCGAGGGCCGGCAGTCGGGGCAGATACTGGAGGACTGGCATAGCTCCTGACTGCTCCATTAGGGTACGTTACAACACTCGAACATGGCACGCTGCCCCCGGTGCAGCCATTTTGGCACCGAGTGCAGAATTTCCATCCATTTAACTCATTGCTGAAAAAGGGTTTTATTAGGATTGGCGTTGTTCCCGTGTAGATTTTATATGTCACCAAATATGTGCTGGCATGGGCGTTTGAGGGGAGAGGGAGCGAGCGAGGGAGCGAGTGTGAGTAAATGAGATCACTTGGTACTATCAAAGTGCAGGCAGGACTATGACACCGTTATAAATAGAAGAAAGGAAGTAAGCAAGGTTAAACCGCTCAGACACAGATACTAAATGTGTAGCTGAGAGTCATTTAAAGACCCACGCTCCCTTTTACACCCATTTTCCTATAAATATAATCTCATCACCTCATGGTTTCCTGCTGAAAAATCATGATTTTGAGCTCAAATGGTGTCAGGGTGTCAGCGGCTGGAGATGCAGGCCTGTGTGAACGGCTCGTTATTGGCCAAGGGTGAATTATTGCCTCACGACCGGAGGAGAATCCGACGAGCTCTCTTCCACGTCACGCTGACTCGATTGGGCAAGAAGGAAATGATCAATTCAAGGTCCTCTGTTATTGCTGTGCAAATGTTTTTGCTGCGTAAGCGTAAGAGATATTTACAGAGGACATGTGCCTGATCTGCGTTCCGACCCAAAACTGCAAATGTAGCGCACGGACCGGGTCAAGCTGATAAAGGCGGGAGGACAGTGGGGGAGGGTGTGCAGGAACCGGTCTGGTCCACGGACCACATCCAGGTTCTGTCCTTCATCCCGGTTCACCGCAGCCCTCCGCGGTTCTGCTGATATCTACCTGCAGTGACTTTCACCTCTGGCTGCCGGCAGCTGTCCCGTTGAAGAGGGCCCGCGTGGGATTCTCACGCCGCTGCTGCCTGCATGTCCGACTGGAGACCGGCTTTACAGCTTTTAGCATTCAAAGAACATCCGCCGGGGCCTCCTGTTACCGTGTTACTAAACAAACATGGCACTGCTCATCGCCACCAGTGGGAACAGATGAAAAGCCCCCTCAGGAAAGGGACCCCATTACGTGGCTTGTTGTTCATTTGCTTTATGAATTTGGATCCGTTTACAGATTTGAGGTGAGCTATTTCGATTGTAACCTCTAGCCTTCAAGGCCGCTTTAAAGCGGCGCTCCTCGGGCTCTGTCTTGACTTTGACGAAGCGTCCCGGTCCCCAAAGTAATGAGGTCAGACTAATTGGAGAAGGAGGTGCTGTAGAGGCGTTTGGGAGAAATCGGGAGTGGTTAAAGTGTGATAGCAGCGGCGCCGGATCCCGTTTCTGCTCCGGCTCCTCATTCTAATCCAGCCTGGTATGTGTCGAGATCAGAGCGGCTCTCTTTTATTGCGCTTCGGTCTGATCTCCTCTGCCGCCACGATTTTGTTGCAGAAGACACTCGACTAATGTGCTGACGGCACTGACCCGAGCTCACTGACGGACCTGAAATGAAGCGCTTCCCCCCACCCCACCCAAAAAAAACGAGCCCTGTAGTCAATTTCAGGTCCTAACCCCATCAGAAACATGGCACTGGACAGCTGTGTGTTCCCCTTGATGTTATTTATGTCAGCCACTTACATAAATACACTATGACACACATACGCATTCACACTTGTACACGTGGGCCCATGTGTAAAAGTGTGCACTCACATGGGCGCAGACACACACACACACACGCACGCACGCACACACACCCGAAGGATATTATGTCTCTCTCAGCAGAGTTGGTCAGAGCAGCGTGAACACATGACGGCTTTGTTGTAAATCACATCGTTCAGAATCTTTCAGATTCCGGTTCAGCGTTGAAAGTCACGTTTCCAGGTGCCAAATTTGATCCAGTTCCTTCCATCGTAACATTAATGGCCCACAGTCCAGAGAAAAACATCTACAACGCTGTTGATACCATTAGAAGTTTGGATGAGTAGGAACTTTTATATCGTTCCCGCTGATATTGATGATGTTGTTTTTTTCCCCCTTTTTCCGGTTTTCCTTCTTTTCTGTTTTTTTGGAAGTATCGAGACATCTGGAGCAGATTATGACAATTTCAGAGATCAGGAATGTTCACCAGGTGCTTGAAAAGAAAAATTAGACACAGCTCTGTGAGTCCAATCCCCACCAAGAAATGCAAATCAAAGAATAGAATTTCTGCGTGCACCTTACTGCCAGTGTGAAAATATTAGGTAACGCATCAGCAAAGCTCCGTGTTCAGCTCACGGTTCAGTCCTGCTCTTCCCAGGTGTTCCAGACAGATGTGGACAAAAGAGAGGTGGACATTTCTGCCTGTAACAAACGCTGAGTCGTGAATATGCGAAACAGGAAGTGGCGTTTCCCTGCATTCGGGGCGTCAGTGCCAGCCTCCGCAGGGCTGCTGTTCCCTCGGAGCAAACGCTGCCCTTGTGCTAAAAAGAAATCAGTCTCATGTGGCGGCAACCTTGAACTTTGTTTCTCGGAGAGCTCGGACGAGCGGCTTACCACAACAAACAGCGCGGAGCTTATGAAGACACCGTTGGAGGGAATACTGCTGTAATCTAATCAGTCCACTCGGGAGGAGAGGTTATGGGAAAGTTGAATTGCAGTTTGAATTCAGTTCCAAGGTCAAATAAATTAGTCATACCCAGCTACTAGTTGTAAAGATGGATCCTTGAATCCCAGATTAAATCAGATGCCATGCGGTTCTAAATCTGAACTAAATAAACAACTTATTATAACCTCAGGGGATAATTATAACATTTAAAAGGAGGGTAAACATGTTAGTCAACTCCTAACTAAACCCCCTTAATACCCTGCTGGAGAACTGGCTCCTGTAGCTCCCTTTAAAGAATTTACAGGCTCACTGACAACGTTTGATTCAGTCGAAGCTTCCGATAAAAGGCAGAAAATTAGGAACTAAAGGCGTGAAGAGACCTGCGTGTTATCATGATCCGGGCCAGGTGGATTTATCAGTGACTAAGGTTTAACACCAAGGACAAGAAATGTGCACATGGAACCGAGGAAAGCCTCCTTTCATCAGCGTTTCTGAGTCGACCGCTGAAGCATCTGGAGATGTACGTTTGGGTTCAAAGGTCGGGGTTCAAGAGTGGGCCATGAATTACTTTGGGGATGTATTTGTCACGAAAAAGTGATTTTTTTTAAAAAACCAGGTTGAACTTTTTTCTTTTAAAATCTTCCTTCTAACCAGTAAATCCATTCATGAAATCCAAGACGGCGGTAATAACATCAGAACATGAACTTCATGGTGACTGTAACCAGATAATCTGGCCTGGCATCACACATAACTCTCATTCCACGACGCTTTATCAGTTTAAGTCTGCAAGCGCCACAGCTGTCTTCCTGACCTGTGGCAGACTATCTGGCTGCAGGTTAGGATGCTGAGGCTGCTCATGTTACCAACAATTGGCACGGGCGCGTTTGTGTGCGGAATCACACCGCTGACGCGGCGTGACAGCTGAGCGGACGGCGCACGGGCGGCGGCCTCGCGGACGCGGCTGGTGCGGGGGTCCACGGCGGTACGGCCGTCCCGGACAGGTGATGGAGGAGGAAACGGGCTCGCGGGGAGATGTGAAAGTGAAAGCAACAGCTCCTCCTGACGCCTCAGAATTAAGATATGGGGGGGGGATTCGGAGGGTCAAAGGTCAGGGTTGGCAGAGACCTGTGTCAGGTTCCGCATCGCACCTTTTGTGGCAACGTGAAGGTCGGCCGAGAGGTCAACAGGTGAGTGAGCAACTCTGGTGAGGATCAACACTCGCGCGCTCCTTTAGAATAGTTTTTCTGGGTTTCAAAGAAATGCTGTTTTCACCGGTGGGGGGCAGAGGCCAAGGCTTTGGAAAAAAGAGAAGGCTATTATATTTCCACTGCATTTCACCGGAGAAGAGTGGAACCTTCTTACCTGCTGCAACTGCTGAACAGAGAGGTGTCAAAAGTGAAACCTGATCAGCACATCTGACAAAGAAGGGGCTGCTGCGGAGGCGCAGTTCAGAGAGAGCGAGACCGGCGTCCCCGCAGCAGATGGGGGCTTTATCGTTGTCGCCGGGGGCAGAAGAAACCCACAAAAAAGGCCGGGCTGTGACACATGTCCTGATGCGGAGGGGGATTCTTCTCACCAGGACTTTGGTGTGTCATCATGTTACCGTCCTGTCAAAAGCCTCCACCCTGAACGCCTGCGCCGCATTGTCCCACAGCGCAAGTGGAGGGGGGGAATAAAGGGGACAAGATAATGAAAAAAGGAGTAGGCTTGGCAGGGGGAGTGAGCCAAGTTTTTGCCTTTTGTTGGCAATGCGATAATGGCGATAAAGAGGTGATCAAAGGGGTGCGTGATTGCTCTGGTGGGTTCTGAGGACCATTCGCTGGTGAGATAGAGAGAGTGACCAGGTGGGAGAGGACAGAAACACGCTTCGGATGATGAAGCCTGTCAGGAGACGGGATATCGCACCCGCAACGCCTCATTCAGAGCAGTTTTAGCTCAGAAGAGAAGTAGCCAGGACATTAGATGACAACAACTGTTGCGTTTTTCACAATGCAAGAAAAAGAAAGAGGGAGGGTCCACGCGTGGATCCAAGCAGAAACGATTGGTTTAGTCATAACACACCCCAGATGTGCTTAATCCCCAAATAAACAGGAGATAAAGCCAGTTTTACTGTGTGGCGTCACAGTGATACTAACGCGCAGCAAAACTCTTCTCTCTTTACTGGCTACGGCTGTATGTGTGTGAACAGTGGACACTGGAGTCTCCGTAGAGGGGAGGGGGCGAGAAAAGCTGGATGCCAGTCTGCCGATGGCGCTGCGAGATTCACCCCCAGGTGGAAAAGCTGCGCTTTCAGGGGTCAGAGGTCGCAGACACCGACGTGGTCACACACACTTGTCAGAAGGTTATTTACAACTGGGGAGGCCCACCTCAGACCACCTACCTCTGTCCCCCCCGTAATGCTGTAGATTTGCAGGAGGCACCTTCAAGCGAGATCCACTAGGTGGCAGTAAAGCCCCAAATACAGCCTGTCAGGAAACCTCCATCGGTTGTGCAGAAAAGGTTCCATTGATTTGGTTATGTGGCATTTCTGTTTTTAATGATCACAAAATTCAGAGACAGCAGCGTAAAAAGACTGGATATATAAAATGTCAAAAACAAGCCTACTTATCTGATTTGGCCCTCCGAATCCCCCCTCACAAATCTCAAACAGGAGTTCAGCAATAACGTCTCTGTTCCTGAGTGAATTGTGCAACTATAGGAGGGTTTTAAACAAAAAAGAAACAGTACATATTATTGAGCAAACACGCCAAAGGTTAAAAACAAAAAGAGTGCCAGAGATTTGGGGGGCAAAAATATAATGCAGACTTTCTAAAGGCCTGACATCAGAAGTCATGTCACCAATTTAACGTGAAATAATCTACTCCAAATGTATGAGGGCCACATTCCAGAGAGGGACCGTGCACATCCAGATCTGCAGAGGTTTCCACAGTGTCACAAGCGCGGAGCTCCGCCTCTGGGAAGTGGGCGGGGCCCGCAGAGGCTGGGGAAATATAAATAGCACGTTGCCCCCTGGTGGTTGAGAGGAGGTATTGCACTAAAGGATGTTTGGGAAAAGAAAAAAGATTTCTCTTGAAATCGTCCTTTTCTTAAAGTTTGTCATTAGATTTTAAGAGGATCTCAGGCAAAAAAAACCCCAACAATATTTTTCGTATATTTCCTGTAATGTATAACCAGTCTGTATGTAACCCTCAAATTATCCAAAAGAACTCTGAAACAACTGTGCAGTAAACAGGAAGAGGACGTGGAACCGATGGATCACCAGGAGGAAACAGTCATGAGGTATTAAGACAATAAAAAAAAAAAGAACTGCACCACTGTTAGAAGGAAAATGTGCCACCTATTGTGCAGCAGTTACTGAAAAAATGGGTCAATGATGCAGTTTCAGCAAGTTTCCAGCAGTTATCTGGGTTCAGGAGAGCACCTAAACATGTTCAGAGGAGGTCATATTAATCACCTAAGCTGTGGTTCATAAGTAGGCTCAGTCTTGAAAGGTGTTGTTCCGCATCAGCCATGATCATAAATGAATATTTGATCCTCTGTCCCATTAGATAATATCTCTAATTGTGTCTGCCTGACAGCTCCAACCTCCCCGCTACCATCCTTACATAATGTTGACATCTAATCAACATAAAGATCAACGAGCAGAGACTGTGAAGGTGACTTTCACAAATGTGACGCATGACAATAGGTTGAGTCTGTGGGACAATTGTAGGGGGGGGGGGATAACCAAAAAGCTGGGATGTCTCTGTTCTCCTGGCTCCTTCAGTCCCAACATTTTCTCCATAAATGATTCTCTCTAGACCGTTTTGTGGCATTGAAAAGCCCTAAATAGATTCTAAAGTACCGCCTCGTTTGATGAGATATATTTTGCAGGATGTGTTTGTCCTTTTCACACCTCAGACTGGGGGTTCGGGGGGGGGGGGGGGGGGGGTCAGAAGTGACAGACCATTCTGACAGTAATTGGATGTTTGATTGCTGTGCTGGGTCAGCCTCAGGCAAACAGCACTCATACGTTCTTCTAAACAGTCGACAAAAACAGACATCTGTTATTTGCAGATAGACTCCACAGTGTTGTAGACAGAAGGGATCCTGAAAGGATCGACAATCAAATGCTTCCATGTGCGACATGCCATAAAACTCAGCACCGCAAAGGCAAAAATATAATTGTAGCATCAACATGGGTGGATGGGTGGGGTTCATTTTCCCGTTCCTAATTTTCTGGCACATTTCTGTTTGTGTCTGTAAAAGCATGCAGAAATGACTCAACGCTTTCTGTTTTAATTGTGCCTCCTCCTGACAGCCACGAACAGCCCTCCGGGGAATCAGCTGGTCACAGAGATGTAGCGTGTCCTTACCTAACCCGAGCAAAGACTTGAACAAGGCAAAAAAACCAAAAGACCAAAACCACAACCAAGAGAGAGAAAAGGGAAACTATTAATGGATAGTGGAGGTGTCACAGCTGTCCGCTCAGTTGTGCATGACATGTTAAACACCGAGAGGCTTTTATCCAAGTGCTTTTCCCAAGGTCCTCCTCACAGGAGGACGAGCAGCGAACAGGCCCACCACCTTTTAAAAAGGTTTGCCGCATCTTAAAAAGAACCCACAAGACCTCGCTCCACTATTCTCAAAGCACCGACGAGAACGGAGCGACACGCTGGGTCGTGTCCCTTTTCTCACTTCCAATGTCATCCATTAGTTGCTCCGGGGGCTCCCGTGCATCCGTGTCACTGGGAATGGGTTAATTTGATGTGAAGAACATAGAGTTGAATGAGCAGAAGCTGCAGTTCTGGTGCTCAAAAGGAACATTTTAGTCTCCTCCAACCGTTCCCATGCACACGTTTGGTAACAGATGAAGCTCGTCGTGCATGTGCACGCACCACATGCTGGCCCGATCGATGCATTACGTTCCACAGGAGCTGTGTGTGATGAGCAGCCAGCAGGGGGATGGGTCAATCCGCCGCGGCGCGCTAACCAGCTCTGGCTGTACTCGCACATTTTCTCAAGTGTTGAGAGCAGCAGCTCACTGTTGCTGCACCGCATGAGAGAATATCCAAGTTTGGCACGAGGGAAGCGGATTCAGTCAGTGGGGAAGATTGTTTTCACCAGCTGATGTTTTTGATATCCTGCACAGGTTGTCTGGTCTGGTCCACTTTAGCAGTTCACTTCAGTTAGAGGTGACCTGTGGAGGAGAAGGGCTCCCAGTCCCTGCACCAGGTAAAGTGACCCTTTAATGCTCCTCTGGCAAACTTTGGCAAACTTATTATGAATTTAATGTCGTGCATCTGTGATGGTGATGTTTATATCCAGCAGCATTTTAAAACGTCATTTTGAAATGTCTTTTACGATGCCACACTTGTTGACTCGAGCGCTTGAATAAGGCACCGTAACTGCTTAAAAATCCTTTTAAAGCCTTTGTGTGTCCGAGACAGCATGCACACAGTCAAAATAAATGGACATAAGCTCACTTCAATGTGGCATTAGCCTTTCACATCACACAATGGCCGCATGCCTAAAAAGAGGAAGCAAGAGGTGACTGAGGGTTCCTGTGACGCACGACATTTCAATGAGCACAGCAAGAGCTCTGAGTGTTCACCTGACACTCTGAATGCACCGATGCTCTCCTTCAGCGTTGTGTTTTCATCACGTCTTTATAATAACACAACATAATTAGCGCAAGTCCTTCCAGAAGATCCCTCAGACGTCCTTTTCCAGATGAAAACAGATCATTGAAGTCACTCCCGGCGGGTCACAATGTGAGGAAAGGCGACACGTGAAGATGCCGTTCGTCAGCCCTGCTCCTCCTCACGTGTGTTAGAGACCAGTGAAGGCTGCTGATAACGCTTGAATTCATTTGAGGTCATCGCACTGATAAATCTGAAATCAGCATTTAATCACGACGGCGGCTGAGCAAAAGAGATTCAGCCATTTTCATTATATAAATAGCAAATAATAGCAACTTTTTGTCACTGACACAACCTCTTTATTCCATCCAGAGCTTCAACAATATCTGTCCTATATTGTTCTGTCCCTCTGCTGCACGAGAAATAAACAACTAAATAACTGCTTCAGATATTGAATTATGCCCTCGTTGCAGGTTGACTGCCGGTCAGGATTAGTGTTCGGCCGACCACACGGTAAGCTTTAATAATTCATATTAAAATGCACGTCATAATCTCTCCCAGTCAATAAACAACACAGCAAATGTCTTTCATTCAAAACGCACACGGGCTCAGCGAACTCAACTTTAGCCTTTTAGAACCATTTCATAGCCCAAGTCGTGTAAGCAAGTGTGAATTCGGCTGTCGCTCGCGGCAGGCGTGCGACAGAGGTCGCGTCCATCTCAGAATCTGGACAAGAGGGTTCTCCTGATTTAGGCCGGACGAGGAAGCCCAGAAAGAATCAGTCTGCACAACAAAATACAATGAAAACATGTGAAAAAGTGCCGGAGTTTCCCAACTGGTGATTCCCAGGATGTGTGCGTGTGCTTGTGTGTCTGTGTGTGTTGGGTGGGGGGGAGTTACAGACATGTTGATGTTCTACTGCGTGTGTTTGTCCGCAGAAATGAACGTGGAACATGGGTTCTACCGTCAGGTGGCCGTGCAGGATCACGTCCACTACACTGTTGCCTTCTTTGTCTTGGTTATCGGAACAGTGGGCGTTACTGGGAATGCCTTGGTCATGTATGCCTTTTTCTGGTAAGTGGGGGCAAAAAGGACCGTTTGGACAACGGTGAAGACTGATGTTCACACACAGCTGTCTTATCTTTGCTTTTTTTTAATCAAAAATGAAAATATATGACAGTCGTGACAACCTCTCTTTGAAAGGCTGAAATGTCCTGTTAGGTTTCTCTGCAGGCAGTCCAGCGTCCACACACACACACACACACACACACACACACACACACACACACACACACACACACCAGTGTGCCCTTCCTGGGTGTTAGGAGTATGTCTGTGGTATTCTCATGGGCCTACTGCATTCCATTAAATGCAGAAAAAAGCCGAGTGTAAAGTCAACTCCTTGTGCCGACATGTTTTCTGCATTAGCATCTAGCTTTCAGGCAGCTATCGCTTGATAGCTGCCCTGCTGCTTTAGTCACCTCTGTTCAGTAAACAACCCGAACTCTCCATCTGGGCAACGATGGAGAGACGTGTAATAGAGCTAGAAAGACTTTTAATGTGGATTTTCCACAGCAAAGCAGAAACCAAACATCAGTTCAATGAAGGTTAATGGTGTAAATGAAGGGATCTTTAGATCTGCGTAATGGCCTTTTGTTCACCATAATGAGTCACCAGGGGAGAGGAGGACTCCATTCGTATTGAATTTTTGGCAGCGCACGAAGTGACACAATCTGTCATCTGTATCTGATTGGAACTCGAGAGTAATCCCGCAGTTCTTCGGTCTCCATTTGTGTTTGAAGCTGCTCAATCGTGGTGCGTTTCAGTAACAAGAAGCTGCAAACGCCGCCCAACTTCTTCATCATGAACCTGGCCGTCAGCGACTTCCTCATGGCTATTACGCAGTCGCCCATCTTCTTCATCAACTCCCTTTACAAGGGCTGGATTTTCGGTGAAGCAGGTACTTCACTCCAACTGTTGCGAAGCTTTGCTGAATAAAAGGAAGATCTGAACGTCCGATCTCTCCACAGGCTGTAAAATCTATGCTTTCTGCGGAGCTTGGTTTGGAATAGCCTCCATGATCAACCTCCTCACCATCTCCATCGATCGCTACATTGTCATCACCAAACCCCTGCAGGCCATACAGTGGACCTCCAAGAAGCGCACGTGCATCTACATCGCGCTCGTCTGGTTGTACTCGCTGGCCTGGAGCCTTGCTCCGCTCTTGGGGTGGAGTAAGTGATTCCTCCTCTCCACTGATTGCTACTGTTAAATCCAACAGTCCATTCTTACCTTTGTGCTTGAAGGTTCCTACATACCGGAGGGCCTGATGACCTCATGCACATGGGACTACATGACCTCCACGCCTGCCAATAAAAGCTATACGTTGATGTTATGCTGCTTTGTATTTTTCGTGCCCCTGGGCATCATATCCTACTGCTACCTCTGCATGTTCCTGGCGATCCGGCACACCAGCAGGTGAGAGACACGAGCCTCGGAGAGATGAACGACAGTAAAGGGGCTGATTTTAATGATGAGTGACTGCTCGCCTGCGGATGATGTTTTCTTCCGTAAATCATCACTAGCAAATATCAGGTGTACAATTTAAGATCCAATAAGGTAAACCAATCAGGGAATGATCAGCAGGTAGGTGGACAACTACAGATCACCTTCATTTATACAGCGTCTGTTATTAAATTAAAGTGGTGTCCAGTTGCTTTTAAGAGCAGGAAGAAACTGAAAGAGAGAGAGTCACTTGTCAAGTATCTAGATTCTACACACTAAACCTCTCAGATTGTCTCCTCCTCATTCTTTTCGGCTCTGAACCTGCTCGTCTGGTTGGTTCCTTTTCTTCTCTCTCCCTCAGAGATGTGGAGAAGTTGGGCTCTCAGAGGAGGAAGTCGGCCATCGTTCAGCAGCAATCCATCAAGACTGAATGGAAGTTGGCCAAGATTGCTTTTGTGGTTATTATCGTATTTGTGCTGTCCTGGTCACCCTATGCATGCGTCACGCTCATCGCCTGGGCTGGGTAAATATACAGAACCCCGCTGGTACCTTGGACAGAGCAGAACGCCTGCAGATTGAGGAAAAATACAGAAGGAATCTGCAGGAAATAGTGGGGACGTGAGCGTTTGCTCTTTTCCAGATATGGAAGCATCCTGGATCCCTACTCTAAAACTGTCCCGGCTGTTATCGCCAAGGCGTCGGCCATCTACAACCCTTTCATCTATGCAATCATTCATTCCAAATACAGGTGAGGGCAGCCGATCGCCACAGCAATCGCCTCAACTCAGGGAACAAGATGCGCTAATTGCAGAAATCTGGTTATTTCCAACAGGAACACGCTGGCAGAGAAAGTTCCCTGTCTGCACTTCCTGTCCCAGGCGACCAGGCGGGAGTGCATCTCGGTGTCCCAGAGTGAATCCTCCCTCAGGGACTCCATGCTGAGAAGACACTCGTCAGGCTGCAAACCCATGTTCCACAGGGTGATGTCCATGTCTACGACAGACACGGTCAGTCCCTGTTCTGATGTCACCGTGGACCCAATATGCTTATTGGTGCCATCATTGGGAGTATTTTGGTTCCCGGGAAGCTGCAGAACAAGTTTTATTTTTGTGAATGATGAGGTTGATCTTCACCTGCAGCACATCTGGAGTGACGTGGAGCTGGACCCCATCAGCCACCCCCGGCAGGCCAGTTACTCACTGAGAGCTCTGAAGGACAAAGAATATAAGTCAGTGACGACGTTACCAGAGGAGAAGGGAAGCTAAAGCCGGGAACAGGTACGGTCAGGTTTGGTATCAACAATTGGTCTTTGTTTAAAGCTAAATTCTGTTCTTGGCTGACGTTGTAGACGGAGGCTCGCCGACCAGATGTGAATACAATCATCCAAGTCTTTAACAGAGGAAGCACTTTGGCACAGAAGAGGGCAACAATCAGACTCCTGGAAGCTGAACAAATAGAGACGGGAAAGGGAACGTGGGAGGGGAAAAACTGCACAAAAGATAGTGGAAAAATAGAGGCTGCAGTTCCATATTCAGCCGGAGCCTCTGGATAACATGTGATCTCCCAGCTATCACCTGACCCCACTCAGAGAAAGGCCTCCTGGGCAACATACCATAACACAGAGAAGACATGATGGATGGAGAGGCTTTGTATTTCACATTGTCGGGAGATTTAAAAATGCACAGTGGGCAGGAGCTCTGCCCCCCCCCATCCCCATCAGGTTGGACAGCAGACACTGTGGGATCATGGGAGTTGTTGTTTACATTGAGAACAGCTGGTGCTGCCGATGATATTATTAATGTTATATTTAGTTTCAGTGATCAAAAGACTCAGTCAGACTACAGATTACAGTTAGATTAATCTGGGGTTGGAATTTAGAGGCAACATTGCCGCGCTCTGTTTTATTCACTGCTGAAGCTGCTGCGTGATCTTTCCAGGCAGGGAGGGAAGCACCACCCTTCAAAACCGTCGTTGTTGGGACCCGACCCCGTGATTTCATACTCGCGGTGCGTGAGCAATCATCTGATGCGTTTAATGTCAGTAAAACTAATGGGCTCAGGGATACAGTGTTTTCTAAATATTACTGCAAAGACGTTCCAAGTTCTGGAAGCCACACACATCTTTAACCTGCAGGAAATCTTGAAAAACCTCTTTTTTCCCAGTAAATTACCGTGTTGAATAGTGGCCAGAGAAATGCTCTTTCCTCTGATGATGTCACACTGATGAAATGTGCTTTTCTGTTCATTATTACACAAACTGTGTCAGTAAGATTAACTGTTGCAGGATTGGCATCGTAGCGTCAGTTGTAGCGTTTGCATCTTTTCCTGTAGCAGTTTGCTGCTCAGACTTTTCTCTAACTTAATGGTTCAACACGTTTATTTTTTGTAGGAAATAAAACTGTGAGATATTATTGTTTTTGACTCTCCTTTTTGTGTCTGCAGACCTGCTAACATCCCCATTACAAACAGGTTTTTTTTGAGGATCACTAGAAGTTTGCAAACCACCTCTGGTGCAGAAAGAGCGAGATAAGAACATTGGACAATTATACTGACCTGGATTTAAAATGAGGACACACAAAACACGAGCTCTTATCAGACCCGTCCACATTTGATAGCAACACTTTCTTCATGTGACACGGTTGCCTCGCAAGTTGTGTGTGTGTGTTTTTTTTTCCTTTTATTTAAAAACACTTTGCGGAACAAGGTTCAAACAGTCATGTTTGATCTGCTGCTGACAGGGAGTGTTGCTGCCCCTGCAGTGACACATTCCAGCTCCTAACAGAAATGATTTGTCGCTGTTAGTGGTTGGTTTGGAGGGGATGAGTGAAGCGAAGCGGAATGTGAGGAAATCATGATGCTATTAAAGTGGCATTTGCTCTATCTGCTTAGGTGTGCTTGTGTCATCAGGAAGTTCAGATTATCTCCCTTATCACTGAATGGATGATAAATAAAGATTTATGGAGGTCAGGAAGAAGGAAAATTAAAATCCAAGCTGCAGCTGGTGAGAGAAATAGGTTTTGGTAATCACGATTTTATCATTGTTATATAAGCTTACACTTGTTCACTCAGGTTTTTTTTTTTAACCTTCATAGTCTGGAGCTGGCTTTATGGAAACCTCAAGCAGAATGAAAAACACATTTTATGTGAGAACATGACTCCTTTCAGGGGATTATTCCACCATTTCCTCGGGCCATTCATTTGGGTGGGCGTGTGCTCCCTAGTTGGCCACTAGATGGCAGACTAGCTCCGTTATTAATATGTAATTAATGAGCTAAACTGATGATAAACCCATCGCTTTATCTTTCAAATGACGCCACTAATAATGATAAAAATAATAAAAATAAGAATAATAAAGTCCTAGAATAATACGCTGTTTAAAATAGTATTAAGCTTAGAGGAACCGGAGAAGATAATTCATGCACCAACGGTTTTGCGTGCACAGGTGACACAGGTGTGTGTTCGTGCAAAGCTGTGATTTGTGACAGGTGTTATTTAAGTGCTTACGTAACTGTACAGTGATTAAAACACATACAGTAATTAAACTGTCAGAAATAACCGAGGAACAAAATGATGGCGTTGGGGGTTTTGTGGGGTTAACAAAATAAAAAAAGACATTTTTGATTATTAATTTAAGGTTGTTTTTTTTAGATCCTTCGCAAGATCATTCTTGCGTCTTGTATAGACGCACATCGGTGTTGATATTTAAATTCCTGCTGTATTAAATGAGCGAACTTAAAGCGACGAAGCTTTGCCTGCTCTTTGTAAACAAAGCTCACGGTTGGCTAAGCTAGCAGGTAAGTGCAGCTAACAACTACCGGAAGTTGTTCAATAAATAAAGGTTTGTTAAAACATAAATCAACCAAAACACCAGCAGGAATTTGTAGTTTTCACTGCCTTTAAACACTTTATTATTTTTATTTTTTTTGTGGGGGTTGGGGGGGGTGTTTAACTTCACCTGCGGGTGGAGCTACCGGAGCTTCGGGGTGAACCGAGGCTCACCTGTACGGTCCAACCAGGCAACAAGCCCCGGCTTGCTGGCTGGGGCCGAGTCCCCGGCGCCGGACGTGCGCCGCTGTGAGCCCTCCTACCGGCGCAGCCACATGGGGCTGGCTTAAATCCGGAAGTCCCAGTTCCGCTCAGTCCAGTTCACTTCGCGCAGAAGAGACCGACGCTCCTCTCGGAACAGCAGACCCGGCTTCAGCATAAAGGTGAGACCCGCAACCTCTTCACGTGGATCTAAATAGCAGGATTAAGAGGAGACACTTTAGTTTTCCTTTGACTGTGAAGAAGTCTTTGTAAGAACAGGGTCAAACCGTAAACGGGACTGAGAACCAACTTTCACACGTGTGTTCTGTGAAAACACTTTAAGCCTACGGAGGCATAGATGCATCCAAACAACCTTATTCTCAGCAGGTATTTGCAGAAAGCATGTTTCCCCCCTCACTTTAGAGATGTCATTCGAGTGTCAGGGTGGTGAAAGGCGTAATAATCCAGAGTTAATCATTCTCCTGCAGTGATGTCACCAGGAACTTCTCCTGTGGGTGACCACTGGACCGTTGCCTGTCATCCGCTCTATTCATGGCTTGTTTTGCTCCTCGCCAACCCTCCTAAAGATCATTCCTCGCCGCTTTGTTGTGACCCCCACACGGCCGAAAGGGCATCGGGGTCAAGGCTGGGAACCACTCGCATTCCAAATTATTCCAGCTCTTGTGATGCGAGGACCAGGTTCTGGGGTCATTTTCCAGGCCTTATTGACTTTAAAGAGACCGCATTTCCAGGGTATCTGATGTTAGTGCCTGTCAGTAAATCCCATTTGCAGCGTGCCCAGAGAACCTGCTGGTTAAACTGTGTTATCAGTGTGAAAGTGCTGAAATGATCATAAAGTGCCGTCATGATGCGGACATAACAGACAGGCTGGAGTATATTTAAACCCGCCTCGAAGAGAGCGGCGATGGGCTGTGTTGATGCTTTTTTCAACATTTATTATTTTATTTTATTTTTTTTAAATGCAGAGCTCCAGTTTTCCTGTTTTGTAATATCTGAAGGTGTGTCTGCGCATGTCAATGCATGATATCATTAAAGATTGCAAAACAAGCCGGGGCTTGAGATGTGCTCAGTGTTTGTTCTCACCATATTTGGTAAAGAAATGTGGGTGGGACGTGGGCCTGAGAGTGATCATACATTAATGTACCTTCGCCGTCACATCTAGCTGTGAACTCTAATACGGGGTTAAGAAGACAAACAAATAAAGGGGCTATTCAGTGACTTCTGCGGCTTGTTTGGTCGTCGCTGAGGCCAAAGATTTGCGAAAGATTTACTGAATTCTCGTATTGGCCCTGCAGATTTCTTTTAAAAATGATGAAATAATAATTCCTGGGCTCATCTCAAGGCCCGGTCACCTTGAAGTCGGAGACAGCTGCTCCGAGCGCCGTCCCATAATAGACCCGGCTCTTCTGCACGCGCGCGCGTGTTTATTTGCGGTATGTTTGCCAGCGGAGCTTTCCAGGTGTTCAGCTCCTCGCTTTCACGTGTCATTTCGACCCCCCCCCCCGCCCACACGCCCTGATTGTGGCTCCCTTCTTCTCTCTCCCCTCCGGCCTCCGTCGGCCAACGGCTGCGGTTTGATTTGCGGCCCGCCGGGGTCACGGCCAGTTACGCCGCGTCTCCGGGGGAGGATTTCACAGTGAAATACCTGTAGGTCTGAAATAATGAGGCAGTGGGATGATCTCCAGCACATCAGCGTTAGCTTTTTTTCCCCCAGTTTTTCGCTCTGGCGTCGTGTCCGGCCGCTCCTGTTGGGCAGGGCAAAGGTGACACATTTCCTCATCATCTGGGCTCTTCTCTGATAGGCAACCAAATACGTTTAAAGTCCATCATGTCACCGCACGTAACCTTCGCCGGGCTCGCCATTAACGCTCACAGTTTCAGTTTTGCAGGAATGCATGACTGACTCAAACCAGTGCGAGTCGATCGTGCGTGAAATCTTTCTTCGCCGCACCATAAAGCCTCTGCTCTGCTTTCCTTCTGGAGCCGTCCTATTTAAAATTGGACGCAGGTCTGTATAATCGGGATGCGGTAATGGGATCCTCCCTTCAGGTGATGCAGATGGTCGTGATTGCAGCCGTCCAGATCAGATCTCGCGTCCTTCCTGCGGAATGTTTGGTCGCCCGTGGATTAGCAGAGGTCCCAGCGAGATGTGACGTTTCATATTATCTTTTCCAGCTCTCGGAGCTCGACATTTTTCTCGGGCCGCGTCGCTGGCGAGACGGGTTCAGTGAAAGGACGGGGGGGGATAATGGGTTCAAAGTGCAGCCCAGAGTTGCTGATCTCAGATTCTTTCAAGGTAAACAAAGGATTGCCGGTGCTTCCTGTGGCTTATTGCAAACCCCATTTCCGTTTCAGGAGAGGACGTGCAGCAGCACCGAGTAATGTTTGGCCAAGCTGATGGCATATTGTATATATGTAGAGAGTAGCGTGCAGAGGAAAAGGCCGAAACCGTGCTAGTTCTGACATTTGAACCGCTTGTTCTGGGTTAATTAGCAGCTGCGTCGCTCCGCCTCGACTATGGTGATACCAGTAAATACCCGTTGTTTGCTCGCACTCTGCATGACGTGCTGCTTGTTCACGCCCTGTTTTTCCTGTTATTCTCTGCCACTTATCCGTTCGCCCTCGCGTCCCTGATGTCTTGCGGCCTCTCGTTAACGCGAGGTTCGTGCACGGCCAAGTTGAGAACACCCTATCTGTTCCTGTGTCAACAGGGGAATCATGAGCACCAACTACAGCGTCTCCCTGGCTGGCCCCGCCCCCTGGGGGTTCAGACTACAAGGAGGGAAGGACTTTGGCGTGCCCCTCACCATCTCACGAGTGAGTGCAACACACACACACACACACACACACACAGTCAATCTTAGGTACCCTTCACTCTGTGGTGGCCACCTCCCTGGAATGTTCACTCTGCTCTCTGCCAAGTCAGTGTTGACTGTGCGTGACGGCCATCACTGGGTTTAGACGCTAACAGTTCACGACCTGCGACCCTCCTGTCAAGGCCAGGGCTATTTTCATCATGCAGTTACATAAGGGAACCACAACAACGACCAATTTTTAAAAAAGCAAATTTCCCCGGCAGCCTTCGCGGGACACGTTTGGAAGACGAAGCCGATAGCTGTTAACGTCCGCTGACGTTTTTGTCATTCAGACGCCGGATAGTGCTAAAGGTCCAGGCCGTTTGTCCCCACGCACGTCCTCGGGGACTATGTTTAGCGCAGTGACTGCGTCACAACGTGTCCTACAAGCTGCAACTGGAACCAAACCACAGCGGTTCTGTAATAACCGTCAGAGTTGGTGCCACATAAACCCAGAACTTGGCTCTGAAGGGGCATTTATGAGCCCCGTTCACAGCCTCATTGTTTATTGACCTGTAACACTGGCCTGGTGTGAAGTGTCGAAGCGTAAGAACACGACTTCTTGTCAAACAGGATTAGATGTCGGAAACCGATCTGCTATCGTTGTAGCAGCTTCTCAACAGCTCCGGAGGAGCGGCGTCACTCACTTCCTGCTGCTTCCTGTTGTGTCATTTCAACCTCTCATGTCACGACCAAGGTCGAGGACTGTGTTTGTGTGTTTTTGTTCACATCAGTTACAGATTTCAAAGAGTTTTGGCTGCAGGATTTAAAAAAACCCAACAAAAAACAGAACATGAGCGTCCGTGTTAACAGTAGCTGCCTTAAGTGTGGGAACGTCAACAATCTTGCCTTGAATGTTTTGAAAGGCCTCGCGGCTATGATTCAAAAACACATTCATGGCACATAGCTGTTGACATTGAGGACGTCTTATCTTAAAAATAAAAACAATTCCTAAAAGGTCTAACACAGTGTCAGACCGCCAAGAATGGTCCGGGCCGTCAACAGCTCCAATCAACTTATTTTTACTATACGACGCACAATAATGTATCCTGATATTTTAGCATTTTAACCATTAATAGAAACAAAGTGAGGCCTCATCGATGTCAGTCACATGATTTATATCCCAAGACCACCCAATCCCGTAGCATCGCCTTGTGCAGCTAATTACTGTTCCGATAGAGGAATGTAACAGAGCTCCATGTGCATGCGTCTGTGTAAACCCACCCTCTCTCTCTCATCTGCGTTCTCCCCCTCTTTTGCTTGCCTGGCTTCCACATGTGCAAATCTAGACTAAAGTGGAAAAATCTCAGTCTGTTATTTTAGCTTTTTCGCTGCTGAAGCTAAAACAACTCTGGACCTAAATGTTTGCTTAGTTTGTGCCAGTTGCAGAGCCAAATTGTCCTTTTATTCCCGGCTGATTAAGAGATTGGTGGAGAAATATCCCCTCGTCTTATCTTCCATGTCCGGTTGATTATTGTTTTAGTGACACGCAGTACTTTGTGTAAACATGGAAATCTAATTTTAGCTTTGTGTTCGGCCATTATGTATCGAAGGGGAAAGCAACTCGAACGATGTGGCACGATTACGTGAATTTTGGTCCTAAATTGAAGAAGACACAATAAGATTATCCTATAGAAATGGATTATTCTGCAACGAAATGTAATAAAGAACACAATAAAATAGTGAGAAATGGTGTAGAGCTCTCTTTATGTGCAGAGAGAACCAATAATACAGCTGCTTCTGATTTGTTGAAGTGTTGTAAATTAAATTCAGTTGGAGACATCCATTCTCTGAGCCCTTTGACTCTAAATTCCTGATTTCTTCACCGACTGACACTCGAAATCAGAACTCTCCGGTTGAAATGATCTGTGGTCAAGTTAGCTGCGGCCTTTCCTGGCGAATCCACGTGTTACCAAGGTCTCTGAGACGCTTCAACGCGTGGATTTATTAGCTGCTGCCTCGGATTGATTGTCTTGGCGGCGGTCTCCACGTCTTGATTTGGACACAGGACATTTGATTTTAATCTCCATAATCTCACCAGACAGTTTTCTTAAGAACCGCGAAGCTGTCAATTTATGTTCCTGCTGAATTGAAGGATATTTAAAGGAGCAATGCTTCAACTTTTAGGCCCCAGCACACCCGTTTCAGCGATAATCTCTGTGTTTACAGCTTTAATTATCGAGCTTTTTCGAACGTCTCCATCCAGAAGGTCTCGTTAAACTCTGCTTCATGTCACCTTCCTCAGCGGTTCTGCTCAGCCGGAGTTTGTGTCTGATCCGCATAATGGGAGCATTCAGTGCTGAGCCGGTACCGCTTTGTGTTGTTTTTGTTTATGTCGCCATGGCGATTCGACTGAGGGCCCGTGTTGAAGTCTCGCTGGCATCTCGTGCTTTTCAGCGGCCCTGATTGATTTAGTGGAGACAGTGGTCGAACCAAGACAACCACGAGTCCACCTCGATTCAAACGGCCTCAACTGTGACGTTTGGCTCCAGGAACCTCCTCGTTATATCCTTTATTTAAACAAGGTGGTGCAGGGAGACTCCATCTTGTGCCCGCTACCTCCTGAGACATCCAGCAGGTTTAGTTAATAACTTTTGCAGGCTGAATATCTGCAGAACTTATTTTCCTCTTTTTGAACCTGGACTGAAGACAAGATCTTGCATTTGCATAAAATAGATTTTTGCAGTCTGTTGTCGTTTATTTGTAAGTTTTACTTCAGTAAAACTTCAGTATTCTGATTGGAGCGGTTGTATATTTTTATATTCATGGCTCCACGTAGGTAAATTCTCTCAGCCAATCACCATAAATGAATCACATTTTGACTTCTATGGCTGGAGTTAAAAGATGGCTCCGAGACACATGGAGACAATTCACCCTTCACTTTCCAGGCTTCTGCTCAACATTTCAGAATACAGTCCTTTCAGAATTGTGCCGATAAAGCGGGAGCAGTAATTTAGCAATATTTACTGTCGTTTATCGGAGGATTTGACTGCATTAACGCAGCGGAATGCTGAAATCTGCCATCACGGAGCGCCGGTCCCTCCATGTGTGGAGCGACTTGCCATTACCACTGCGTGCACGGCGGTTGGAATCGGCCGTGCTGAGCGGACCGCAGCAGCCCCACTATTATGCGGCTCGAGCCCCATTCATGAAAACGCAGTCGGGAAGAGATCCCATTTATCCCAATGCGTTTTTTCCATTGCAGGCGGCCATTAAAAACCAGGTATTGTAGCTGGTTTAGGTTTAAAAATAGCAGCTTGTGTTTGAATTTAAAGCAATGAAACGGTACCAGGATTTGAAGGACCTCCTGAGCCGCAGCGCCGCTGCCAAGCTTCTTTATTTATCCCCTCTCCGTCACAAGTGATTCAGACCTCTCCTGATTTATATTTATAGACTCCAAATGCCAGACATTCTTACCGTAATATCTTTTTATTTGTTCTGTGTCAGTGTGACAGATTTTTGAGCACGTTACAAAACTCATCACTCCCCATTTCATGTCTGAGGGATTACCATATATAGAACTCTATAGTATTGTCTTTCTTACATCCATACAAGGACAGAGCCCCTTTTTAGTTTTTTTTTTTTTTTTTTAAACTCCGCTTCCTCTCAAACAATCTCAAAGGCATGCAGAGGGGGAGACGGCGGGCACTGAAAGGACCAGCAGGAATCTGTGCAGCAGCAGTGTGTCCAGCAAGCCTCCACATGCCAGTCAGGGGTCTTTACAGGCCTGACTTACTTTACTGAGACTAATGAATCACGACAGACTCGTTAAACCCCAGCTGGTTTACCAACCAGTCTGATGTGGGCAGATGAGTCAGTCAAAGCTGTGTCCAGGTTCTATGTCGGCATGTGGCTGCACGCTGCTTTCCCCCGGTGTTGGTATGCGCACGTCAGCCTCGGCTCTGTGCGCTTCCCGCAACTGATTTACTTCACAATGGAAAGGTCTCTGCCACTGTGTCACTTCCTCATTCCTTCTCTTCCCCCTCCATATATTCTCATCGAAACCTTCCTTGTTCCTTGCAGCACGACACAAAAAGGAGGATTAATTAAAGGGTAAATGCTACTGTACTGTAAAGCAGGTGGGTCCTCGCTCTGCTTTCTGGTTGCTTCTGCGCAGTATGTGGGCGGTGTCAGATGATGTCGCCAGGGCAACACCCAAATACCAGGAGTTTAGGGACGGAAGAGGTGACGCAGAGTCCATCTGCCTCACTCATCCTGGTTCATCACCGTGGAAGGAATCATCCACAGTTAGCCTTTCTTCTGTCTACGCTAAAGCTCCAAAAGCCCAAATGATAAAAATCGCTGCGGTGTTTCATGGCCTAATTTGAGGTAGTCGTTACCGTGGGAACACCGGCGTGTGTCCAGAAATCGTCATCGTCGTGGTTTTGTTGCCTTCCTTCCTGTGAGTGTAGGGCGTCTCATCAGTGGGGGCGAAGGGGGGGAATCTGATTCACCTGATTCATCAGACACAGATGGAGGTTTTAGCTCTCCAGCTCATGTTAGTGATACTTAAAATGTTCAGGTTTCACCTGATTTTATTTGAATTTACTGCATAAGCAGTAAGACAAGAAATAGAGCCGAATACATTAAGCACATAAAAGGAATAAAGCAAATGAACCTCCTGAACGTTCCACGGCTGCACTGGATGTTCTCGAGAGGAAAGAGATGACATAATTCACTGAATTTTTTTTCTTTTGCCCCAAATTGAAATTATCTGACGGATGTGAGGAATAAGATGCCTTATCTCCCGCTTACGTCAGACAGGAAAAGTGGGGATAGCTCAGTGCTGACCTCTTGATATCCACAAAGTGCTTAAACAGGATTCTCAGTTTTGAATCAGTGTTTTTTTCATTAACGCACACCTTCGTCGCCAGCGCTCAGGAACACAGGTGACGTGTCCAGTTGAGGTTTCCGGGTGGAATTAAAGATAATGCTGACGTCTTTGCAGCTGACCGACGGAGGCAAAGCAGCCAGAGCCAAGATGAGCGTGGGAGACGTCATTCTATCCATCAATGGCATTTCCACCGACAGCATGAACCACTTAGAGGCCCAGAACCTCATCAAAGCCTGCATAGACAGTCTGAGCCTTACTCTGCAGAGGTAACACACACACACACACACACACACACACACACACACACACACATACACACAGTAAACCAATAGAGGGAAAGTGATCCAATAAATGCAGGAGCAAAAATGATAAATCCTAATTAAAGGCTGCATCTCCGGGCCTAAGATGTTCCCTTGTTAGCATTAGCATCAGTGCTAATCACTAGAAATGAGGGTTAAGACACTTTTTTTGTCAAGCAGGCAGAGAACAATCTTCATTACATTATTTCAGGAAATGTCATTTAATGTGTCGTATATGTGTCCTTTTCTTCTGGTGTGGTCCAGAATCTGTAAATGTCTTCAGGTCAGTTTTGCTCGACTGCTGAGTTCATTAAACGCTCTTCTGTTTTTTGCATCAGACTAAAGGAAGAACTTTCCTCGAGCATTTTAAATGTGATCTGTCCGTTGCCCAATGTTGAGATTATAGAGCTCCAGCTCCAGCTCAGTAAAGGTTAACCTGACTGGAGCGACACCAGACGAGCTCAGACTGAATTTTCTGTGGATTTTATCTGACCCTGGAAGAGAATCACCAAAAGAATTCTTCTCCATGAATCTCTGCTGCCAAATATTTGGCGGGGCAGATTTTCTGCAGCTGAGTGTAAAAACTTTAAAGTGTTTTTAATAAGAAAAATAAAGAGAAATGGCAGCAAGGATCACAAGGAAACTTTGTTTGGAATTTCTGTCAAAGGAGCTTTAATTGTGAGACAAATGGAGCTAAAATAGCCTGGTCCTCCAGCTGCTTGTAATCTGCGTTTCACAGGGAAACTTCAAAACATTCGGGCCTCACACTACATGCAAACTGCAACTGAAATTGCCCCTTAGACAACAAAGGGTTTCCTCCTGACAAATGAGACATGATTTTTAATTGCTTCCACTTGCGCTGCATTTTTTCGGGGATGGTTTGGCGTCGATGTTGCGTGGAGCCACTTTTTTACGGCCACGTCGTGGCTGTTTCCTATTACAAGGCTGCAACACTACTGTATCCATAAAAACACAGTTTAACAAGTGGAACTTTCTCAGACCTGCACTTTCTGCGTCCGTGTTCTCCGACCTTTGATTTATGATTTATGATTTGATGATGACTGATAAGGCTTCTGGGGCAGGAGGGAGTCACATTCCAGAAGATGATTAATGCGACGACAGCTCAGTAGTAACATTATGTCACACAGGCATATTTCACATTCCAGACTTCCTTTTAAGGACCCTGCAGGCGTGTAAAAACACACCTTACAGGCTTTGAACATAGCTGATATTCAGCATTCTAACTCCACTGATGTGGACCTGCATTGTTTTGTCCAGTTGCTCCGGCAACATGGTGCCTCCATGTAATGCAATTTGACTCAAATGTGCTCCATACGTGCACTTATGGGCTTCACATGGTGCCTGTTCCTGCTTCTACAGGAGAGCGAGCATCTGGGGTCCATCTCTTGACCAGACTTTAGTCGGATGCAATCAGTCTACAGCACCCGACGATCAGGAAGCCATTTTGCGTCCTCAGTGCACGTCGATTATCCCTGAAATGTTAACGTTAGCTACTTCAACCGCTTCTGTCTGCTCTTGAAACGTTAACTGGCCTCCGCCTTTTGTTCTCTCACTGCGGCAGACTTGTTCACCGAGCGGCTAACAGTGTCTTTCGGAAAGTATGATAATTGGTGTTTATTCATTGTTTTGAAATATGCAGAGCAAGTAGTGGAGCCACGGGCCTGTGGCCGCCTGCACCTGGGTCCAAGAGCTCCATAATAATGAAGATAGGCAGAGTGCTGCGCTTGCAGTCCAACCGCTGTCTGATGTTTCATAGAGGAATGCGCGCTGGTATCGGAGGGGTACAGTTTTTTCAATCCGCCTTCATATTTGAGCGACCAAACTGGCCGTCTCATATCCTGCAGACAGAGAGGCAATCACTGCTCAACATGGCAGCTGCAGGATGGATCTACAGGCAGACTTGTTCTTGTGGAATGGCAATAACGGCGCACAGCAGAGCCCCCCCCCCCCGTCCGCTGGCAAACTTTGCCAGATGTGGTGTGGTTGTCAGAGGAAATATGAAAAGATGGTGGCTTGTTATTGCCTGACTTGGGCCTGCATCAGAAGGGATCCTTTTATTACAGTTCCAGTTTATTCCTCCGCGGTCACTTTGTCCACAGAGAAGATCTCCTTCATTTCCCCGCTGAGCTGCGCAGCACAATTAAATCGGACTTCTGTTTATTCCTGTAAATGTCGTTTACATTTATTTCGCTCTTTGCCTGCCAAGATAAGCACACGTGTTGGGAGACCTCGGGCACCCAGCACAGCTACTTAAATGGGCAGAGATGGGCTGCTGGGAGCCACTGTTGTGAATGCCACCCATCACTTCAGTGCACGTGAGTGCTGATGAGGACAAGTGCACATACGAGATGTGGACGCCAACCGAGCGGCGTGACAGAAGCTCCGCCACCGTGGTCGTATGGTCATGTCTTCACATATTTCTCCATAGTTTAAAGTTTTTACCCCTTGTTCACACTCTTTTACATACGTTGCCCTTTGACCTTAACCCAAGGGCACCAAACAAAGCTGTGAGAATTTTGATGTTATCTCCACACCCACTTATTCCACATCCCTGGGGGGAAGATTTCCTCTCTTTTTTTTCCTTCTCACATCCTCCCATATATTACATTTGTGTGAACCCCAACCTGGGAGCTCGTTTCTATTGATCCTTTGCGAAATGGAAAGAAACCCAACGCGATGCAGCTGGTGGGCCGCTGTTATCAATGAGTGTCGTGCGAGCTCGTGCGAGCTCGTGCGAGCTCGTGCGAGCTCGTGCTCGTAAAACACGTCGGTGTGTTTCTGGGTGGTGAGAACGCCGCCTATTAGTCTTTCCATCATTCAGTCAGATGCCAGAATGTTTGCGTTGGCTCACGCAGACACAGGCTGTGTGGAAACGTGTCAGTCTGCAGCAGGCCCTGCTTTCACACACGGGAGCGTGCACGAGCGTGCGTGCGTGTGTGTGCATGTTCTCTGTCAAACTACAATTCGGTCAAGATTGTTTTATAATCTTGTAAAAGTGCAGAATTCAGCTCAATCAAATTTGAAGAGCTCTCGAATTGAATGAAAAAGGCCTCCTGATTGGATTCGGAGCTCTAAAGGGAAGCACTGACTGGGTTTTTATTAGAGGAAGAGGTTCTTCAGAACCCCGAATCCAGGATTCCACAAAGGCGTCTCTCATCGCAGTGAGATCCTCCTCAGAATGCCGCAGTCGCGTGTTTATGAAAGCGAGGTGCCAGAACGTTCATCCATCCCTGTTGACAGCAGAGCAGAGCCAGACCCCAGCTGTGCAGATGTTCACCAGACCACCCAAACAAGTGTTTGTTCAGCCTGCTGTTGGACAGGACACACGGGGGACCCACCCAGCCGCCTCACAGCAGGCAGCTGATGGCAGATTCGCACCGTCGTTGTAAAAGAACCCTGCTTTCTAATAAAAACACTGATTTATCTGCCACAACTCCAACGAGGAAAACCAACGGTTGCGTGGAAAGTGTGAAGAGCGCGGATGTCGTCAGAGGGGCGGCGGCGGCGGGTGGGGCCGTTTAATAACCTGGTGCCTCTCAGAAGAGCTCAGTCAGAGAGGAAGTGTGTGTTGGCGGCAGAGGCACATAGCAGGATCTTTACTCTCTGTGACTCTCTGTGACTCTCTGTGAGTCACTCAGTCACATTTTCACATTTTAATGAGGAATTGGGGGGTTTGCTGTCAGCACGTCTGCTCCAAATACAGCACGCGTTGCTAACAGACGTTTCTGATTCATTTGGCTGCTTGTCTCAGTTGCAGAACACGTCTGAGGAGGCGCCTTTCACGTTTTCACATCATAGTGGAGATATTGACGAAACAAAAGTCTGTGCTTGGTTTTTATTGGAGGCATGTGGAGAGCGAAGCACGCGGAGATGCCTCCCAACACACACACACGCACACACGCACACACACACTGTACAGCCTGTTCTCATCTGCTGCTGTTTTTGGACGGTTTCGCAACATAATTAGCGATAACGGTTTTGAACCTGTTGCTCAATAAATGTCAATTTCCAGAGCTCGAGCCTGCCTGGACAATTTAGTTTCATTGTGTGCTTCTTGGAGACGACTGGACCAACATTCATTGGTATCATATATCCGTGAGAATAGAAGGATTGTCTGAGGGTCCAGTCTTGTGGAGAAAAGTAGCAGTTATCATCCACAACCACCGCCTCCTTTACGTGGGTCTGTGTGACCTCTTGTCTCTGCATTGGACAGTTGGACCATGAATGTGACTCATTTATTGTTGAGTTTTGAATGAATTTTATATAATTATCCCTTTTTTTTTTTGCAGATCCAAAACCTCTAATGACGGAGCATCTGAGGTGAGAATCCAAGTACCTGAATAGAAATGATAGCCATTAATTTAAAAGGAGCCCTTCTGAGAGTGTGCATGCACATCTGATGTGTGGGAGTTGTGTGGCACATGCCTGCCCCTCTTAAACACCTTCAGTTTTGCAATGCTGGATTTCACGCATGAGTTGATTTTATTTCTTTATTTTTATTTGCTGGTTTGTGCATGTTGTGTGTCTCCACCAGGGTGAACCCCAGGAAATCATTAAACCTGTGCCACTCACTCACCCATCCACATGCACCACTTACACCAAGCCGACGAGTCACTCCACCCCCGCGTACAACAGCACAGCTCGGCCCTTCGGCGCCGGCAGCGCGGGGGTCGCCGCTTCTTTATCCCCGGAAGCCCCTAAAGTCGCCACCATTCCCTCCGCGTCGTCTGCTTTCACACCAGCTGCCCCGTCTCAGCCGCCTCAGCCTCCCTTTCCACTGAGATCCAGCCCAGCCGCCCCTGACGCAGCCCCTGCCACCTCCAGGCCCAGCCCTGGCCGCACCGCCTTCACGTCCCCGTATGCCGCCTCCTCGTCCTCGTCCTCCTCATCTGATTCGTCCTCTCCAGCCAGAGTGACCGCCCCCTCCTCCACCCAGCCTAACGTCCCACAGCCCTCTGTCTATAACACACCTATCAACCTCTACTCCAATGCCAACGTTTGTGAGGTGGCTATGGGGCAGAGGCGGGGGCTGCCTGAGCAGCTCAACGGGTACGTACCGCCGCCGCCACTCTGACCACATGTTTGAAAGTGCACACATCTGGAACAACCTCAACAGCATGTTGCTGACTCTGTCAGCGCCAGAAGGCATCACTGTTCAGAGAATCTGTGGAGAATTGGCCTTCCTACGGGCCTATAGGAAGGAAAATGAAATAATCCACGCTGTATTTTCCTTTCATTTCAAATTATAATTGGGTCTAAAAATAATAGAAGTTGTCACACAGCCCTTAGATGGAAAACCGAAGGCAACTTGCACAGCTTGTTTAAATCCTCCACGGGTGGAAAAGAGTCTAGACGACATGCTAACTGGTGCTCCCCAATCTACGCCGCCAGCTCAGCCCAACGCACCGCCGTCCCTGCCGGTGTAACGCTGCTTCCTGATCAGCCAGCGTCCTCCTGGTCCAGGTTTCATCAGCAGCTTTTGGATCACTGTTTGGGTCATGGTGATGACTTGGAGGAGGGATCGCTACGAAGGATTAGCCACTTCCTTTCCTCTGTCACCTGAAAACACGAGACCTGCAGACTGGCTTCTGCATTGTAACAGGGCACCTGCCTGTAGTTATGTTGAAGTGAACAGTCATATTTTCTTGAAAGAGAGCTGCAGTGAATCATCACCACAGCCTCTCGCTGTCTGAACCTGTGGAGTCTGAGCGCGTCCGTGGCAGCATGCTTGAGTTTGTGTCCTGCCCTGCATGCATGCCATGTTGTGGTTTGCGTGGTTTCCGTCAGGCACATTCTCTCAGAAGGGCCTTTTTTCACTTAAAAAAAACGAAACAAAAAGGGTCTGAGACTATTTCACAAGCAGGTCTATTCATCCTCCATCTTGGCTTCAACCCTTTTCCATTTGCCCTTTCTGTTCCCGCAGGAGGGAGACGGAACAGACACCAAGTTAGTACCCTTAATGATAATACGTGTGCTTCAGCGGCTTTCTAACCATGTAGAATGTGATTACACCTCCCTGCGTCTCTTCTGGTTTATGATTACCGAAGGCATGCTGGCACCTCTCTGAGTCACCCCCCCCCCCCACAACCCTCACAGCCGCTCATCCCCTCGGAGCGCACATTCATTTCAAGGCCTGAACAAGCTGCCGCCCCTCCCGTAAATAATCCACCTCTGAAACTCCACGGGACAGCCGCCGGGGGTCGGTTCATGCGAAGCCATTCGTTTTGCCGGTGACAGCGGCCTCCGTGTTAGCTAATACTGTATTTACGCTAGGCGCGGGGAGACCTGTCAACACGTGCTGCTGCTGAAGTCACATCTGCTGCCGTTGTCAGTGTTTATTCAAGGCCATCCAAATCACTGCCAACAAGTATATTCGGCTTTGGCTAAGAATAATCGGGCTTGATCGCATTCAACACGCGCACGCACCCTCTCTCTAAAAATGTTTATTATGAAGTACTTATTGGGGCTTTAGCATATGTTGGCTCATGGTTTTCATTTGCACTTGAACTAAACTGGGCATGTAAACACTGGACATAAATATTATTGCCTTCCTGAGTGCCAATAGTATTTAAAAGTATTTAAAAGCTCGTCACCGCCACCGTGTGGTCAGATCTCGTCACTGCTTTAACCTCAAACACCAGGTGTTTTTACTGTCAGAGTTTTGCTGTGGTAACAAGTCTAATCTCGACATCTTAAATTAATTACTGTGCAGATGCAGATCCATCAGTGAATTCCAGGGAAACTTGAAGTAACTCATAGTAGGCTTGCAATATTTCCCATTTTAAAAGATAACTACAGAAAACTACCAATGCACTTCTCATGGAAAAGTAGTGTCGTGTTCTGTGTTGTTCCCACCTTTTATGATTGTGCCTCCAGCATTATTATTACCTGCCCACTGAGCGGTGTAGAGACGATCCGCTCTCTGCTAATTTGCTCTTGATCGATCTGTACAGGAAAGCTAATGAGGACAATCACACGCTCGGCGATCCAAGCAAGAAGCGCCTGATGGAGGACACCGAGGACTGGCATCCCAGAACCGGCACCTCCCAGTCCCGCTCTTTTCGCATCCTGGCCCAGCTCACCGGCACTGAAAACGGTGCGTAGCCTCTGTGGTCACCGATGGCTTGGAGCGCCATCTTTATAGCAAAACTGTGAGGAGAGCTTTGGACGCTTGTGGGTGACTTAATTATTCATTGGTTTTCAAATCATACCTTGGATTTAGAAGCGTGACGAGCTTTCATCACCACATGGTGTAGCATTAGCTTCTTGAGTGTACGTGACAGTGATGGTTACATTAGGAGAATGAGGTTTCTGGGCCGTCCTCCACTCAATCGCTCTGGAAAGATTCTACCAGACTGGAGTCGGTTCTGGGGTTGGGTGGTTTCAGGTTCACAAAGTCTTTCTCGGGTCTCAGTTACCATGACAAGAAGCTACTGTGGGGAAAAAAAGGTTCTTGTGGCATTTATTGACAATTAACTTCACTTTCCTTGATTTTTCTTCTTTTTTTTTGCAGAGCAAGTTCCAGAAACCAGTGGAAAGAAGTAAGTGATTTTGGGGTTATGATACAATCAGATCTGGTATGTCTGTCTCTTTAAGTACTTTTGCAGGAGCTTTAGCAACATTATTCTCTCCAGCATTGAGGCTTCTAATGCAGGAAGGACCCTAATAGCTCTGGTGTAATCATGCTCAGGAGCTGTAATTAAGATTTCGGGCCAATGGTCCTGGAGTTCGATGCTTAATTTAAGGCTTAATTTGGAGGAACCACATTAAGAGCTGCTTGAGAAGTGAGTGGAGACAGCAGTGGACACATTACAGGCTGTTATTTCTGCTACACTCTTGATTTTAACTGGATTTAATGCAGTAAATGCAGCCTAGCCTGAATACCACATATCCAACCACACTGAGTGTCACTCACCAGTAATTAGGTGGTATTGTGGGTAATGGCACCCTTTCCAGACAGACATTTCTGCTGTCCTCACCGTGAAATGGCCACGAATAAGAGCAGATGGCTGACGTGTAGAAAGGCTGCTCCTTAAACTGCTTCTTTTCCTGCTGTGATCTCAACCTTCCCGCTTACTCTGCTTCTCTTCTGTCTCGGGCCAAATCAGAGCCAACAAGTTGGACCCAGAAGTTATAGGACACAAGTACAACAAGCTGAGAGACTGGCATCATGACGTCTCAGCGCGGTTGCTGAACGTGTAGCCAGCGCACGTTCTTTTCTCCTCTTTTCACTTGTTTGACTTATTTATTATATTTTGCTCCTATTTTAAAGCTGCCGTTTTGCAAACTGACATGGTTTCAGCCTAAATATTCAAACACAGACAGTTCTAAGATATGCTGATCTGCCGTTATATTTAAGCATAATTGCATGTTATGCTATGTTAATATGATCAAAGGGCAGCATTCTAGTGTACATATGTTCTTTTGTGTGTTGTAGCTTTTAACTATATCGTCCACTTTCTTTCTGTACTCTTTCTTTCTCTCTGCATCTGTTTTCTGTTTTCTGCCCTAACCAAACTTTGACCTCAATAAATTTCTTTCCTTTCTGTTGTGCCTTTCTCTTCTTCTTTTCCACCAGTAGTCTGAAGTATTTCCTGTGTCCATAGGTGGCGCTGCAACGGTGTGTAGTACAATGTGTGTCAGTGAGTTAAATAAAGATGCCACAAGCAAATAAGGGAGCAAAAGTGCTGCCAGTGATGTGGAGCTGGTTAGGTAATTCATAGTTAGGAAACATTAACGGTGATCTGAAGCTGGACAGTGATCGCCACTGGGATTATGTTATTTTAATGCTGTACCAGCATTCAGATGCTTCAAGATGTCGATCCAATAAACACATTTAGATGAAAGTGATAAATATTGCGCAGCAATTTTTATCTAAGTGGCCCTAAAGGTCCATTCGCTGTGACATGAAGCACTGAAATAATCCCAAAGGTCATCTGTTGAGAGAAATGACTACCTTTAAAATATTTTGCATCCCCACCCGGGGGGTACTGGGCTGAAATAACAGGCTGGCAGCAGCAGGAAACGTGCACACTCGTATGAAAAGTGATCCATTTGTTGTGAGTCTTTCCACGTGTCTCCCAGATTCCAACCCACTGAACGTAAATGTTTGCAACTTTGGCTGAAATATCAAGGAAACGTGTCCTTCACAAGAGAAATCAGAAGTGTGGCTTTGATTTAGACACAAGTGTGTATTTGTGTTCTAGTGAGGCTGTTGACAAACCCCCCCCTGCCGTGCACACGTCACCGGCGGCCAAAACATTCTCCAAAAGTGCAGCGGCGCCCAGGAACAGCGGCATCAGTCCTGGTACTGCATTCAAGAGCCCCACAGCCCCGGACCAGCGTCCCGTCCATCTCGGAGGTCCAACAGGTAAAGGAACGCGCACAGAAACGCTCGTCTGCTACTACCAATAGGACCTGCAGTACCGCCAGTCCGCCTGCAGGGGGCAGACCCGCTCTACAGTATTAAACCACGGCTGCGGGTTTTACGAAACATTGTACTATGGTTCTGTTGTTAATTAGTTGAATTGACTTTAAAATAGGGATTATATATTTAATATTAAGAAAAGCTCCTGTCTTAAATGAACCCTGCTGCGAGCCACCCATCAGGGTAAACATTTCGTGAAAGGCGCGAGTCAGGGGACATTATTAGCAGTTCCGACCAACAAATCTGCATGTATGCATTAGCAGACAGAGCGGGGTGTAATGTTTCCCCTGAAGGCCCTTTAGGAGACGGCTGCTGAAAGGCACCACACAGCAGGAGAGGCCACAGTAATTTCACTGTTGCCTGTGTTATTTATCAGATCAACACACACTTGACCTTAGGCAAACAGGGACATATTTCCTGCGGCCATGTCGAATCGGGCTGGGCGTGTGAAATGTGCTCCGTGACCTTGAATTTTGGCTGCACGTATTCATAGTTTCAGTGCTTCAACAGCCGGCGGCAAAGAATAATATTTAGGCGGTGTGTTTGTGAAGAAAAAAAAAAAGAGTATATATCTGAATTACTTTCCCCCTTATGGCTTTAAATTTAGAGAGCCTGGTTGTGTCCTGGGAAACTCATTCCCAGTCTTCCCACTTCCCTCAACACTGTTCAGTTTGCCATCTCTGTTCCAGGGAAATTTAGGGAGCACTTGACCTCTGACCCTGTGTCTTTTGAATACGATCTCGAACTGTTTGAAAAAAATAAAAAAAATTGTGCGTCCTCTTAAAATGTTTGGGGATGAGAGCGGGGGGGGAGGATTATTTTTCCAGGTGTCTCCTCGTGACTCTGGGAATGTGTTGCTTCCCTCAGTGGGGAAAAATTGATCCCTTGTCTGGAGCTGGGCGGGACCATTCTGTCCAACTGAGCTGTCTCATGCTTCAGGCACGGAGGTCAGAGGTCACCAAATGATTACCATTCACCGTGTGTTGTTTTGGCTTTCATGTTTCGGGAAAGTGGATTTTTCCTGAGACTTTGGTCCATTTCGTGATGTTGCCACAGCTTTTTCCACTTCGGCCGCTCCAGCGAGACACTGACCTATTCTGTTTCCTGCCGCTGTAGGTTTTCCAAAGGGCGGAAAGGTTCCCTCATTTGGCAAAGTTGCCGGCGCTGCTCCTAAAGGTCACGACCGCCCCACCCCTCAGCCTCATCCACAGGACCTCAACCCCATCGTGCAGCGGGCTGAGCACATGCCAGCGAGTACCCGGACTCCAGTGTGCAACAAGTGCAAGAACGTCATTCGGTAAATCAGCCGTTCAGCTCCCGCGTTTTTGAACTGACTGATTTAGGCCAATGCACCATTTTAGATGTTTTTCTGACCTAAAACCATCAGAACCAAAGATAAACTACAGAATACCCTGCAACATGAGCTCTCGCAGAGTTGAGGAGGTATAAAATGAAGGTGCCATTTGCACCAGGGACGCAGGCGTTCATATTAAATCAAATCTGACCACAAACCTGCGCCCGAGGGGAGCAACAGTAGAACTTCCGAGCCTGACACAACCCCATCCTACTTGTGCCAAGAGAAGGACTGAAGAAATGTAAAGGTAGCTCTTTTCTCCACCCCCTCCCGCCAGAGGTCCCTTCCTCGTGGCCATGGGTTTGTCGTGGCACCCGGAGGAATTCACCTGTGCCCACTGCAACTCCTCCCTGGTGGAAAATGGCTTCGTGGAGGAGAAGGGCCAGTTGTACTGTCAGCACTGCTACGGGCAGTACTTCGCCCCCACCTGCGCCCGCTGCCAGCACAAGATTCTGGGGGTGAGTGAGGGGATGTGGGTCCCGACCCCCAGAACGTTGACGCACCTCTCGGCTGCACGTTCAGGTAACCCGAGGATGTGCTCGTCTTTATTTGTCCCCCGCGCAGCACGTCATGAACGCCCTGAAGCAGACCTGGCACATGTCCTGCTTCGTCTGCGTCGCCTGTCAGCAGCCCATCGGGAACAGCATGTTTCACATGGAGGACGGGCAGCCGTACTGTGAGAAAGGTACGAAGGCACAATAAGAAAATCCGCCGTCGTCTAGCAACACAAACTGAAGTTTCTGGTCCGCTCGCACAGACTTCTACAACCTGTTTGGGACCAACTGCCACGGCTGCGATTTCCCCATCGAGGCCGGGGACAAGTTCCTGGAGGCTCTGGGGTTCACCTGGCACGACACCTGCTTCGTGTGCGCGGTAGGTGGAGCAGAACGTCTCATTAAGCCCCGGGATGTTGCGAGGAGACGCGCGAACGCTCAACGACGCTTTCTCTGCGTGTTTGTTTTTGTCAGGTCTGCTCCACGAATCTGGAGGGTCAGGCCTTCTTCTCCAAGAAAGACAAACCCTTGTGCAAGAAGCACACCCACTCCGTTAACATCTGACCCGTCCTCACGTCGGCGAACGGGACGAGCTCCTATAAACCAGTTCAGCAGCCAAACTGTTGTCATTTATCTGTCGTCCCCTCACACTTTCATGTCCGAGCTGTTTTACACGATGGCCAAACTGCATTTTCAATTGAATTTTATGTTAGTTTCTCTACAGCAGCACACACTTTACTAACCAGCTGGGCCCAGCAAAGTCTGTACAAGCAAGAAATATAGCAAAATATATAGAAATGATTATTTAACAGAAAGAGGAAAAGGTATTTATTTGTAAGAAGCATCGTTGAGGGACTTTAGGACGTCCTCTTCTTAGAATTTATAATATTGTGCAGATTTATGAATATTATTATTTTGCGGTGATGCGTCCATTCCCAGTTAAAAAAAGTCATTTGTATAGTGTAGCTTAATCAAAGTGTTTATAACCCCGTATGTCCACACTGTAGTGTTTTAATACCTGATGTATTACTTCCCTTTCTACTTATCTTATCTCTACTGTGTGTGCGACAGCAGGAAAATTGCTAATACGAAGGAATTTAAAAAATATCTATATAACCATTCAAAGACCATTACACAAAAGAGACATCAAAAGTATTTGTACTAGTTAAGTGCTTTTAGTTTAGTGACTGGAGTGATTTAAACAGGAGAGAAATTTGAAAGCTCATTTATTGTGGACACCAGGATGCTAACACTGAGCATATAAAAAACATTTTCTATCAATGTCTGTCCTGTTTTTAATAAATTGGTCCTTTAAAAGTAGTGGACGATTTATGTGCGGCTGAACTGTAGGTGCCATGCAGCTGAAAACGAAGCATCCTGTCCTATAAATCTGTAGCTGTAATGTCTGAAAGGGCTCCAGGATGCGCAGCACTGCGCTAGAATCGAATTACGCACTCAGGATAGCAGAAACAACAACAACTTCAGTAAAGTACTCCGGCGTTATTTCCATCTTATTCGGGGCTGGGCCACGTGGTCCGTGTTGATCTGGTGTCTGCCCTGATGGGGTGGACGCAAACGAGCTGCGTGCACTTCTCCGCGGCGTCGGAGGTGGGAGCTGTGCGCAGAGCCGCTCCAATTTAACCCAGAGTGGAATCATGCGCGGTGCAGTCGGATAGGAGCAAAACACAAGGATACACGAGGAGACCACGGCGGAGGTCTGATCAACCACTGCTTGAAAAGCGACGAGGAGGAAGAGGAAGAGGCGGTAAGGACACTTTTAAACCCTCCAAACGCAGCAGATTCTGCGTCGGAGCGCAGTTCAGGTCGCGCTGGTGTTCATCTCGATCCAACTCCAGACAGGTTTGCCGTCGGTCCCTCTGGCTGACAGCAGAGTTGTCGCTGGGGAAGATGATAATGATGAAGATGATGTTTTTATCCACACCTAACGCACGTTTGAGTCGGTGTGACGCGTCATATCTGAGGGACATCACTGCTATGATGTCAGCTATATGACGTTATTGAAACAATAGTCGCTTAAAACTAAATATATTGTCATGTAAAGCTCCTCAATTAATCGTTCACGGGTCTTTAAACTGGCCAAAGGTCCAGTAATATCATTAAAAATCTCTGTACACAGTCAGTGTTTCATAAATCTAATTCTTATTTAAAACGAAGCGTCGCTAGAGGCTGAAAATTAAACTTCCTTTTGCAATGTAGCTGTTAAACAATCAAAAGTTCCTCCTGGCTTCTCTCTGAAGGGTCAAGATTGAACTTTTAAGCCTGGGCTTTAATCCTAATGTGTCATTAGTGTCATCTGGGAATGCTGAGTAAGACTTTTGTAACTATTTTTACCCTGATTGGGAGTGTTAAAAATGTGACCCGGAGCTCCACACATCACCTGTCGGTGCGCATGGCTGCCGCTCCAGAAGGTTGGCTTTTGCTTTTGATGATCACTGATCAACCCTGAAGGCAGAAAGCACGCTGGTGTCAGAGGCAGAACCTGGTCTCCATGTTGCAGCGCTCCAACCGTGCAGGACCGAGCGGCCCGTTACACCAGAGCTGGGTGTAGAGGCGCTGTCAAAGCCACTCCTGCCTGAGCTTGATCCTGGCAGCAGGAGCACCTTGGTGGCCTGTCAAGCCAACGTCGGACAGCAGCAGTTTGTGGTCTACCACAGACTCGTGCTTCCAGGGTCTAGTTAGCTGAGCTCCTGCTGTCGCTCTGTTCCACTCTGCTGCTCTTTGAAATGGACCGAGATCTTTTATTGAGCCTGAATTTTCACCGAGCTCCTCCTCAGAATCTATGGGATGTTGCTGTCTCACCTGGTGTTTGTCCTACAACATAATTAATCCCATGCTGTCCTCACACGGTATATTTAACCTGTCTGTCCCACTCCAGCCAGTTTATTTGTCCTCTTCCTCCCACCATAACCACTATATTTAGCCTGTCTGTTCCACCTGAACACTTCACTGTCTCTTTTCCCCACTTAAACCAGTTGAACTTTCCTGTCCGTCCCACTAGAATTCACCCGTTTGTCCTCTCAGTCCCAGTTTTGACTTTTTATCACCTCAAAACTGAGCCAAAATTTGAATTTCCCTATCCTGGGGAGATTTTTCCTGTTTGCTCTCTGGTTTTAAACCCTTCAGGTGTTTGGATGCTCTCAACGCTCCTCTACAAAAGCCAACTTTCTCCTTACACACACACTCGGTACTCAACAAGGATGGTGATTTATGACGCGTGTGAGAAACCATCTAGACGTGGGTGAAATCCCGTCCACCTGTTTCACCTGAATTCAGCCTCTTCCCACCAAAAAAGCTACCCTGCTGGCTGACATGTAGTAAATTCAAATTAAACCACTCACATGGGGGCAGATTTAAATCACATTTCTGATTTGTACATATTTTTGCACCCAGCCCTCAAAAGTGGTTAGAACTTATTTAATTTGGAACGTCTCGGGCATGTTTAAAGAAGGGTGATGTGTTGCTGGAAGGACAACGACTTCCCTTCAGCAAACATTCCCACAAACACACGCTCATGGTTTGGTAGATATTGGCTTGAATCTTGCTTTAACTCACCAACTTCCTCCCTTCTTATTACAGGAAATGCATCCAGCCAATCAGAGTAGAGGCATTAATTCAATCGGAGTACCATTTTAGGACAGTAATGGAGTAAATACGAGGGCATCATGGCAGGAGAACGCCTTCAGGTTTTCAGTTGATCACCTCACTAAGCAGTTTATCCTGTAATCCGAGCACAGCGGCTGCCAGGCGGCGTAAATGGCGTATCGAGAAAGAAAGTGTGAGAGATTTGGTCCCAGACAGACTTTATTCAATGTCTTTTCCAGCTGCCAGGATGTTTTTTTCCCCTTGGTTCTTGTTCCTGAGTGAGTGAGGAACATCTCGGGCTCTGTGCAGACACACAGTCCGTCATTCACTCACTGGCTTCTGCCATATTGGAGAGAAACACCCCCGTAATAAAAGCCTGGGTATCAATGCAGTGAGCTTAAAAGTGTCAGTTTAATGAGTCTTGTTCCTAAAAATCTTTGCACATCTGGATAAATGCAGCAACTCCAGCCGTGCTCCAGTGCACAACAGGCTGCTGCAATCATCAGATACATCCTGTTATTAGAGAAGAGAGGCAGAAAAAAAGAGGATGGGGGGGGGGCTGAGGATTGAAACACGACTGGGTGAACTTCATAGTGCAGCACAGGGGCTCCTTCTAGTAATTCTACTTTTTGTCTTCTTCTAAAGGAATCGTCTCCTGCTGGAGAAAGGAAAAGGATGCTTCCACATGGTGAGTCTTGCTCTTTTTTACTTGGGTCAACGTGGGTCGTGTGTTGTCTAAAATAAAAATGTTTTTTAATCAATAAAATTAAAACATTTTGAAGCCTAGCGGTGGGAAAGGGAACATGGATGCGTATTTACAGCAGGACAGGCTTAAAGCTGAAATACATCCCAGAATATTAAAGCAGGGAAACGTGTAGATTTATTTTAAAGACCACCTCAGACATTCCGGCTGGATTTTAGGTGAATTTCTTTACTTTTGAACAAATTTAGACACGTTGATGGATGTTCCGTAGGAACGTAAGGAAACGTAATTCCCGCTGATTCCCTCCTGGAGAACAGCGGATTCTCCTCTTGTAGATGTTGTCAGATCCCCGGAGCTGTAAAATCGGGCTCTCCTGGGGGGGTGACGGAGCTCTGCTGGACCCTGTAGTCCTGATGACACTCCTGAGTTGGCCTTCAGAAACGGCAAAAATCCGCTGACTCAGCTTGAAGACGGAGGCGCGGGAGCTGAACCCATGCAGCGCGGGCAGATAGAGAGCCAGTGTCCCTACAGTGGACAATAGCGGCCTGTTGAGGTGGGCGGGGCTTGTTGCTGGCGCTCCTTCTGTGACAGCGACCTGCTGGCAGGGAAGCAAAGGGAGGCCCGGCCAAAGCGGCGGTTTGAGTCGGAGAGTAACCCACACCCGTGAAGAATGCCAAGAATCCCGGTGTTAAAGTTCACACTGTATGACCATCTGTGGCAGGGACCTGGCAAATAAAAGACAGCTGTGTGTGGGGCAGCGCACGTGTGTGCACGTTTGCCTGTTTGGATGTCTTAAATAAAAAAGATGCAGAGCTTTAGTTTGCAGATGAAAGATTAGATTCTTTCTAACACATGTGTCTCACACACGGCAAGAATACGCAGATGTATGTGCGTGTGTGTGTGTGTGTGTGTGGCGTTGAGGCCGACAGCCCATAATTATGCTGTAACACTCGGCGGTTTATTAAGAAGAGGCGATTCAGCCCGTGAGACCACCCAGACTCACCTGCTCGGGCTGAAGGGGAAAGTCCCCGGTCCGTCTTAGGTGCGTTGGCTCGGCGCCGTGTCGCCACACTCGCCGCCGTGATCTCCCAGGACCGTTTGAGCCGCCGGAGGCTGAATTGCTTTGCGTTCTCGCCCTTTTCCGGCCCGTTCCCGAACTTTTTCTCTGCTGTTTCTGATCCTGGAACCGGGGCCTCGCGCCCCTCGGCTGAATTGGCGGCGACAGCCAGTGCCACTCGGGCCGTGAGAGGAGATGAGGAACACATGAGATCAATTTCTGTTCCGTCTTTTCCCCTGTTGCCCCGCGTTCCCGATGACAGATTGTTAAATGGTTACATGTGTGCCTGTTCCCCCCTGTAGATTGGGGAAGGGGGCCTTCAGAGTGGTTCCTGTGAGCCCTCCTGCAGGGGAACCTGCCAACATCGGAGCTTTGGACTTCTGAAGGACGGGAAGAGGACTGCTGATGACCTCTGAGCTGAGTTTTGCATAGATCCAATCAGGTGAGTCTTTTATTCCACTTTAATGCTTCAATGTTGCCTAAAAGTGAAAAGATCCGTTGTTGGGAAACTGCGGACAAGGTGTTTTTGTGTCTTTTTGGAGGAATCACATGTTCCAGTCGAGTTTGTTTTAAGTTTCTCATGTTTTCCAATGACACACTGCTTTATTTGGAAAGAATGTCCGCTGCACAAATATTGCGATTCCTCGTGCACGCGGCACTTTCAGGATTAAAGAACCAGTCAAAACAGGTGACAGGTGAACCGCTGGTGTCAACACTTCACCCAAAGTGCTTCGACCTCGGATTAATGAGCGCCGGCCCAAAGTGTCTGTCAAATCTCTGATGGCTGGAATGAAGCCGGCACCGCTTCTGCTCCTCGTCGGGGCTCATTTTGAATTTTCAGTCTTCCTGCAGTTTGTCACAGTTTATTTCAATGTTCCCAACTGTATAATTCCTTTTCTAACACGAGTTAACTCTCCAAATAATGTTAAAGCTCGGCACGATGCCTTCGCTGACTTTTCTACAACACTCAATTTCCCTTGGCCCCTGGTTGCGGCCCCGTGCAGACGGAGGAGCTTGTGGCCCTTTTTCCTTCATCTTTAGCCGTCCGGCCTCCCCGGTGGCTCCTGCAGATCCGTGCAGAGGATTGGATTACAATGAAAAGAAAGGGGGAGCGTAGCGTCGCGCTAACCTGCTGCAGCCCGGCTTGTTTTTGCAGGTGTTCGGGAGAACACGCAGCTGTTGGCGCGGTGGCGCTGCTGCACGTGCAGCTCTGCCGTCACTAATGATGTATAAACACACGCATTAGGTCGTAGGAGCAGCACAAAGTCCGAGCCACAATTCTATTTCTTGGTTGTTTTATAGAAAATACTCGATCTTGGATCCCGCAAAATAGCATTGTTTTGTTTCCAAACATGCTTTAGCCTCTTTTTAAAGCTTTCTTTCATAGTTCATGAGGCACACTTTACGATCCCAGTTGCATCTGGGAGCAGCTGGTTCCTCCACCTGTGCCGCGTGCCGTCGAGCAGCACAGCGGGACCTCCTTCCTGCTTTTGGTGAAGGTTTGTGTCCACTGTTTGTGGAGCAGGGAGAGAGGCTTTTGTACAATAAGCAACTCCTCTTGCAGGGGCCAGCAGCTCGCAGCTTCACTGGCTTCACTGGTTTCACTGGTTGACTTTATTTGAATTGAAGCGCAGTTCTCGATTCTACAATTAGGTTCTGTTTTCTCCTTCTGGACTGAAAGTGGCCAAGCCGGTGGGTGTTCCCCTACTTTTTACAACCTGTGTTTATTTTACTTTTGTGAAAAGTGCTGCAATTAAGAAGCCAACTAGTAACCTTGGGTGGACTGTTCCACGGGCGAACACTTGGGTGGGAGGGAAGCCGTAAAGAAGGGAGCCGAGAGGAAAAACCTCAAATGTGAAAATGGCTTTTCAAAAACAGAACTCGAGATTTCATGAAACATACCTGGGCAGCTGAGGCCATGGAAAAACCCTCGCTGCTCATGCACACGCGTGCACACACATCAGACAAATGAAAAGAATAATATTAAGGAACCAGCGGAGAGACGACTGCCAGCGGAGCCTCAGACCTGCAGGAGTTGGACCATCGATCATAAACTGGTGGCAGACCTGGTTCCTTCTTTAGCTGAGTCCTGCCCACAGATGAGCTTCAGTCGGGGTCGTTCCTCTCCGCCGTTCTCTCCTGCGTCCAGATCCGGAATCATTCAAAACCAGACTGTGGCCAAACAGAATTGGTCGTTGAAGCATGCAAATTGGTTATCGGGACTTGGAATCCAGACCTGATTCATGACCAGCTCATCACTGGCTCGTACCCAAGGCACATCCAGATCTGCAGCTGAAACACGACCTTCTCTTCTCGCTCTGTCAACAACAGAGTAAATCTAATGGTTTTTCCTTGTCAGTGGGGCCTGTAGGTCCGTTGTGTCATTGGGTTTCAGTGTCAGTCTCAGCTTCTAATCAGGTCTGTATGGGTGCATTGTGGGAATATTCTCAAGGTTGCTGGATTGGTGGGCTTGACTGCAGGCAGTAAATCAGTCAAGACCAAGAAAAACAGACGGGGGGACAGACGCTCCGGAGGGGCCGAGCAGGAGTTCGGAGCCCGGGATGCCCGAGATCTGAAATCGGACTTTCACAGTATATGATGCATCATGTGCATCTATAGGAGGTTCATATATTTAAGTAATATTGCTTCTCTCATTCGGCAAAAATGTGAACACGCCCATAATCTGAACTGTCAAAGCATTTCAGAACCTGTTCTAATTTGATTTATTGGCATGCGAGAGAAGAGCGGCAGCTTTGCAACGTCATAAATCTGATTTTCCCGAAGACCCTGTGAAGATCTCCCCAGGAACCGAAGCACGACACGGCGCGGGATGAGTTCATCATCAGCCCAAAGTTCTCAAGGCTGACGTCTCACTGCGTCCAATCCTTTTGTCCCCCCGTGCACGGCCCGTCCGTGTCAGACGCGGGGCAAGCGGACAGCTGCCTCCGCGCCTCATCCCGATGACTGCGTGATCCACAATGATGCATGTGTGCCTTTGGAACAGATCAGCCATGGAAAATCAATGTTATGTGGTTTGTTTGACCGGGTCTGCTGCCTCCCCGCTCCAGCCTCTGATCCTGACACTGGACCCACAAGGGGAATAATCACCCAGGAATCTGCACTGGCTTTGAACGCAGCGCAGTCCTCTGGGGGTGAAGGGTTAAAGCACCCTGTGATGGAGAAGACATGACGCGCTCCACTTCAGAAGAAGAACCGGGTAATGCAACACAAGTGCGCAAAATGTATCACCCGGACGGGCGAGCGTGAGCGTGAGCGCTCAGTCAGTTTGGCAGCTGTAAACCTGTCAATAGAGTCCAAGTCTAAAGAGTTCCTGCTGGGAAACGTGGAGAAACAGGGGCGAACAGGCGGGACTCCATCACCTCGCAGGCCAAAAGCCACAGATAAGCGTCATAAACAAAAATAATAAGCATGTAATTACTCGCTGGCTGTTTACATTCCAGCAGCACAGAACCTCCAGATAGAAGCCCAGAGCTTCAGGACTGCTGATTAAGGGTGATCTGCATGCTGTGGCCGGGGAGTACGTGTCACTGACACAGAAGAGGAATGCATTTGAAACTCATTACATCCCCCAAAAAGTCAGCAGGGAGAGTTGAAAACAGCGAGTCCTCATAGGTTCCACGTATAACTTGGCCTCCGTCGCCCAGAGACATCACAGATGTACAGGGTAAAAAAATGGACTGAAAACAAACCCAGAATAATAATTGGGGAAATCAAGCTGTTTGTTTGAGAACTCCATTTAATAGATGTAAACCATTCCACAATTGGATCCATGCTGGCCCAGGTCCAGCGGATGTGTCATTAGCAGAAGAGCGCCCCCCTCCCCCACCCCTATAACCCCCCCCTTCAGCCTGAAAACTTTTACCTTATAAAGCGAACGGTCAGAAAGCAATTTTTAACTGCTACCTTTGCGGTCAGCGATGAATAATAGGAACATCTCGTGGGTCACTGTAGTCAAATATAGAATCCTTGTCAGGCAAGTTTCCGCTCACAGGACATTTGGCCTCTCATTACACATGTACCGGACTTTATCGGCGAACCCTTTAATCCACCACAGCTGTGTAACTGTAAATACAATTAACCCCGGTAATTGAGTGATGTTGACTTTGGGTTTTGTACACTTTCGCGCTGAGTGCCGGTAGCCTGCACTCTCTGAGGATGACATCATGGGTTTCAGGTTGCCTGCTGTGGCTTCGGATCCCAGAGGGGTCGAAGCAGCCCGAGCGCAGACCTGGAGGACTGATCCGTGCTGCGAATAGACACCGCTCTGCTCAGACGCGCACACATACGCAGGCCGCTGACCTCCCTGCCACCCCCGCTCGTTACCGCTGCAGATATGATGTGTTGACAGACGAGGCAGACGTGTTTTCAGACCTGAAAAACTCCGGGTTTAGCCGGGTGACGGCAACGCCGCGGCCGCCTGCATGTAAAGGTTGGCGTTTTGTGACGAGACAGACCAAAGATAAGGCCTCCATTTATTTTCTAAGCGTTTAAAAAAAGCTTCTCTGTGCTGGCGTAGGAATTCCTTACTGGGGAACCTTTCCTTGTGCCGCCAGCATCATGAAGTATGAAACCTCATATCTTATTTTGCTTCTCTTGGGAGGTTTTTGCTGGTCTCCAGGCGTGGCGGGCCACGTTTCCTCCTTTACCTCTAAGTGTCAATCATTCTGCCAATCATTCCTGTTGGTTATTTAAACCAAAGGAAGCCTGCAGAGGCAAAATATTCCGCTGCGATGTCAAATGTGCAGCATGGATGAGCTTTGATCTCTTTTCTGACCCTTTTCTCACTGTGATACTGAGAACGGCCCATTTGGATGGTGGTTTTAGTAAGACCGCGTCAGATCTGGTGGAGCCGTGCTCGGCCTTTGGGAGCAGGATCACATCCACGCTGGCTGCACGCCTCCCAGGCCAAGCAATGACACATAAATGACTCACATCTTGTTATGTTGGATCGAGAATGGAAGAATCGCCCCTTTAGTTTTCCACCGCAGGTGCCAGTCCCAGAAGATTGAGAACAATATAACGTATGTGGAACCTGCGTGTTTCATTTCATTTCACGGCTGCAGTTTGACATATATATTATGATCATGCTAAACTGCACCAGTGGGAGAGATGAACTACATCAGAAAAGGGTTGAGATGTTTGGGGAAGTCCGTAAATTAGCTCAAATTTAAGCTAGCCTTTGAAAGCATCCCCAAGTGCCCCTTCACTTATGCTAAATATAACTTCCCAGGGTGAACACAGACGTGCAAAACTCCATCATCCAGCTGGAGGAGAAAAGGAGAACTCCAGGTTTCGCAATCCACCGAAGCCGAGTGTGTAATCTAAAGCACGTGGGCAAAGGTAGAGAGCGGGGACAATGGCTGGAGTGAGAATGGAACAGCCAGCCCCAACGTGTGACTGCATTCCCGCTTTGTTCCATGAGATCACAGTTGTGGCAGATGCAGGACAGACTGGGAGCAGCTGTTTCGCTCCCCGTTCTCCAGTTACCGACGCTGGCACGGCCTGCACTCCAGGGATGGGCAGCGGGGCACTGTTGTTGAGTCTTATTAGTGTTTGTTCTCTGAGGGTGGGCACAAAGAGCCCTCAGAAGCAGCAGCGCACCCGCTTTCTTGGCGGATGACGAGAGGGACGTTGGCCGAAGGTGTCAAACGGCGCGGGCGCACTGACAAGACATAACGCGCAGCTGGTCCCAGGCTCCCAGGACCCGTGGCGCCATTAATTAGACCGAGCGATCTCTGAATATCAGATGTGCATTTTCCTCATTTCTCCGGTGGAAATCAGATATATTGTATTGTTTTAGATTTGCAGAATGAAGACATTTGGGGGTCCTGTGGGAAGTGAGGGATGAAAGCATTTTTTTGTTGGAGTGCGGAGAAAAGTGAAAACCGAAGATCTAATGAGGATTTAGTCGCCCAGCTGCCTGAATCTGTGCCACGAAGGCTCTGCCAATGAGGGCCGAGGCCATGTGAATAGCAGGTTTCATGGGATTTCATCCTTTTAAAGCTTTTGTTAGTCATCTAATGCTGCCCACATTATGTTTGCTGCATGTAATTCACTCCACATTTCAAACACGCCTGGAAAAAACATCAGCCTACACTTTCTTGTGAAACGACCTCCAATTAGAGCTCCGGCGAGACCTCCAGTTAGAGCTCCGCTCAGGTTTGGGTAACACGCTCAAAGCCGAGGCTGTCAGATACCATCAACTACGGACACAGATCAAGTGAGAGGAGGAGACAGAATAAAGGAAAAAAAGGCCGACTGGGTTAAGGTGAATTCAAGTGGAGCTGATAATCAACCTGAAGGGTAAATAAGCAAAGGAAGGGAAAAGGAAAAGTGGGAAACCTTGACGAAACAAAGTACGGGAAAGCAAAACATTATTGTTGCTGGGCTGGTTCTGGAAAAGAAATAAAAGGTGGTTGAAACCTCTCCCTCTCAGCCAAACGAACCAACGGCTTCAAACGGAACCGGAGACGCCATGAGTGACATCATGGTGGCTTTACAGGTTTGAACAGGTGCCCCCATCTTCTCCCCGTATGTTTTTAAATCACCCAAAGCAATACAGCGTAGAGTTTTATAACAGCGCTTGGTACAGAATTACACCAGCCGTGACGCATTTAACATCCAAATCCAACATGGCCGCCTGGATTTTGACATTTCCACCGTTTCCACGTTTTTAGCCTCGCGTGCGCTTTCATGCGCGTAATACTTTCCTTCATTACCTCTCTCATTGACTCCGTTACAAGCATGTTCACAAAAGCCAATATGCTTGTAATTAGCTTTGCGTTTCCCAAAGTTCTGCCATTGTCTCATAACCCTGTGAAAACTGCGGCGCGACCAGGAGCGAAAATGGAAACCGCCTAATGGGATTCCTCTGCCAACACTTTTCCAGGCTTCACAGCCAACCCGCATGAGTCAAGAGTGCAGAAGACAACCGAATTACCCACTTATTTACAGAAAATCAGCACGTTTCCATGCAGTCAGAGTGGATTTAATAACCTGCGTTAAGTACAGGCGTTCTCTGGGTGTGATTAATGGCCCGCGCTGTTGAGCACAGATAAAAGGAGCAGGTGCTAATGGAGATTTAAGGGTTAGATGAGCAATAAAGCTACGCTAGCGTATTCTCTGCGTGGGGATTGCCAAAGTGTGTCAGCTTTTACAGAAAAAAGAAGAGCAATTCTTCATATTTTACAAGCTGCTGCGGTTGCATCCGAGGTGCTTTTCCGTATCCTCCCTGTCAGCATTGTTCCCACCGTGATGCAGGCTTACAGTAAGTGAGGGAGTGGTGTTTCAGGGATGGATAGCCTTTCCAGTATTTATCGACTGCTGCGGCCGCGGGTGATGCCGCCTTCGGATGCATTAGCGGTGCAGAGACCTGACGGCCCGTCTGAGGAAAGGAAGCAGGGAGGGGCGGAGAAGTGAGGAGGGCACATGCTCCGGCGTCGGACGCGGAGACATCGATCGGAGCCTCATCGCTCCTTAAACTGCTTCCTGTGTTTTCATCGGGCTATCATTGGGACTGCAAACATCCCTGTCAGGGGAGAGGCTGCTGATAGCTGAAGGCAGGCGGATGTCCAGGAAACACGAGTTCAGGCTGCCAACGGCGTCTTAAAATGTACAGAAGGTCTGAATGGCACCAAAGAACAGCGCCGATGGAATGAGAGAGCGTACGGTTCAGGGAGGATGCGAACATTCTCCAGGGAAGATCCTTCAGGATCCTGGTCTCCAAACATTCGCCAATGATGTAACTCATGCGTAAAACAGCTTTTTTTCTGAATCTTGGGAGAGGGAATCATGATTAAAGATGGATTTTGCATTTATGTTGACTGAATAATAGTAGCGTCATATTAGGCTTTGTTTGGCATTTGGCTGTTGTTGACACAGATATTTAACCTGCATGAATCTGACATTAACTCTTGAGTTCTAATCTGGCCACAGTTTAATGGTTGGCTGCCCCGTTTCGTCCATGTTGCCTTTTTCCTATAAAATCTATGGATTTGTGTGGATGCAAATTTATGGTTTCTGTGTTAAACTTTTGCAGTCTAACTGTGGGTTTTGTACCATTGATGTTGGAATTCACATGTCTAAAACACTAAAGCACGTCAAGATGGATTTCCCAAGAAACAATGCTCCACAATTTCCTATTGATAACTTAAATTAGCAGTTACCGTGGTGATTCATTGAATCTCGGTAAGAAAACCACTTTAAGGGACCTCGATGACAATAAATGTTCAGCTGCTTCGGTGAACCTTTACGCTGCCGTCATTATTTAGTGTTCCGGGAAAAAAAGGATCATAAAAGAATTAGAAAAAATAACCGTTTCCTGCAAACGTAGAGGTCACGCTACCCTCTATTTTGATTTCGCTCCCAAATGGTTCTTGTGATTGTACTGACGATTAAATCTGATTTAAGATAAATATTGATCTGCGTCACTCACTCTGCAGACAATGGTGTAAATGTGATCTGCTGTCTGATAATTACGTCGTTTTTGGCCAAAAACTTTGGACACAAATGTGCCAAAAGCACCAGGCTGGAGGTTTTGAGCCAAATTCAGGCGAAGCAGACAGAAGAATCCACAGGTCGAAGGCAAAAACCTCAAATCAGTCTAAACACAGCGTGTAACTCTGAGCTGTTACAACAGGGGGGGAAAAAAAAGAAATATGAAGGATAACAAACATCGCAATTACTGGAATGACGGCGCTCAACTGCACAAGAAAGGGAAGGATAACAAGCTGCAGGTGAAACGAATCAGGGCGGGCGGAACCATCAACATGGAGGGGAAAAGAATAAATACAGGAAGTGTAAAGTGAAACAAGAAACAGGAGGATTAAAACTTCAAAATAAAACATGAAATGATAAAAATGGAAATGATGACACAAGACAGAACACAGGAAAAACAACGGCCAGAAATCGGTGACGCAAGAAAAGAAAAAGACTAAATCAATGACAGTGGTTCAGCTGGTCTGAGGAGCACTTTCATGGAATCCAGGCCTCTTCGGGCAGTTTCCACATGGCTTCACATGAATTACGTCCAAAGGGCTCGGTAACCTCTCACAGATGTGCACAATTAGGCTAAACTATTGTGTATCACATGCAGAAACTCGGACCGTCCCTCACAGAAACATCAAACATGTCCCAGACTTGAAATACTCTCAGTTATATCAGACACGTATCCCAGCTCATTCTACCTGAAAAACAAATATCCCGCCTATCGTAAGAAATATCCCACATCAAACGGCATCAAAGGGTTGAAAAATAAGGCTGCCGCGTATCATTTCATGTTTCATAATTACAAAGAATTATTAAAAAAGCAGGTGTGTGTGTGTGTGTGTGCGTGCGTGCGTGCGTGCGTGTGTGTGTGTGTGTGTGTGTGTGTGTGTGTGTGTGTGTGTCCAAATGAATGCCGACAGTTGTAAACCAGCCTTTTTACACTTGGTTCCATGTTTCTGTGGAGACTCGACTAAAGCTCCTGGACTGTTTCTCCTAATTATGGGAAAAGATGCCTGATTGAAAAATGGGCTTTGGGTCAGCTAGCCAACCAGTGACGCCCCCCCCCCCCCACACACACACACACACACACACACCCTCTCCAGAGTGAAGAGGCCCCTGGGTTTCCTATCAGATGGTTTCACACTCGCTCCGACGTGAGTGCAGGAGGCCGGAGCTTCTCGTCTCTTTCTGTCGGAATACCAGCTAAAAAAAGGTCTTCAGATTTGTGCTTCTGAACTTGCTCCACATTCTCTGGAGTCACATTTTGATGTCTCCATCACAGACCTGCGTTGTCCGCTGTGCCCACCGGGGCAGGTTAAAGTCCTCAGACGGGGAAAGAAGCTACCAAGCTCAGCGGCCGCCTGCCAATGAAATGTTGACCTTAAAAATAATTTTAAGTTCTCTATCAGTGCTGCTTTCACACCATTCACAAAACACACAAAAGAGCTTTCAGCACCACAGCGGCTGGAGGGGTGTGGGTGCACACGGAAAGTATGCACAGAAGACCCAACCCCTCCCCCCCCAACAACACAAGGTTGGTAGTTGGACCGGGAGCGGTCGTCTATTAGACACCTGTGAATTAGAAACTCCGCTAAACCAAACAGCGTTCATCTCAAAGAGCATTCATCCGACTCAACGGACCCTTTCTGGGGAGATATCTCTGGGCTCTTCAGCTAGCAGAACCCCCGCCGGTCTGTGCCAACCCCTCCAGGGGAGAATCGGGCCCTGTAAATGTAGCCCAGTAGCTGTTTTCTTGTGCTCCAATGGAGCCGTTCTTAAAAATAAAACTGTAGCTGTGTGTTGTAATGTGCCTCATCATTCGGTGTGAATCAAAATTACGTCTTTTCAATTCTTTTCCTGGAATTTCTTTCCTACCTGTGGTCTATCCAGGCCTCGCACAGCCTGCAACAGCCCTAAACCCATTTGGAATCCCTTTAAACACACGCCTTATTTCACAGTTGGTCAACATTCCCAATGATGGCAGCAGATTCTAAAGAACTGAGCAGCTTCTTGTACATCTGTGCTAGCAAAATGCTTTTGACTCCCTTGTGAAACATACTTGCGTTGTCTTACAAATTATATGCGTCTTCGATACAGATGTGGCTTCTTCAGTGCAGGAACCCCGTCCGATGTTCCCTGCACGCCCGCTTGTCCCTTCTGGCCTCGGTCTCTCTGCTTGTCGGCGTGTGCAGGAAGGCACCGGCTCGTTAATGATGTGTCGGTGCGAGCGCGTCCGCTGTGAGAAAGAAATGTTGTGGTGTAATGCAACCAGGCAGGTGTGAGGGTCACGGCCAGTTTGTGGGCCGTGGTCTTAACCCCCGCTGTCTGCTTTGTCTGACCGTCAGAGGAACCCCTTAATTAGAGCCTTCGGCTTTGCAGCAGACCCTCCGCAACAATCCCATCATTAAATGCTCCTGGTTGACTTGGCAAAGAGAGCCTCGGTTTCCCTGTTTCCTGCCGCACAAAGGCCACGTTAGGAAAGTCTCCTCCAATTTTTCAACTTTGAAGTGTGAGGAAGAGAAACCAGCACACGTCCAGCAGACAGTTGAAAATCCCCAGGTCGCTGCGGAAGATCTGGAAATGGGCGTTTTATTCGCTCATTTATTCAGGTAAACGCGTGCACTATTGCTCGCCGTGGACAACTTTGCCGTGGCCTCTGCTCGGCGTGCGTGCAGTATGAGCACAAAGCCATTGTGTGACGCAGGAGTGATCAGGTGTCTGGAAAATAAGTAAGAACAGAGCAGAGAGAGAATTCAGGGAAGTACGGCTCACCGCTCGGTCCTGCTCAGCGGAGACCCTGTGAGACCTGATCCAGTGACCCCGGGTGTCAGTCGGGGAGGGAGCAGACAGGAAGGATTTCATTCTGCTGTTCTTGGCTGGTGCACGCCACCGCCCCGGCTGTGGAAAATCACAGAAGGGCTTCTTGACATCTCCTTCAGAGCCAGATGCTTCACATGGAGCCCGTCTGTAAGGCTGTTTTGTAACCGTTGTCCTCATGGGTGAAACCCGAGACACAGGTGTTTCAGGCGTCGCCCGGAGGAAGGCCCTCGCATAATCGCAGCCTTTCAGGTAGCTTCTCTGCAGTGGACAAATGAGGGGATTACGATATTCTCCCTCTAAGGTTCACGCGGAGAAACTCGATGAATCAGCAAGAAAGGGAAACCTATATTCTGAGAAGAAACCCGACCTCTTTCTTGGCAGCCGAGCTGATATTTTAGCTTGCACGTTGTTACAATTCAGCACAGCTGGAGCCGCTGGAGACAAAGCCCACGAGACCTCCTGCACGGCTCAATCGGCTTGTTTGGGGAAGGTGGAGGTGTTAAACGGAGGTTGGCGAATAAAGGAAAGAATCACTCCTCCTCCTTTCCTCCCCCATCAGCTGTGGCGCTGCACCTTTCACCCTCATCTAGGCCAGGGAGCGTCCGCGGCCACCGCCGCCTCACTGCTGCCGCTGTATTTATTGCAGCGAGGCTCCAGCCGCCATCCCAGGCTCTGCTCCTGCTTCATTTCCATCACACGAGAGAGGCCGGCTCTTTCAGAAAGTCCTTTTATTACCTGGGAGGCTCCATGTTCACCGAGCCACGGCCTAAAAGGTGAAATGAAATAAGTGTTAGCAGTTTTGACGGTTAAAATCCCGCTGAGAGATTCAAGCTAAGCGGCGTACGATCATTCTAAACGCATCGGCTGTTTCAATATCTCGCCGGTGTGACCGACAGAGGGAGGGGGCAGAGGGTGAAGCTTGCTGTGACAGTCTTTTCAGGCCTTCTGAATGACCCCCCACCCCCACACGGCATTCTTCAGCACATCAAAGCATCAATCTCAGCAGAGTGATTCTGGGCTCTGCTATTGTGCAAATCTTAGAATAATAATATTAATATTCATCAAGAGCTTTCTTTACCGGGAGGGTGGAGTCTCTGCTGGAGATCTGCGAGGATCTCACATTCATTTTTCTATTTTACATAACAGTGGTGAATTTATTCGTGTCCAGACAGACATAAACGGGGAACAGAGCTACTCAAATCTCTACTGATATACACTTATTCTGCCCCTTATATTTGTTTTGCTGCTATTTTTAGCATCAGGATGGTATATTTGACAGGATATTATTCGATAAAGTTCATCAAGTTAATTAATGTGGTTCTACATTATTTGCCATGACTGCTTGCTAAGCTGTCAGAGATGAAATAGAGGCAGGTTTCTGCCGAGCGTAGCGCCACCTACTGTCAGGGAGGACACACTGTCTTTCCTCCCTTTAACTTGTTCTACATTTTCAGACAAATTGAGACAACTGCAGTAAGATTACCTTTAATTCCAGACAAAAACACTTTTGCTGTAAAAATGTGACCCAAATTTATTTTCAACATTGTTCTTTGCCACAGTTAGATTTTTTATTTTTTTTGCTGATTTTCACACTAATGCTGAGTGATCAAAAGTTATTCTGTGTTAAGACACAAATGTGTCAAATAAATTGAGTTTTTCATCATCTTCTAAAAGGCTGCTGAGCCGAAGCCACAGATGATGAAGATGGTATCGCGCTTCCACTTGTCCGTGTCCGTGTCCGACAGTGTGGCCGCGGACACGGTTACTAATCCAAAGTTCTCTGGCAGCAGCTAAAACACCGACCTGCTGAAACTCCTCTTGACTTCTCAAAGCTGCAGGTCCGTTTGGCCCCGACTGGAACATCGCTCATGATACGCATTCCTTTTCTGCCTGTAGTAATTTCATCATCTGTGCTCTGTCGGGGCCTTTTGTTTCACAGGTTAAGGCTGATTTTTCACAGTCCCCCCCCCCCCCCCCCCCACCCGGCCTTTGCTTTGCGGGGAAAGTTGTGTTTGTTCTCCTTAAGTCCGTCCCTGAAACAAAAGACGGAGCTAATTTGAAACGCTGCCGTCAGTGTTGGAGAAAAGTCTCCGTTTCATAAGAAAATGTTTGCTCTGAAATGGAGACAGACTCTTACAAACATCCAGGCTGCAATAATTGATCTCTGACTGCCAGAGAGTGAAATGTGGGGGGGGGGGCAGGGGTTGAGACAGCAAGGCAAACAGAAAAGAACCTGTTCAACACCTCCAGATCCAAATAAAAGGCCAGCACCAAAGAGGTGGGAGGAGATGGATCAAATCTGAGAGAGGTGGCACCACTGGAGCACCTCAGGGCAGCTTTGTTAGTCAGTGTGTTCCTGAGTGTGTGTGAGTGTGTGTTCCTGAGTGCTGCGAACCATCATGGCGTCATGGCGTCCTGATGCAGGACGAGTCCTGCAGCTAAAGTCTAAAACAGGGGGAACGAGGGAAAGGGAAGAGTTAAGTTCCCAGAGGAACTGACTTCCAACCAGCCTGCCCCACTTCCAACCCCTTTAAACGGTGCTGTGACCCCCACCTACGGAGCTGCTCGCTCCCCCGGACCCCCCGACCGCCGCGGGCCTGAGCGGGCCGTCTGAGACTAGAGGCGGGCTCCACGCTGTGTGCTTGATGGAGCGCAGAAGGTTGTGCGAGGTGCACTGACCCTTTCACGCCGCTCCCACAAACCCTCAGGCTCCAGCAGGCGCTGACGTATCGTACGCAGAGACGCTCAGATCAGAGGTGACAGCAGAGCGAAGGGGCTTCTGGGGGCCGCTCTTTCCACCCAGTGCTCTTGTGAGATGGCGACAGGTGTGAGGTGGACTGTCCCATTTGGCTGGTGTTGTTTTGCCCTCCCATCGGTGCCGGATGCCACCAGGACCTTAGTTTCCCCCCTCTTGAACCATTTGGACGGAGCCCGCCGTCTCAGAAGGATGTGTGACTGTGGAGATCTGCCTCTGACGTGTTTATGGTCTGCATGGGGGCTGTAGTAGGCTTGATATAATCTGTCTAATAGCCCACTTGATCCTCTTAACTTGTAACCCGCGTGAATCTTTCCCACAGTGGAATGTCTCCCCATTGTTGTGGCTTTTTTTTTTTTTTTTCCGCCGTTGCTGCAAGTTGGCAAATGTGTCCATGTGCGTCAGATTAGGCCGAAGTTGCAAAGTTGTGGCCGTGCCTGGAGGTGTGAGCTCTAATCACCTCTAATCACCTGACGTGTGACGGCCTGATCCCTGCGGCACACACACACACACACACGCTTGAACTTTAATACCAGACTCTGGGTTACCAATTAAGACTGTCGTTGCCATTCACACAACTGCTGTGGCTTTATTGTCGAGGCATTGTGTGCCTGATATTTTTCTTTTTAACTCTTGATTAGAGGAGCACTTGTGCGCTTTCACATCTCATCTTTATGTATGTTGAAGAACATGAAGGATAAGCAAACAAATCTGGTTGTTTTCAGCAGCTTTGCTGCAGACAACAGTGTTTTTTCCCCTTTTATTCCACTTCCGTCAGCGAAGGCCTCCTTAAATCCATAGATTATAGGATGTTGCTACAGCTATCCATTATGGAGGACAGGAGGAAGGCCACTTCTCCTGCAACCTGTTTTGACATTTGAAAAACTAGTTTGTGTCGCTGAATTCTAGTTTGCGTTGGAAGTTTTTAACGCCGTTTCCTGGCGCTCCTCGTGCGGCCGAAGTTCCCACCCTCCTTTCTGATCCTCTCCCGTCTCTGTCAACGTGTGATATGAGCGTATGCGATATGTTCTCATCTGCATACGCTCAGCTGCTCCCACCGGCCGTGGAAAGGGACGGACAAATAGCAGAGCGAGGCAGCAACTTAGTAACACTCTCCTCCCCCCTGTTTTCTCCCCCTCTTCTTTCCCTGCCCATGTCTCCCAGGCTGTCATTGCAGAGCGGTGCTGGGGGCTGCAGGCTGCCTGTGGGAAGTTCCTGAGAGTCAGCGTACACAAAGAGGGGCTGGCGCTTTTTCCCTGGAGGATTTTTAGCAAAAAACCCCCCCCAACAACCCAAAACCACAATCTGCCCACGTTGCCTCTGGGACTTGGAGGAGGTGGCGCTGGCGTGATGGCAGCGGTGCCACTGCCACGGGAGTGGGCCTGGCAGGCTGTTCTGGTGATGACTGGACTGGCATCGCTGATCCACGTGGGTCATGGTGAGTATAAATGCAGAGTTAAGGCAGTTTGTTGAGGAGAAAAAGTCATTTTAGGACGAAGGTTACCCATAATGTCTGTGTATTTTACCTTCTTGAGTTTATGATGAGCACAATCTGCCTTAGTGCATTTGTTTGCCCCGTTGCCCCCCCCCCCTGCCTGAGCTGACCCCCACCCCCACCTGCACCCAGTGCTCATGTTTTGCATTGTTTGAAGATGGACATCCAGTTGTCTTTTACGATAAATGCCAACAGTTTCACGGTGCCCCCTGCAAGGTTGTGGCGGGCGGGGTGGGTCAGCACGAAGATGACACTTGTGCATCTGTTCTGGTGCCGATCGGGGAAACAATTGTTCTGGACTCTGATGCACTCGCGTCTGAGCGTGCTTCGGTAGTCAAATATTTCAGTGAAATATTTAAAGATTTAAAGTTTAAATTTTTGCTTTTAAAAGAGCCGCTTCACTGAAGTGTGTGTGAGCTGTGAAGCTCCTGACTGACTGACTGACTGACTGACTGACTGACTGACTGACTGACTGACTGACTGACTGAGTTGAGAGCTAGCTGTTACTTTTCACAGCCAGTCACTAAAATACCTCGGCTGCTGTTGAGAGATTCCTCCATTCCTCTCTGTGCAGCCACACTGAAGAATTTTCCTTTTTTAACCTCCGATCTGAAATTGCTTCAGCAGTTTTTGGGCTGCAGATCGTCTCCCAACAGTAGCAACAGTCCTGCTTTTTCCCATCAGCCTGACAAGAAGCGGCTGCGTCGTAATAAAACCCTTCCTTCCATCCTCCTATCACCGATAATTAAGATGCTAGCTGCCGTGTTTTATGTTTCTTGGGAGCTGAACTTTAAAAGGTCTCCTAAATGACTATAACAGGTGGGAGGTGCTCCATAAATCTAAGTATCACGGTCAATTTGCCACCTGTTCCTGCAGGATGAAGTGGAGGAGCCCTGCTTTCTGTTCTAGGGCCTGAGTGGAAACACAGCCACTGCTGCCGTACCGTGGAAATTCCTTTTAAGACAGTTTTGACTGGTTTTCCTCCCTGTTTGTCGTGTTGGTCCTGTTTGTCAGAACACACCCCAACACATCCCTTATCCCTCTCTTCAGGCCTCCTCCGTCTCTGACTTTGCATCTCCTGCTCTTTTTTGGACAGCCGTGTCTGATCGACAGGACTCCGAGGGGCTGTTTTTCCATCTGCGGCTTGATGTGTTTTCGTTTGCCGGGATGTTTGAATTTCTGGGATGTCAGCGTGTCTCTGTGGGAGGTGGCAGTTTTGCCCAGTTAGCTTTTCTCTCTGGCTGAAATGACGGATCAGTGCTTTTGTGACGCTGTTCCACCGTTTTTCCTGCGGATCATCGGCAAACAGGCACCAAGCGTGCAGCGTTCAGATTCCAGGGGTCCTCCCCTCCTTCTCCGTTCCACTTCCTGCCATTGTGCCACCCCCCCATCACCAGGCACAGAATTTGATCCCCGGGCAGATGTGCTGCTCCGGTGGTCAAGCACGGGAGTCGATCTCTTGTGTTTGTGCAAAGGTTTTGCACCACTTGATGATATCTGCTCGGAAACTGAACTCTTCTCTGGCCGGTTCGGTGTCGCTGGGGGGGGGGGGGGGGGGTGTCACTGAAGCTCAACCCTCCTTAGCTGCACTGCAAATGGTTCATCAGTCAAAAGCTCCTCCACATCGGTGGGGCTGGAATGTCTCCGCACCGGAGCCCCACATCAGTCGATGTTGTTGGAGAATCTTTAGCACCACACAGAAAGAGGCCAGCATCTCGCCCAGATCAGGCTGGTTGTGTGTGTGTGTGTGTGTGTGTGTGTGTGTGGGGGGGGGGGTTGTTGTGGCATCTCTCTTCTGGATTCACACCTCTGTGAAAAGTCTTCAGGTTAGTTCTTCCGAACTGCAGCGTGAAGGGCTGGTGTCTGCAGGCAGGGCAGGTTGCTGATGTGGGTGCGGATCAGAAGCAGGAATGTGCTCCTCAGACGTTCTCCGTGCACAATGCGAACCTCCTGTGAGCGTGGCAGAGAGCTTTGAAGACTGTAGGGGGTTAAGAGGGACAGTGGCAGGCTGGAGGAGGATGTATGGCCCTTTGGCAGGTTGTGTGTGACCCCCTCTGGGTCAGAGAGCATTCTGGAGGGAAGCCGTCTGCTTTGAGGGGGTGATTTATCACGGCCACCTGGAGGAACGGCTCTCATGTTTTCCTCCGTGTCTGCGATATCCTCTGTTGGAAGGAGCTGCCCCAGCATCCAATATATAATTTCAGATGGGCGTCTGTTTTTCAACTTACCTCTAAACGTCTCAATCTTCAACTGGACGCACTTCTAACTCATCTCCACATCTATTCTCTTTTATTCTGGATGATCTCAGAACAAAGCTGGGCAAGTTGTGTTTTTATAAAGTGTTTCTTTGACATTTTATTCTCACTTAATGGATCATAGAGGGGGAAGATGCTTGGAAGAGGAACAATAATGTTTCACTCTTATTTGACGATCAGGATTTTAACCTGCGTCATGTCAGCAACAGGAACTGCAACACACACACGTTTATTTGAAACCAGCTGAAGAGCTGAAGCATCCGTCATTTATATCGACAGCAACAGTAACAGTCAGTCAGTGACTCACAGATTACAGTGATCCAGCCGACGGCGGCGGCGGCGAGAAATGAGACCGCGGAAGGAGACGAGAGCCCGTCTGAAGCTTTACAGACAGAAATCACTGTTGCTTTTAATTGTTTTAGCACACGGTGTGTGTGTGTGTGTGTGTGTGTGTGTTTGAGAAACAGCTTGTGGAATGTGTGGGGGATGCAGATCAGATTTCGGGGTGACCTTGAGTGTGCCCCGTAGCTGACACAGCAAGTGTGTGTGTGTGTGCGTGTGTGTGTGTGTGTGTTGGAGAGTGAAAATAAAGCCTTCATATGGTAACTAGAATGCATCATTAATCACAGCTTTTGTAGCTGCATCATTTCACTTCTTTTCTGCCCGAATTAGAAAGAATTCCGGAATCTTCTGTCGTGTTTCTTTCATGAACACATTTTGTTTTTATTTTTAACGATTTCCTCCCTTTCATGGCTTTATTTTTTTACAGTAACTGCCTCCGGTGTGTGAATGCACTATTCCTTCAGTGGTGTCACGCCTCGTCTCACATGCAGCTTTCATCATTAACTTCAAGTGTTTGTTCATCCGTCGTCTTTTACATTATACCATGAAAATTATAACATGAAGGTTAATGAAGGAAATCTTGATGCTCTTCCTGGTAAAACAGAGGAGAAAACAATGCAAAATCAAAGAAAAAGGGGAAAGAAGACGTCTCTCAAGGGTGACACAGAGCTGTTCAGCTCCCTCTGGGAACATGCTGCTGTCCATCCTGCTTCCACTCTCCTCTAACGGGCGTCTTCGCTCAGCTGTTTTTAAGCGATAATGAGCACATAATTATGCCGCACAGCAGTGGATTCATCTGGAGACGCACCTCCACAGCATCAACATTCAGATCGTTGCTTTTAATACTGCCAATCATCACATCTGGAACATGCGTCTCCGTCTCTGTGTCCACAGCCAACATGTTGGACGCCATGCTGCTGAGGAACGGAGGGAAGGGCGGCTCTGAGCGGTGGCCCGAGGACAGCAGCGGCGGCACGGTCACCGTTTTAGCTCCCAGGATGCTTTGGTGTCACTGCTACCACCACTGCCCCGAAGACTCTGTCAACAACACCTGCGTGTAAGAATCCCTTCTGGCTCCACCAGACTTAAAGATCAGCAGCGATTAGATGAAGGAAGCTCACCGGCGGTCGGCGTTGACTTGATGCGTTTGTGCAGGACTGACGGGTACTGCTTCACCATGGTGGAGGAGGAGGAGGGGGGTCAGGCGGTCCTCACCGCTGGATGTTTGGGTCTCGCCGGCTCTGAGTTCCAATGCAGAGTAAGTCACCTCTGTGCACACGTGCGCGTCTCTCTGTGTGAATAACTGCAGTCCTGTCCCCCTTTTACGAGCTCCAGCTGACTGACTGCACCTCTTTATGAGAACTACCTAAGTTGTTGAGGACTAGAACGTGTGAAAACAAGCACTAATTTTGCTGAATGACCTCTTTGGGATGGATTGTGATTGTGGACATTCCTTATGTTGGCATCTTGAATGTGGATTTGTCTGACAGGACACCTGGAACGTGCGCTCGAGGAGAGCGCTGGAGTGCTGCACGGATCAAGACTACTGCAACCAAAACCTGCATCCCACTCTGCCTCCGCTGGTGTCGTCAGGTGAGCTGGTGCGCGCCCATCCTGTGACCGGGGGGGGTGGCATTAAGGTGCTGCGGACCACCACAGTGCTCTGCTGGAGCCACCCAGAGGCAGGTGGAACACAGCCCGTGGCCTTGGCTTGTTCTCTCACCCTCTAATGAAAAGGACAGCCGCTCCCCGGGGCCCGCTTCAGTTTCCTGCCTCGGGATGGATGTGGGATGTCTGTCCATCTGCTGCCTGCGCCTGCAGACCCGCTCTGTCAGTCCGTCCGTCCGTCTGGTCAGCCTCAGAGTCTGTTTGTCCGGGCAGACAACGGGATCAGCAGAGATCACATTTACGCTGTGGTCGTTGCGTTACAGTCGTTTTGCCTGCGGGTGTTTTCAGCGTCGCAAAAGAGGATTAGTGAGAAAATATTTTGAGTCTGGGATCATGGGGGGGGAAAACATAAGCAACTTATTTCATTTTCTCAGAATTCGGACCGGCCGCAGAATTCCTGATCAGGATCGCCTCAGGGAAACATGAGATCAAGCGTAAAGTCTGAACGGAATGTGACGTTTTACACTTTTTAACACAGGACAGTCCTGGATATAACGTCTGTTGCCACCAGTGCGTGCACGTGTGGTTGTGGGCACGTCAGGAGGCGTCCTGGCTGTGCGTATGATTGACAGGAGCACAGCAGAAAGGCCAGAGCCTCGGAGCCGCTTTGGGGCTCTGGAGTTTCTGTAACGGTGTCAGAGTGACAGCTGATCTGTGAGATCCAGGAGAGGGATGTGATCGATCAAACTGCGAGTGGGGGTGCAGAGGGGGTGAGAGGCAGGAGGAGGGGGCAGAAAATGAGAAAGAATGAACCCGATTAAATCAGATAGAGATGTTAAGAGTAAATATTCAACTTATTTTCTTCTAGATTTTGCGGACAGCAGAATCCAGTACATGGCTCTCTTCATTTCAATAACCGTCTGCATCGTCATCCTCGCTCTCATCCTCCTCTTCTGCTACGTAAGGTAAGAATCACCGCTGTCACGCTTCTGTGCCACCGGTCAGCGCTAACACTCTTTCCTGTGACAGATACAAGCGCCAGGAGTCACGGCCGCACTACAGTATTGATCTGGAGCAGGAGGAGACCTACATCCCCCCAGGAGAGTCCCTGAAAGACCTGATCGAGCATTCCCGCAGCATCGGCTCAGGTTCTGGATCAGGGCTCCCTCTGCTGGTAAATTAATGTCATTACAACGTGTCTTTTTTTTGTTAAAGGTGTAACTGGTCATTTACGATCAGATGTTTCCTAATTGCAGTATTAGGATGTGACTGTGAACATGTGCATGAGAGAAACTCTAGTACCTGCTGTTTCCAGGTGCAGCGGACCATCGCCAAGCAGATCCAGATGGTGAAACAGATTGGTAAAGGGCGATACGGGGAGGTCTGGATGGGCAAGTGGAGGGGCGAGAGAGTGGCCGTTAAAGTTTTCTTCACCACAGAAGAAGAGAGCTGGTTCAGGGAGACTGAAATATATCAGACGTTCCTGATGAGACATGATAACATACTTGGTGAGGGGATGCAAGGACTGGAGTTCTGGATCGCGTTCGACAGTTCTTTCTTTACTCCTCTTTTTCTCCCGTCCTGCAGGGTTTATAGCAGCAGATATCAAAGGAACCGGCTCGTGGACTCAGCTGTACCTCATCACAGACTACCACGAAAATGGGTCGTTGTACGACTACCTCAAGTCCAACACCTTAGACGTCAAAGCCCTGCTGAAACTGGCCTACTCGTCCATATCAGGCCTGTGTCATCTGCACACCGAGATCTACGGCACGCAGGGCAAACCGGCCATCGCACACAGAGACCTGAAGAGCAAAAACATCCTGGTGAAAAAGAACGGGTCCTGCTGCATCGCGGACCTGGGACTGGCTGTCAAATTCAACAGGTGCACCATTTCGAGCTGAGCTACTGTCAGTATGGAAGTCTGCTTGAATATCTTAAACCTGTTTTTATCCATCAGCGACAGTAACGAGGTGGACATTCCTCCAAACCTGCGAGTCGGAACCAAGCGCTACATGCCCCCCGAAGTGTTGGACGAGTCCCTGAACAGGAGCTACTTCCAGTCCTTTATAATGGCTGACATGTACAGCTTTGGCCTCATCATGTGGGAGATGGCCCGGCGTAGCACCTTCGGGGGTAGGAACTAGTTTATATCTCCGCATCATAAACACAGCCCGTGCAGACATGAATTAAAGAATCCTACGTGTTTCTGCTGCTCCTGAAGGCATCGTGGAGGAGTATCAGCTGCCCTATCATGACCTCGTGCCCACAGATCCATCCTATGAGGACATGCAAGAGGTCGTCTGCATCAAGAAACAAAGACCTTCGTTTGCCAATCGCTGGAGTAGTGATGAGGTACTCTCATACCGCATGCAAATGAGGAAAATGCGTACATGTTTACAGAAAAAGCTTGTCTTCTAACACATTGGTTTGGACTTGTGTGCCCCCAGTGTCTGCGACAGATGGGGAAGCTGATGTCAGAGTGCTGGGCTCACAGTCCGGCCTCTCGCCTCACAGCCCTGAGGGTCAAGAAGACCCTGGCCAAGATGCTGGAGTCCCAAGACATCAAACTGTGACAGTCCAGAGAAACGGCGCCATCCGCGGAGAGACCGCCACTGGCCCCGACACCACTTATCGCTGACCGACGGGAGACAGAAGAAAGAAGAGGCCGCCAACAATGGGACAAAGTCACCCGATAAGGGGGGTGGATGACTGATAACGGTCGGGGGGGGGGGGGCCAGAAAAACGAGAGGTGGGAGATTTATTACAGCAGTGGAGGTCTGCCCTCCTGCGGAGGGAGGGAAGGGGTGCTGGTGTGGTGCTTTCTGTGAAAGCTAAACATTTACCGGGTCCGGAACGTCCCGGTGGGCAGGTGTAGAGGGACCCCGGGAGGACGGGGGTGCTGGCTGGGATTGTGCGTAAAGCCATACGGCAGAATTCTGTGTGCAGACTTTTGTACTGTCACAGCTGCAGATTTTTCCACCCATGACAGACACCATCCAAAGGAATGTTGAATTCATGCTCAGTGACCTCACTATTATTATTATTATTATTATTATTATGAACGTTGTGTACAACTAATTTAACAGAAAACACATATGTCGAGCAGAACTAACAGATGTTTTTATATAAAATCTTATGTACACTTTATTTCAAAAATTAAACGATCTTGGTAAATCTTGTTGCTTTTGCCTTTTTAACTTTCATCAATGTCTCTTATTGTCATGAATCAGTTCAGCCTCATTAAATCTGTTTAAACCAGAATGATGTTGGACCAGGACACCACACATTATTAATATATTTCTGATTTACACCCACAAGTGAGAACTCAACTGTTTCTCCAGTCTCATCATTAAATCACTTGTTCCTTTCCAGACCAGACGTCATATTTCTCAACTAATTTCTTCTGCAGTTTGGATTTATGATCGCAAAACTCTCCCAAATTTATTGTTGAAGAGTTCTGACAAATCATCCACGTTCAGGATGTGTTAATAAATCAAGATTCTGTGACGTTTGTGTTGGTTTGATATAAGGGAGTATAACATTAAACTGAATCTTTTCTAGAGTCGCTCTGCGCCTTGACCACGTTCCTCACGTGTTCGTATCCGGTCTGGGGAGCCTTATTGGGCACTGGTGTCTGGTCACGCCCCTTATGTGTTAGTATCCGGTCTGGGGAGCCTTATTGGGCACTGATGTTTTCGGACACGCCCCTTACGTGTTCGTATCCGGTCTGGGGAGCCTTATTGGGCACTGATGTCTGGACACGCCCCTTATGTGTTAGTATCCGGTCTGGGGAGCCTTATTGGGCACTGATGTTTTTGGACACGCCCCTTACGTGTTCGTATTCGGTCTGGGGAGCCTTATTGGGCACTGGTGTCTGGACACGCCCACTAAGCGCCTGGACGCTAATTATGGGAATTTATCCACAGGTTGAAGAAACCAGAGCCTCACGCGCCATTCACAATGTTGCATATAAATATAATTTATTATTAGTCTTAAAAATTCTTTCTTACAATTTGTACAATAACTGGACAAATGAAATGCAAGCAGTTGCGAGGAACAGCGTGTGTGTGCGCGCGCGCGTGTGTGCATACAGACAAGTTACATTCTCACTATACACAATAATAATCATGAAGCTGGAGAACAACTATGAAAAGGCGAGTTCACTGAGAACGTTCCGACGGGTTCAGAAAGATGCAAAGTTTGCATAGACGGCCGGGGGGGGGGGGGGGGGGGGGGGGGTGTGCAGATATCACCATTTTATGCAAAAACACGGTGTCACTGTAACATCGATGGCTTCTGTTCATGAAGTCAGAACTGTCCAGAAATCACAGATGAATATCAGTCAGGTCGAATCACAGGAAATGAGACACGTGGCATCCCATAAATGATCTCCATCGCTAGCAAAGCCAACTTCAAAATCAAGAATGTCAATTATTTATTTGGTAAAAAGCAAAAGTTATTCAGTTGCATTGGTTCTATAAAAATAGACTTTTTGATTCCCGTTCATCTCTCCTCTCCCGTCCGGTCTTTTTAATGGATCACGAAGAACAGCATACAAATTATCAACATTAATACTAAAAGTCAGTATGGGAAATGGTCCTAACAGGCTTGTATAATTACCCAAGATTTAAAAAAAAACAAGAAAAAAAAAAGGAAAATATGGTTAAAAATATCATACAACCTATCCAAAATACTGAAACACACGAATTAAAAACAAAACACGAATATAAGATATCAATACTAAAGCAACACGAGTTTAAAAGGAAAATTTCCTTCTGTACAAAACTGCGGTTGACAGGACCGGTCATACCGTCGGCGGCCACACGATGGCGCTATGAAGCAGCCAAAGAGTGGAAGCGTTCAAAAAAACAGGAGAAAATCCAAACAGAAGGAAAAAACCCACATGTATAAATAGGCATATTATTAAATACTATGTAGTCACAGAACACACACTGGTCCACGGATTTGATATGGAGGCTGATTCTTGGAGAGTGAGACGTGTTTCATCTGGTCTGAAAGCTGCTTGTTTTAATCTTTTGACCTCTAAAAATAACACCTCTCTCCTCGCGCGCTGTCGTCTATAGGGAAGAGGGAGATCTTCACATCTGCACAGTCCGTCAAATTACCAGACAGCTGTTTCCAAGGAAACTGTTGAGCCAAAAATATCGTGTGATGATAGAGAGAGAGGAGACGGAGAGAAGGACCAGCCAGGGGTAAACGACTGGCAGTTTTCTTTCTACCCTTCAAGTTTTTACACCATTTGTTGCCAAAAATTGATCAGGATCATGACTGGCAGGCCGGGTTTCTGCTTATCATCTCATCACTGCTCTGTTCTTTCTTTCTTTTTCCCCCCCTTTCTTGAACCTGCTCTTCCCTCCTGGAATGTTTCACTCCCTGATGGCACAGCGTCAGTGTTCCCCCACGCCGGGAACGAGGCTGTCGTGGCGTCCCATCTCCTCCAGCACCTGGGCCAGACGACTCAGGTTGCCGTCTGGAAAGTGCTGCGCCTCCCACAGGTCCAGGATCACGCCCGTGGGACTGGATTTGGTGGCAAAGTAGTTGAGATATCTGAAAAAGTGTGACAGCAGCCGAGTAAATTCACTGAATTTTCGTGCAGGTTTTGCGACCTAAAAGTGCAGATTAGCACGTCTGGGATTAAAAATGACAAGAAAAATGAAAACTTTAAGGTCTTATTGCAACTGAAACCTAAATTACTGCATTAAAATCAAATCGTTCTTTGTATCGCGGTGACTTCAGGACTGGGTCGCTACAGCAACAACGGCGCCGTTTCTCTGTTTACGCTGTGGCTGAAGGTTAGCATGTTAGCAAGACCGTTTAAACTCTTGTGCATCCTGAACAAAGTGGAAAATAATGACTTCTTTTGTTTGAATCAGTGAAGTAATAATCATCAGGTCTGTGCTGCTGTTCGGTGTGTCATCTCTCTGAAGTGAGGATGACTTGGCACCCCCCCCCATCCTCCTTCCTGCCACAGCCCGTCAGTGGTCTCATCAGTCTGCAGCTGCTGCCTGCGATAAGGCCGCCCCGCTGAGCTGGGACCTTACACACCGTACCGCCCGCCCCCCTCCTCACACGCACACACGCACGCACGACTATCAAAGTCACTGCAGTGACATTCTGAAAAGATTAGCAACATTTTAACGCTGTCTCCGTGTGGTCGGACTCAATTAATCTCCATTCAACAGATGTTTATCCAAATGAGTCCCAAAAACTGCAGACAAAATCCAATAAAAATGGGATCCTTATCTGCAAGTTTTAGTCACGATGTGATCTTTTTTTTGGCCTACTTATAATGAAGCCAGGACAACTTTTCTGAAGAACATGCAGATTTAGCGTGCTCGCTAATTTCCCAGATTATAATCTCGCTCCTTTTCAGATCCTCCACCCACCTGTCGAGGTTGAGCTTGTGGGCCAGCATCCTCCAGTCGTTCCCCCTGGTCTGGGGTGCGTCCAGGCTGCCGCACAGCTTCTGCCGGATGGAGACTGGGATGCGGAACGCGTTGGGCCCCACCAGTGTGGTGATGTTACTGGCCGGGTCCAGCAGGGACGTGTCAATGCTCTGGGAATCCTGCGGAGAACGGAGGCGGATTACTGACTCATCCGACAGCGTCCAGCAGAACTAAACACAGTCCCGGCTTTCAGCGCCAGAGGCTATTCGCCTTCTTGCCAACTGATGCATGTTACATTTAAAGGATTCAAAGCTTGAGGTCTATGGAAAGAAGAGCGGGACCTGGAGACAAAAGTGGCGAGGCCGGGCAGGACCGCAGCGCTGCCCCTCCTGCGCCGTTAATCATTCTCATTACTGAGCACAAAGCCTCTGCTCCTCCATCACTCAGGCTCTATTCTCCTCCTCAGATGGCTTTTGTGCAGCCCAACTAGAGGGTGATTACTTCCCCCTGCTCCTCTCTGCCCTGCATCAGTCTGGATGTGAGGACAGAAGTGGCTCTGAAAGTTTTCCACCAAAAACAGCACGAAAAGAGGGAAATCTACTCCCGAGAGACGGAAACGGGGGAAAAACTGGAAGAGGGTCGAGAACTGTTGACGGGGAGCCATTTTAAAACCCGACTCTCACGCAGGTTAAGAGTTTACGGCAGTCGGAAGTTATTGGAGTAAAAAAAAGAAAGAAGATAAAATAGCATTTTTAAAATAAAATGACAAGTTTCAAAGTGGGGGGGGGGGACTGTCAGCTGTCGGGCCTGTCACGGCTGCGGAACGCACGCAACTATCAGACGCTGCCGAGTATAAACGGGGGGGGGAACACAGACGTTGGCCTGTCAGGAAGTCAGGATGATCAATGTGTCGGAGCCCCAAAATCCGGTTGCTTTATTAGAGCGCCGAACTCAGGTACAGGTGCTGAATATTCCCCCAGATTCAGCCCAGAAATGTGGGTCTGATAATTCTGCGTCCTGATTACGCCGCTGGAATAAACATCAACCATGCCAACGGCCCCCGAATCAAAAGGGGCCCCGACCCACCTCCGACAGCGTCGTGTCCAGCTGGAAAATCTGGCCCTCGCCCTCCACTTGGCGCACGCATATCTTGCAGGCCAGATCCATGGTGGCGGTGGAGAAGCGCTCCAGGGTGAAGCAGCAGTGGAGGTTCCGCTGGGAGCCGCTCCACACGTGCTGAAAGGAGAGCTCCTGCGTGCAGGGAGAAGGCAAACGTGAACATTCCCCAGCAAATCTTGCTTTTAAGAAGCGGCTCCGAGGGCGTACCTGGTACTTGGCCAGCAGTTTGCTCTTCCACAGCGCGTGGGGGACGTCGTGGATGGAAATTCTCAGGTTGTGGGTGCTGTCTTTGAAATTGAGGGTCTTTGGTTCGTCCAACAGTTTGCCACCCATTTGCTTCTCCATCTGCAGGACCTCCTGAGTGCACAAACACACGCCGGTTCAGGGCCAGACTGCGACCTGTGCCGCCCTGGGACTAGTTCCTCCAGCCAATTTGCATCACAAATGAATTGAGTGCGATATCATATTTATCTTATTCCCTCTGGATTTGATGAAGCCGAGTCTGGATCTAACTTCCGTGTCCTTGCAGCGGGATCGCTATCACTATTCCACCCATTCCTGAACTTAATAACCGTGTTTAATATCCCTGCTCGGTATAATAATCCTCTCTTATCGTTTCTCTGTGTAGGTAGATGGAGGTATTAAACAGAGGGGGGGGGGTGAAGCCAAGTCAGAGGGAAGAAGACGGCTTATTCCGCAGGAGCCGCGTCTTTTTAGGAAGAAGCAGCGCTGACGCAAATGCAGCGATTTCTCATCCAGCCTCCCACGTCTCATCTGCTGCCAGCGCCCACGCGCCACAACAAACATAATTAACGCCACCAAGCATATTTCATTTCCCTCCGATAACGCGCAGGGAGGAGCGGCGGCGCCGCGGCGTTCACCTTGAGCGCGTCCTGCGTGTCGTCCAGGCAGTAGACTCTGATGTGGTACTCCGTGGCCGGGCAGGTGACGGGCCCGAAGATGGCCAGCTTGAGGCGCTTGATGGTGGCGGCGCTCAGAGACTGGCCCACGAGGCAGTACGTGCCCAGCGTCTCCGTCAGGATGTGGCAGGCCTCTTCGTCCATCTGGATGTAGCACGGCGTGGTGAAGTTCTCCTCCCCGACCACCACCACGTCCTGGACAGGAAGGACCAAACATAAGGACATTTCCTCGATGGGCTCGAGCCGCCGCCAATCGAAGCGCCATTTTGAGAACAAACATATGACCCAGGGCCACAGAGGTCGCCTGGGTATTAGCCTTAGCGTTGATAACGTAGCACGCTGCCATAATGGGCCGGCGGCTGCCTGCTCCGTGGGCGTCTGACCCCTGCGTCAGCGCCAAAGCCAGGATGTCGTTCTCTCTCATTCGGAACGTCTGGACCCAGGCCGATTATGTGGCCTCCTCGCTATCTCCCAGCCCCTCCGTCTGCCTGCCCCTGCTCTAATCCAAACACTCCTGTGAGCCGCACACTGGCGTTAATTCAGCCTATTATGAGAGACAGAAGAGGAATTACAGCACTTTATTGTGAGCTCGGCCGTTTAACAGCAGCATTATGGCTGATCATTAGAGTCTTTAACTGCTCCGGGGGGACGGCGCCGGGCCTCCTTATAGGGAGATAATTAGAACACGCCGTGGAAATGGAGGCTGTTGCTCTGTGGCTGTGTGTGTGTGGGGGGGGGGGGGGCGGGGGGACACAAACAAACACACGTTTGCAGACAGCTTAATTAATTCCGATTTTCACATTATCAGTAAATCTTGTATCAGAGTTATGGAAGCAGAAAGCCCACTGTGTTCCTCATTATATGATATGACCGCCTGTCTCCTCTGCACGAGCTCTGCTCTGTGTGTGTGTGTGTGTGTGTGTACACGTGCATCACGAATGCCAATGTGTGTGTGTGTACACGTGCATCACGAATGCCAATGGGACTGATTATTTTCGCTCAGCTGTGGCTTTAAAAATATCTACAGTCCTTCCTGCCCTCATCTCCGCAGTTTCTGCTGGATTGATGGACGCACACGTTGACGGAGCACATAAAGCAATATTTCTCGCGCACGACGTGGAGGCGCGCCCCGGCGGGGGGGGGGGGGTAGCAGAGGAAGTTGCCGTCACCTTGGATATTAAAACCTACATTTCTGTCAGGTCTGAGATGTAATCATGCAGCCATGTAATCACTACTGGGGGACCACTTCCCCTTCAATATATATGAAATATGGAAATTTGACCCCTTCTGATGTGTTTCATATCGGCGTAAAGGGCAGCCGCGTTAGCAGATCCAGTTATTTCTATTCTCAATATTGGCCAAGCGTCTTGACTCACGCTCGACTGGGGTCCCTCCCCTGATCAATAGTGGGACTAGTTTAAACTGAGCTTCGCCGGCTGCCTCCGAGTCCTCCGTCAACGCCGCGGAGGCGTGCGAGGCCAGTCTGGCAGCTCCTCTCTGCTCCATAAGTCATATCAGCACGTCCACCTCAGAGATCGCGCAAAGAGTTCCCGAAAAACGCTGCTGCTGAGCGATGAGCCGACAGAAGGACGCGTCGGATGGAGGCCGCCGCTAAGTGGGAGGATTTTAAATATGTGTCCGACCTGCGAAGAGTCCAACTGCTGCTGCTAAAGTGCCCCACAAAAACCAAATTCCCTCTGAGGAACTGTGCTGAGGGCCGTCGGAGGAGCAAAGACAACCCAAAACCCTCATACTGACCAGAGCTGGTCAAGAATGCTGAAAGGTCAAGGGTGTGTTTTGGGAACTCTTCTGTCAGAAACCACTTTTTCCGCGCTGTGAACCACTTCACCACCGCGTTCCTGTAGTTTTGCAAACTTTCTCATGAAAAGGTCGGGACTGACGTGATCTCTGTGGCAACTGGGCCGTTTCTGTTCGTGATTGTGTTTGACAGAGGCGGAAAATGAGGATCGAATAGCGGAATCCGCCCCCCCCCCCCCCTCCCCCCGCCCACCAAAAACCCAACTTATCATCATCAGTGCTCGCTGGTGACGACCGAGTCTGTGGGTGAGAAGGCTTCCGAATTCACAGACCTCCGACAACAAACAACAACAAAAGTGCTCACGCGTCAGTAAAATAAACCATCAGTAAAATAAACTGGACGGAGAGAATCAAAAAGCACCCCCCCCCCCCCCGAGGTTCAGCACCTGGTTGCAATCGAGCGTCTGACTTGGAGCCTCTCTCCACCTTTACATCCATCACCAGCTGCCGTTCCATCATTTGTTTCCTCCCTTTTCTCCCCTTTGAACCGAGCTCAGCAGAATTTCCCACATGAGCGACGGCAGGATGAACGATCTCGCTGACGAGTCGATCGCAGTTCAGGGTGGGGCTGGGGGCGGGCTGGGGGTACCTATAGTTTTAACGCTTTGCTCGGCTGCCGAATGCGCGCTTCGCAAACCCGACCGCAGACGTTAGCGCCGTTCTCCTCGCCTCCCACGCCTCACCTCCCACTGGTTGGGCTGAGAATGGTTCTTGAGCTGGATCAGCCAGTCCTGTTGGCCGTCGCACACGGCGCAGTGGTGCATGGTGATGATGACTGGACGAGTCAACAGGGCCCCGGGAGGCCCGCAGCTCACCACGGGGCTCAGCACTGTTTGGCCATCATCCACCGAGGGCCTGGATGTGCACAGACACACACACACACACACGCACACACACACACACACACACACACAGACTGGGTTTAGTGGCAGTGTGACAGCACTCTCGGTGTGTGGGTGACACAACGGAGCTGACAGGGGTAAACACAGCTCCAGGGCATTGATGTGCCAGGCGGCGCTGCCTACCTCATGTTGTCCTTCCTTTGAACCGTCACATACATCTCGTACACTCTGCCCTGAGGAATGGCCCCCGCCGGAATCAGCAGACTCACCCCTGGGGAGCGCAAAAACAGACAGGAAGACAAACAGACGGGCATATGTGAGAGTTGTGAGGTAGACGAGAGCCTTCAGAGAGGAAATTAGAGGTGCACCACGACTATTTTTCCCATCCTGGGCGATCTGTGACATCATCAGCCTGGGCTGACATGTCCACGGCATAGAGAATAAATGTGATTTTCAGCACGCGAGGACGTTTAAGACACCTAATGTCTTTGGACGTGCCAACCTCAGCAATCTGGAGCAGTCAACATGCTAATCAATCATACACCTCCCAACAGCACGCTGACAGGATTCCTGCTGAGCCGCTTCATTGATTTTTAGGGATAAACTCTCGTAGCCGTGTGCACAGAGTGACGACTATTTGATGTATATTTCATAGAAATGGGAAATAGGAGTTGGCATCTACTTTTCATGCTTTAATATTGTTACTGTCAGGAAGATTTGCAGTTTTCTGTCTCAGATTGATGTGATATTTCTTGCCTGGTGACGTTTTTTTTTCATGGTCTACACCCCCCCCTCCATAGTCCCTCATGCGCACACACATGCGCGCTCGGTCTGCTGAGGGGGGTTTCTCAGAGAGCTTATTGATTTTCCATGTCCTTGTACTGAACTTTTCAAAAGGTGACAGACAGCTTGTGTTGCTGGCTCGGAAGGCAATCATAAATCTGCCACGAGGACGTCTCCCATGCTGCCACTCTCCCTCACAGCAACACGTCAAAGAAGTGCGGAGGAGAAGCATTTTAGGATGCAAACTACTGGACCCAACAGCCATGCTGACGGTGCCGCACGCACGCACGCACGCACGCACGCACGCCAGGAGATCACATATCTAATGTGCTGCTTCCTCTCGCTCTGCCTATGTAACGTGATGAGGTGGCAGCAGCTGAGAACACTTTTACTGCAATCAAACGCAGGGGAAGACAAACTTATGAAACCCGAGACGGCCGCGCATCCTTTAATGTCTCGGTTGGTCGCGCTGAGACTGTCAACGCGCATCCGCTTCACGTTACCCACGGCCCACGTGTGTCTGAAGCGAGGACAGCGCGGCGAATGCGAGCCGACTGAAACAAGACGCCGTCAGTCCTCCTGCTGCGGCCCCACGATCCATCAACCGCTTTCACGCGGCGCCTCAATAAGGTGATGGATTACGCATGGATCCCGGCATAATATCACATCTGTGTTGGCGTAGAGGTTAATCTGCCGCTCTGACCTCACATCTGGATCATCTACACTGTACACTATAGCATCAAATACAGCCGCAGCAGGCAGTTATGTCAGAAAACAAGATTAAAGGGTGTCACGCATGATTAATGTGTCATCCGGTTCCTACATTAACGGCGCATTAACACTTGGTTTTGGGGGAACGCGCTTCTGCAGATAACGCTTTAATAGGCTTTTCACTTTTTGCAAAGTTGTAATATGTTCTTCATAAACTGATGGATTAAGACTGAGACAGGAATGTGAACGTTCTGTGTTAATGCTGTCTAATTAAAATCGCAGTCGTCCTCTCTCTCGATGTGCTCGTCTGTTCAGATCAAACTTCCTGCTGTGATGTACATGTCGACGGTAATGGCTTCTCTTTATAAAATCTTACTTCTGGGGAGATTATGGGTGTATATAAAAGGTTTAATACTGAACACACCATGTGCATAAAGTTGATGGGAAATGCATCAAATATCATTTTAAAACTCATCCATTTTTTTGGTCTTTTTTGTCCCCTTGGTGATTTTACGGCCATTTAGATGAGCAGGCCTGAAAATACCTTGTTATTAAAAACTTATTAACAGTTTGATTCATCGTTTTTGGAGCTCATTAACTCTTCAGGTGTGTGAAACTGATGCGATGCGGTCGTCTGGGTGGCTGGTGTATGAACTGGAGCAGATCAGTCTCTTTTTCTGGGCAGGCTTCTTGGAAACGTGCTGCCACTCGGAGGTTGCTAGGCAATCAGAGAGGAAGGCAGGAAACTGCTGCAGCCGCTGAAGAAATACCCCGTTTCAGCAACCATTTTGTTTGAGGGCAACATTTTGGACATTAATCAGGAGTAAATGAAGTGTAGGGCTACGTCTATGTATTACATGTATCAAAATACATGTAAATGCTTTGTTTGGAGCGGTACCTGAGTTTGGGACGATGAGCTGCCCCCCCTGTGAGCTGAAAGAGCCCAGCGCGGTGCAGGACGGATCCCGGGTGCGGAGCAGCGTCTGCGTCTGAGCGCGGCGCCCCATCGTGCTGTCACTGTTGTCCAGGAGGCAGTGGGGCAGCTTGGGTGACAGCTTCGAGGAGAATTCCCCCCCCAGGTCATCCTGGGGCGTCACAAGTCCTGATGAGTTGTACACCTTAATCTTAAGGTTGGGGAGAGGGTCCAGCAGAGGGGAGTTGGTCATGGGGATCTTGTCAGCCACATCATGGAGGGCGTAGACGGGCCCGCGATACATGGCGGCCGCCGAGGTCAGGTCGGGGGGCGCCGTCAGCAGTTCAGCTGCGAAACAAAGGGACACCATCACTGGAAAATCTGAACGGTCTGGTCAGCGCGCTCGTTCCAAATGTGATCGCAAAGAACTGGCAGCGCGCGACCAAACTAACCACAAGGAAATGAAGTGCTGGCAGCAATCAGCAAGACGGCTGCGCGGTTGTTCACTCGTTTGTTTTTCACTCATTAGGGAAGTCCACTTCAGCACCATGAAACATTACTCAGTCAGAGGAGTTAAAGACACAGCTGGGATCTGCCAGGAACAGATGGCGGCGGGAGCGCTCGCTCTACCCGCTACAAAGATGAGCATTGAGGAGCGGGGCTGAGTGGGCTGAGCGCTATCAGTGGGAGTTTGCTGTCCTCCAGCTCCTCCGCTGCCTTTTAGACGCAAAGTTCCAAGTGACGCCAGAGAATGTCACAGAAATGGAAGAACGATAGGAACTTTAGCCAGCCACGTTCCTGACCTGCTCGCTGCCTCCCGTCCTCGTCCTTACAGGCTTCCGTTTAAGCCCCGCGTCAGCAGCCCACCACTAATTACAGAATAATATGCAACATACACAGTGGCCCTATTACACCCTAATGAGGGGGCATGTGAGGGCCTCCCCTCTGGAGGACAGGCATTTTAATGGCTTCATCATCACCTATTCTGCTCTGCGTTGTGTTTACTTCATCCACAAGGTCCCTGGTCATCTGCAAAGTGGCACATTTGCATTCATATCCTCTAGAGTACGTGTGTTCCCAGCTCAGTGGTGCCAATACAAACAGCTCCAAACCAGCCAGATGTGCCACACACATGCACACACACACACGCATGCACATACGCACATGATAATGATATGGTATAATAATTGCTGCAACGCAGTCATGTGAGCTCGGAACATAAAGCAGAGACTTCCTGTTCTACCTTTGCGAGCGTTCTTGATGCTGACTGGCTGAAAGCCTCCGTTGAGGGCGGAGGTGTCGATGATGTCAGAGTCAAAGTCGCGGTGGTTCTTCCTGTAGATGAAGAGCGCCACCACCACCGAGATAACCAGGCACATGATCACGGCGATGACGATGCCCACGTAGAGAGCCACGTCATCTGTACTGGGGGCCACTGGGGGAGGAAGGGGAGAAAGAGAGAGGAGGTTGTGGAAAGGGCAGAAAAGGTCTTTAAGTTAACGGCAAAGCAATTGCATATTAGCCACTATAGATTGGAATATAAATTCATACAGATAACTTTTTGCTCAATTGTATTTCTTTTGTGGTGGTTTGGAGAGGTCTTTGTGCCACATGCATCATAAAGATAATAGATCAGTAAGAGATACTGGCGATAAACTCGCCGCGCAGCCGCGCGTCTGATAAGGGCAGCTGCGCCGCCGCAACCCAATGACACACTGTCCTAACAAGCAGGCTCAGAAGCCAGATCAAATGTTCTCAAGACCCAGATAGAGATGTTTTCATCTTCAAATTACTGCGCCGTGATGGAGCTCAGAGCCCGGCTCTGTCTTTGTTCTGAAGATAAAATCTAGACATCGCTTGCATTTCTCAAATCGTCTTTCATCTCCGTCCCTCTCGGAGACTTTCTGTCCATTTTCCAGCTGGAGAAACCTCTGTGATTAGTAGCCCTGGAATGGAACTGCCAACTGTCAGACACACGGACAGAGATGGGCAATCTCTCCAGTTCAGACCTTTAAATGGAAGTCTACTGACAGCCCAAACCCTCTGTGGTGTTTGGTAAACTGTCACTGAGCTGACAAATGGCCAGAAACCGTCCTTTAGCGGCAGTGAAATGCCAGAAGGCATGTGTGAACCTGCACGTCCGCACGGTTGGAAGTTAAAAAAAAATGCATCTGGGGCCTTTCTGAGAGCAAATGCCATAAAAGTGCTTCGTTGTGAGGAGCTAATGTTGTGCTTGATATTTGGGAATCGTGCATTTGTGAGTGTGTTTGAGGAGGCGAGTGGCTCTGCACCAGTAGATGGCAGCATCAGGCAGATCCATGCACGGCTCTGAGGGCCGGCACGATGGTGGGGAATTTGTGCAAATTAGCCTCATGCATCTCAGGAATACAGATGGCGCTCAATCTGTGTCGCCTGTGTTCTCCTTCACAAAGGAGGAAACGAGACAAAGACGAGCATTTGTGACAGGTTGCCACAAGGTCTCCAAGAAGCTTTTGTTTTAACCTCTAGTTACTTTTATTCGCATAGACGGATCCTTCCTCCCCGTCACAGTGTATTAAATGCATAATCTACTCATTAAATAAATTTAATTTAATCACCGTTCTTTTAGCTGCTGTGTTTGAAAGCATTGAGTCCTCAGCCTGGACTTCATCCTCCCCTCTGCAGTCTCAACTAAGACGTCACCTTAAAAACGAGTGTCAGGATATATCCCCTCCTAATCCTCCAACACAGACTGGCAGTGATGAAAGTCTTCATCTGCGAGTTATTTAACATATATCCCCTCGGTCCAACACTCCCCCGTCCACGCTTTGATGATAAAGGCAGCAACCTGCTAAGTGTGCGCATTAAAATGTAGCGCTTAGATTAATACGTCCCTTTGAACGTGAGCCATTGTCGGAGAGGGAAAAGTACAAGAAATGGAAATGAAAGGGATTATTGAACACTCCATCCTCGGAGATGACGCCGAGATTTTGCTACAGGAACAGGGGAAATATGGGGGATGTGCACGGTGGCGGCGGGTTAAACTGTCTGATGGCGCGTCAGGAGCAACAGGACGGACAGTGTCAGATCTAACACGGCGCAGAGGCAGGAGAGAAAGAAGAGAAATCAAAAGGAGAAATGCCCTCCGGCTGTTATCTGTAACAAAAGGGACTGAAAAATAAAAGATGCTCACACACACTGACAGAAAAAGGGATTAAAGAGACACCAGATGAAGAAATAATATTAACGAAAGTAAAAGAACTCACATGAATTCCCAAAATCACTCCTGTCTTTTGCCTCTGATGACTTCTGATACAAGGAACCTTAAAGAGAGGAGGGGGTTTCGGGTGGAAGGAGGAGGAAGAGGAGGGCGGGGGGGGTGGCAGGGACAGGAGAGGGATGATGAAAATTAAATGTAAAGCAACAGAAAAACAAACTCAACATATGAGACAGCGACGAACTCGTGAGCGGGAGCGATGGGACACGGGAAGCGATCTTTCTTGATTTCACCCCCCTCCTCTCCAGAAGAACGTTTAGAGTATAGAGATGGATGAAAGGAGTGGGTTGGATGGGAGGAGGGGGGTGCTGGGAGGGCACGGAGGATCCGTGCAGGAGTGGCACGATCCATCAACCTGGCTTAGTGCCTCGGCGGCGGCAGCAGGTGAGGGGGGGGGGGGGGGGGGGGGGGGGGGGGGCTGATAAAGTGTGAGCTCCAGCAGAGTCAATAGAAGCAGCAGCCCTGCGTCTGTCACCAGGAGGCGGATGGAGGAATAGTGCACGGAACCACAGGAACACTTTCAGCAGGAGACAGAAAAACAAGGGTTGAGGGACGCAGATTTGGGAAACAATTGTTCACGGAGGGGCTTTTTTTAGCCGCCTATCTTGGTGCTTTTATTGTGGTCAGATTATGTAAAAGTGGAGAGCGGCGTCGCGCCAGCACACATAATATTCAGCCTCTCCAGGACATCCATAAACATCTATACAAACAATGAAGACCTTATTGGTGAGGGAGAGAGCCATGGGCAGACAAGCAGGCCGACAGCAAAATCAATGGCGTGATAGATGGAGCTGGCGTGTACGTGTAATCAGGCAGCGGGGAGGCTGGGCCCGAGCAGGCCCAGTGGCTCTCCGGGTCCCTCTAACTGATGGCCCATTTCAGCCCATCCCGCGCCGTTCCTATTCATCCGTCCGCCTACAGCAGGACTGGAGTAAAAGCCCGCTTCAGTGGGTGGGCTCGGAGGGAAACCTCAGGTCGCCACACAGACAAAGATTATTCTTTCCTGACAACACAGATCTGGGGAAGAAGGGGGACAGGAAATCACTGTTTGTGTTCCAGCCATGACTTCCTTGAAGTGGGGAGACTTCCAAAAATGATGTCATCTTTATGGGAGCCATATGTTTATTCCTGCGTCTCGGAGGGGGGATTTTTGGCCAAACGCGATATTCACCGCTACGCTCAAAACGCGTTCCATATACCAGCATTTGAGCCCGTTAATGACGACCTCTTCTATGTTAGCAATAACATAATCGCATGTTTATCCTGACTGTCTGGTGATCCTGATTAACCAGGACGTTTTAGGACGAATAAATGTGGTGCCAATAACTTATAGCTGAGCTTTTTCCAGTCCTGCTATGGAGCGTTTGCCCTTGCAGGAGTGCATGCTCCCGTTTCCCAACATCAATATGTCAAGAAAACGTCATGTCTGGGTGCAGGGTTACCAAACACTTGAAAAACAACAACGGCACGGAGGAGAGGGAGACAGAGGGAGTTCCAAATGGGGATCTGGTGGGGTCAGCGCCAGTGAACTGTGAAAACTACATTTCTGTGTCGAGTTAGCTTCTGTCTGAGCAGACTGCAGCCTCTCCAGATCAATCTGACTAACTTTGTTAAAGCCGGCTCCCAAAGTTCTCGCCTGTCGAAATGCGATAAACAAGCTGCAAAGTCAATTATGACAAAACCCTTTCCTTTTTGACTCGGGTCGTGTTGTCGGCGCGCAGCACCGGAGGCTGCAGCATCGCAACTTCTATCTCCAGCTGTGGCCGTATCAAATTGCTGCGGCAGATCTCTGCAGTGGATCGCGATTGCGAGTGATTTAAATAAATTCAAACATGTGAAAATAAGATCAAGGTGCAACGGAATCCACAGGCGCGTTCGCTCCGGGCCCAACCCTCCACGGGAGGCAGCAAATCAGCAGGCCGGGGTGAGTTCAGATTGCACACAACCTCCATCCCAATCATATTTGCCATAATGTGGGCTTTTAGATAATGGGCCGATCTCCTGAATGCTAGTGGAAATGGTCATTAGCATTGACATAAGTGGCTTCACCCTCTTAGCTTCCTGAAAAAAAAATCAATCCTTGAAATGATCCTAAATCTATATCGTTACGGCTTTATATTCTCTGCTGGCCATCCATCTGCAGCAAACTAATGCTTCAGAGATGGGCTGAGGCGCAGAGGGCGTGCGGCTGGGCGGGGAAGTACCGGACGAGCCCGTGTTGTGCCGCACAGGGAAGCCAAATAAAATGAATAGGACAAATAAGAGTAAATCATCTGAAAGATTGCTCCCTAATGTTCCTCCACACAGCAGACATATGACCTTGGCTATAAAATTAGCTAATGCATTCCTCTGATGGCAATATTCAATGAAATCACCGCACACTGAAGTCAGAGTTTTCTGCTGTTTGCTTTGGATGGAAACTGTCCTAGAGAAATGGATTAAACTTACACCAAGCAGCTTATTTTATTATTAGCATTGGTGCAGAGATGAAGTCATTTACTGTATTGGAAAATAGAATAAAAGTGTATTTCTGCTCAATTAAAAGGTGTCAAACGTGTAGCTTCTCAACAGCGCTGCAAGATTCCAGTCCCTGTTTGTTGGTGCAGAGAGGAAGCAGTGGGCTTTTTGGCACCCCTAAACCACTTGCGTGGATGAATGAGAAGCAGAAAATCGTTTGCTTGCCTGAAGAGAAAAGGAAGAGAGAAAAAAAAATCTGGCTGCACCACAAACTTGGCCTTTTCGCTTTTGTGAAGCAACAAAACAATAAAAGTGATAGAAGAAATTTGATTTAAGAGACGAAAAACCCGTCCTGGAGCCGTTTCTGAGGAGATTATTACACACAATGCTGGCTGGCTGCTTCCAACACATGTAATTGTCGGCATTTTGTGGCCTCGCGCATCCTCTCGTCGGACGCGAGGAGTTCTTAGAATTAAGGTGGTGATCAAGGCTGCCTGGTAGCTGACCCCCGCTCAGAGCAATTACAACGTCAGCACTTATTATTACTTCCAAAACAACAGCCAAGAGTTGCCCCTGTGGCAGGGATAATTGCTTAGCCTCCCCGTGTGGTCAAGGCTTTTTCTTTTTCCCAAACACACTAACATTTGAACCCGCGCATGCACGCAAGGACGTTGACATAAATAGACCCGAGACAATGGAGAGAAATGTGTTCTGAGCAGATTTTGTTGTTCCTGGGCGGAACAACGTGACTGAGCGTCATGTGGTGGCGTGATGGCGATGAGAGAGCAGAGGGAAACAGGACAGAGCGCCGGACAGAGAGCGGAGCGGAGCGGAGGATGAGTCGGGTACTCACTCTGCATGCACATCCCATCGGTGCAGTTCTTGGACTGGAGCACCATGCCCTCACAGTCCTTCCCCCCGTTTTTGGGTGTCGGAGCGCTGCATTCTCTCCTCCTCCAGTGGGTGCACTCTGTCCCACAGGTGGACCACTTACTCCACTCTGTCCACAGGCCATCCACTAGCACGCGACAGACAAGGACGGACGGGGGTTGAGCGGATGACATTGCAGATGGGATGAGGAAAATGCGGATCGCACAGGTGGGTGGGCGGAGGTGCGATCAGAAGACACGCGGGAGAGAAACACACGTAAAGGTGGGGCGAAATACGCAGACACAGAGCCTCATCAAATGCTTTAAAAGTCGTTAGGGTGCCATTCCCCCGCTATTTCCAACATTATTGCAATATCCCGTTGTTACCTGGGCAGAGAGGATTACACGCCAGCTTCTGGATGCCTTGACCTTCACAGATGGCGCCGCCGTTGAGCGGGGCGGGGTTGGTGCAGCTGCGCGTGCGTTTCTGGAAACCGCGGCCGCAGCGGCTGTTGCACACGGACCATTCGGTCCACGTGGACCATCCTCCGTTAACTGTGGGTTAAACAGAGACGGAGCATTACCGTGATATTTATTTGGTAAGGGCAACATTCCTCAGGTTTTAAGGGCCAAAGGCTACCCCCACCCCCCTGCTAATGTGTATATTTTGACTTTTTGCGACTTGAGCCTTAAATCCTCATCGGCTACTTTGCCTTCCCGGTCAGATTGCAGCATTTTCCATTCACTGATTCCTCCTAACGCCCCTCTTCCCTCTCTCATCCATCTCTGTCAACGACTAAATCCAGTTCGGAGTGACACCAGAGCTTGTGGCTGAGAACGAGTCTGTGGCATTTCAGATGGTGGAAGCGGGGGGCCCCCTCCCCCGGAGCCAGCGACTTTCAACAGCGACTTTCAACAGCGACATGCTTATGAGCGAGGCCCAGAACGCTGGTCTGAGTGGGGAAGGCGGCCAAAGCCCAAACATTTCTTCACGGCCCGCTTTGTTTCCTCCACGGATTACGGATCCTCCTCCTCCTCTCCGCCAGCTCCTCTTCCATTGTGACACGGAGACATCGGGGCTAAAAAAAAATATTGCTCTTAAAACTTCTGAGGGGCTGATGCGTGCGGCAGAAGCCCGCGTTAACACACGAGCGTCCCGTTTGGACTAAAGCGGGACGGGCGGCGCAGCATGTTGCTGTGGGCGGCTGTTTGCTCTCTCAAGGATGAGCCGACTTCAAAGCAGCCTCTCGACACTTACGCAGCAATCCCCGTCCCTGAAATCACGCGCTCGTCGTTACGCTCTTCACGCGCACGGCGTCCTCCCTTCAGGTGCCGTGATTCCTCAGCTTACTACTCTGGCCTCCCCCTACAGCTGCAGTGCTTTTCTCCTCCTCTAGGGGCAGGTCTTCCTTATTCAGCTAATTTAATGTCAGAATTCGTTAATAGTGATTCATTGATGACGGTCGGACATGTCAGGTGTAGAAAAGCCTGGTGACTGTCAGGGCTTGAAGGAGTTTGCCTGTGTTCTGCCTCTTTACCCCCTCGGAGCGTGCATGGCCTCCAGCAGACGCTGAAGTTAGACTGTGGCGCCCTGCGGCGCAGCACCGCTCATTTTATGTGACGCGAGGGAGAAGGTGGGCGAGCCTGTGTGAGTCCGCAGCGGGGGGTCTGTTTAAGTACGGCTCAGCCACATCAGCAGCGCGTTTGCAGTTCGGGGCGTTCGCAGATATTCATCCCGGAGCAAAATGGCTGTTAAGCTCCAGCAGAGAGTGGCGTTTTCTTAAAGTGTGCTTTATATTTAGTCTCACAGGATGCAAACAACTTCTCAACGTCAAAACGGCGAAATGTTACCGTAGACGATAACCGTTGCCGTGGTGCTGCGTCTCTTGGCCACGATGTTTTTAGCCACGCAGGTGTAGTTGGCCGTGTCGGAGAGGCGGGCCTGCTTGATGATCAGGTTGTGGTCGATGGTGATGTAGAAGTTCCTGTCGTCTGCTGGATCGATGACCTCCTCGTTCTTTAACCACTCCACCTGAGGAAGAGAAGGGCGACACGAGAGGAAGGACGCATCAAAGACAAGCGCTTTCACGCCACAGCCTCAGCACATTGCAGGGGGAAAAAAAACCACAGTTAAGAGCTTAAACAGCGGCGGTTTTGTCTTGTCTCGCCCCTGAAAGCTGCGATTAGGGGCCACGATTAGAGGCACAATTGTTTATGTCTCCAAGGTGGCGCTGAAAAAAGTCAATATCTATCATGCTCTTTTATACTCCCGCTAGAACAAAGCGCTACAGTAACAGCAGCTTTACAACGAGCGTCTACACGCTTCCCCAAGCTGAGAGGCTGACTGACCTTTCCTTATGAGGTTCATTTCTCTAAATGATGGCGATATTGAACTCCCGGCGCTAGCGCAGATCAAGGGACCATTTACAGCCTTTATTTGGCTGTAAATCACCAAGATCTCTTGCCTTTTAAAGGGGTGTAAAGGTTTAGAAAAAGAATCACAAACATTGTCTCTCGGCCCAGCACGGAAAAAGTGATGCTGGGAAAATAACTAACTTCCTGTGTATTACGTGATATCCCACAAGGAGCAGTGGCTGATGGGAGATAAGTCTAAAAGAGCTGTACAGGCGGAGATAAGCTGGATGTTTATAAAGGGTCTTTCTCACCAGAGATAAAGTATCTCCAAAATAACCCGATATAGAATCTGCCAAGACAAAACAGCATGTGGGCTCGTTGCTGTGGAAGCTTAACGCATCGTAGAAGCAACACGTGGCGGTGCGAGCACCTCCAAAGGGCTCGCCATTGTTGGAGCAGCACTGCCAGAACCTTCTCAGAAGTGCAGATGAGCAGATTGGGGCCCGGTCCGGGTCCCCGCGCTTGGCTGGCCTGACCGCGACGGAAACCAAGATCGTCAGACTTCTGGTTCATTTCTGACCTCTTCACAGCCTCCGACCGTGCGCGGCCTCCGGCGGGAACTCTAACAGGAACGGGTCACCCAGAAATCACCTCCTCACTACAGCGTGAGCAGAGGGCTGGAGGAGGCGCCACAGACCACAACCACTTTAATTAGAAGTTAGCTGGTGAAACGCAGCCAAATCCAATATAAATGACCCTCTAATGCTGCTCCGACGCTGCCGTCCAAGCGTTTGTTAGCATAGAAACAGCCTACGCTGCGTCCAAAGTCCCACCAGCTTTGTTTCATGAAACCAAAGTGACTTATGAACTCAGGAACGAGCAAATGTTAATTTTCTTTTTAATATCAGCGCAGGACGCCCTCTTCTTTCCCGCTACCCTGTCGGTTGAATCCATTTCCCCGAGACTAAAAGGAAACCAATCGCCGCGTCTTCACCACCACGAGCAATAAAGCTCCGCGTGATGTGATTTACAGCCGTACGGGAAGGTGACTCCGGCGTTCCGATTGTCTCTGCTACCCAGTTGTCACGGTTATTATTACACCAATCACCGAGGAGCGACGCATGAACACGTGAAAAGGAAACACGAAAAATGAAAACAAACAGCATCGGTGTTAAAAGCCTCCGACTCTCTGAGTCGCCCTGAGAAAACTCGCACGTCGATTGTTTTTTCTCGCCGTTTGATTGACAGCTATTATTTTAAAAGGGAGTCTCACACGGAGCGCCACGGCGAGGCCTCCGCCTGCACCGTCGGCTTATATAATTAGACACTTCTGCATTGTTCTATTTGAATTGGCTCCGGCTTCAGTTTCATTTCGCCTAATCTGTTGTGACATCTGCTGAGGTGGCGGTTAGACATCTGTCACGACTTCCAGAGCAGCAGAAGAATTCAATAATAAATCAGCGCCACGCCGCTTCATAATGAAAAAGACATTTTCTCCTCAAAACATCTTTTATGAACATCCTGCTGCACAAATAAATAACTTGTGTAAATTATGCATGATGCCTCACCCCAGCGATATATTAGATTACAAGGACTCTAAAATGATTATTGTGAATTCATCACTATATTTATGAAATCAGGCTCTTGTGACATAATATGAACATTCATCTTTAATACTGAATAAAAGTATTATGACTAATGTGACTTAACAAAACCAATATGACAAACACGATGGCATGTTTATGAAGGAATCCGCTCATTTAGTGTCCATTATTCCCCGATCACGATGTCAACTAATGAGCAACAAATAACCGCGAGTAAATGAGGGAGGCGACGGGAGTTCTCCCAACCGTGGATATTTTGTATTCCAGGACTCTCACTGGAGCACCTGCGGCACCCGGAGGTATAAGATCTGTTTCCAGGAGCGCAGATTGACAGTGACGCGCAAAGAGGCGGTTATCCAATTTTGCACCAATCCCGACGTGCCGCATTCATATGTCAAGGGCACTTTTATATGAGCAGGTAATTAAAAATTGAACAAAAGAGCTTTTCAGCGCAGACGGAGATGCGATGGGAGCGAGATGGAGCGGCGGAGCGGGGAAAAGTTTCGACGTGAGCGGGAAGTTAGCTGACACGTCGTCTATTCTCTGGCCTGTAATTGGGAATCGTTTAAACGGCCTGGGATTCAAAGGAGAGGTGATCTCCACGCTGCAATCACGCCGAGATTTCATATCATTAAAATTCACCCGGGCGCTTGTCCCCTCATGCCAAGGGGCTCAAACGTGCGCCCAAACACGCTCGCAGCTCGTTAGTGTCTGATTGGCACGGAAACAGGCGGAGAGGTAATTGGCACATCTCTTGTCATTAACGCAGGAATATTGCCACATGTCAGCTGTCATAGAGAGGCGCTGGGGTGACAGACAGGGGGGCAAACACACCAAGGCAGGGAGAAAAAGAAAGATGGCAGCGGCAGGATTGAAGGGGGCAAAAGGGTGAGGCAGGAAGTCAGAGACGATGTGCAAAAATACGCTTCCTGCACCATCAAGGAGAGGTGGGAGGGATTCAGACAGGATATTTAATCCAAGAGGGGACTTTATTTTGAAGGGATGAAGACAAAACATGTTCAAAGAAGGAGATTAAAGGAAGAAGCCTGAAGAAAGAGCTTTTCCAGCCTTTTCATTTCAGGTCATTTCTGAAATCAGCCCTTTCCTCAAGTGATGGAATTAAGGATTTAACGGGATTAGGGGTGTTTCTTTAATCTCTTCTTGTAAATGACAAGTTATCAGTGTTTAAAGCAAACACTGAAATACCAGAGTGACAGAGAGGGTTCAGGTGTCTGGATCTGAGCGTGTACAATGAACACCCCCCCCCTCATCTCACAAATCTCTACACTAGCTGAATAGCTGACATTTATTTTAGTTAAGCCTTGTGATCTAATCTGTTTAATTTCATTTTGGTTCAGGTTTTTAAAAAAAAATCAAATTAAGCTTGAAGTCTCTTTCAATTTGCGCCCGCAAACAACCTGTTAATTTTTTGCAGCGTCCTAGCAGGTCGGTGATATCTGGCAGCATATTTCTGCTCCCCACTATCATACTTTAGCTGTAATCCCCCTGGGATTACCCCTACTCACCCTCTACCTGCTCACGTTGCCACAGGTAGAGCAGCACCGCTGACTTTTGCCTTCAACTTTCCTCATCAGTCACCTCAGTATTAAACTGGTCCTGGGTCTGCGCCCAACAGAGCCATGGGTGTACGCCCTGCGTGTGTTGCTATGGCAACGCCAGTATACAGGACTCATTGTACGCTACCTACGTACTTGTTAAGAAATGGTGGAAGGCGAAACCCGTCATTAGTCATGGCTGCTGTGTCAAAAAATAGAGTGTACAGCGGAGAGTGGGGGAGGAGGGGGGGTGGGTGTGAACAGGGAGAGAGAAAAATGTCTTACATAAATGTGCACGACTCCTCTACAGAGAAGTCATTGTGAGCTCTGCATCCTCGGTGATGGGAAGAAAACCCTGTCTCAGGTCTGCTCCAGCCACGTCAGACACACCTTCAAAAAGACGGATTCTTCTGTCCCTTTATGAGGGAATGAGCCACGTGCTTTTCACGTGCACGTCGATGGACCTGCAGACGGAGCTGCAGACAGGTGACGGGTGTTTAAGACCAGCCTCAACCAGCTAGCGCTTTGTTATCGCGGTCCAATGGGTGCCCACCTGCTGTGCAACGGGTCCTCCATTTGTATCACGGCCTCCTTGTGGATGAGACTGTACGACTGTAATTAAATTCAACTTAAATTCCCTTTTCTCAAGGAATGAATACAGCAGATCAATGGCGGGGAGGATAAACACAAGCTGGCCGCAGTTGCAAACAGATTTTGTGTGAAATATTTACAGTGGCTTCGAGTTTGTTGCCAAGGCTGCAGCTTTGAAAAGCTGCAAAGTCTGTATGTTACCTCACTGTACATGCTGCCCTTGATCTCCCCTCCCCGAAAAATCTTTTTTTCCGGAATCTATGAAAAGCTTAGATAATAAGCTCCGGCGAGGGAGAGAGGCAGACGCAGGCAGGGAGCGAGATGCCAGCGTCCTGTGAGCGGGCGGGATAACACAACCTTCAGAAGGAGAGGAAGACCGGAATCGACTCATTTGGGTTCGCTGCGAGGAGCTCAATAATCATTGGGAGGTAATTAAAATACAGTTGATCCCAAAATGAGAGATCTCTCATCCAAATCTCCTTCCTCTTTCATTAAGATATAACCTGGCAAATCACCTTCAGTGGGACTCCGGATGCCTGTTTGAAATAAAGAATCAATAGTCAAGTAAAGCAGAGCAGAAAACTCAGGAAAAAACCAAAAAGCTGAAACCAAATTGAGACAAATGTTTCTTTCTTTTCCACCTCCAAGGTGGTCTGATGGAGGATATGAACCAAGAACACCTTCCCCCTTCGGGTTTACACGTGAATGCTAGGCTGTAACACTAGAAAGGCCTCCGAGGACAACGGTTCCGACTGTTGAGCCGTTAGAGTAAAACAAATCTACGGCGTGAAAATCCGGTGAGTGACAGGCGAGTGCCCACAGAGCAGACTGGGACACCAGTTGGCCTCCCTACGCCGTCCATCCTGGGGGAATGCTAATAAAAACACGCTTCCTGTTTGACTGAGGAGCAGCTTCCTGTCCCCTCTGCTCATTAATACTCACACACAGCTCTTTTTTTCCCACCAAGGTCACCTGATGAACTGTTGTTTCCTCCCCTTATTACCCGGATCGAGACAAAATCAGCAGTAATCGCTGCCGTCTCAATGGCTCGCCGTGGCTAGAAGGTGGATGCCGGGGTGCAAACTATCCGAGCGGGATTAGATCTTCTTTCTTCCAACACAACAGTCGATGATGAGAGTCATTACGGCTTCATTTGCAAAGCGATGGAACGAGAATTGAGCCTGATCACGTCTCCTGCCTCAGTGGATTCACACACAATGAATAACTTAGATTCAGCACAATGATGCTAATGTAGCATTTGTGGTGGTGTCATCTCATAAAGGTCCTTTTTTTTATTGGTTATGGGTTGGTAGACAGAGAATTTCAGTTACATATAAACTGTCTAGTGATGAGCGGCTCAGCTTGGAAGCCAAGACTCCAAATGTATTTCAGCATTTCAGCCCAGATATGCTTTCAAATGGACTATTTTCCTTGTCCCATTGCACAGACTTGATTTATTGACAAAGGTTTGTCTGAAGCTGCTACAGTAAGTAGATACAAGCCCCTCTTAGCTGAGAAATAGTGGACTTTTCTTCAGCTGAAGCGCTGATATTTCATCAAAAAAACATCTAAAAACAAGCTATGGGCAGTTTGTGTTGCTTCTTGTATCTTGTTGTTTTTTTATCTGGTTTCTTTTGCTGCTGGTTAAGCCAAGGTCATGACCTTTGGAGGGTTCACAGACAGCCTGCAGGTAGAGAAGCTGAACTCCATCGCCCCCTGGTGACAGGCTACAGTAGGACAAAACAACCCCTCCTTCTGCTATGGCTTTCAAAACACACCGTTTACAGATAAACAGCTGTTTACAGATAAACAGCGAAGGGAACTTTTTTTTGGTTTAACCTTTAAAATGAAACCCTAAACTTCACACTGTCTCGCTTCATCTGACCGATTTATACTCGGTAATGAAACTCTGAAGTAAAGGTCTTTGTGTCTCCCGGCTTTATTCTCGGTAAAGCCGGGGACTTAATCGGGGCAGCGGGAGCCTCCTTCCCGCAAAGCGCAAATGACTCGTTACCCATGATAACGCGGCAGGACCCCGGCTGACTCAGGAGATGCCCGAATGAAAATCCGGCTTCCATGGAAACGGGCTCAGCGGCTCACAGCACTGCATCACCCCTGAACCCTTGTCTTCCCGTCAGGGCTGTGACAAGCGCTCAGCAGTGCAGACAGGGATGGAGGGCCTTGCCAAGGAAAAAAAGTGAGGAACAATAAAGTAACGGAGATTTAAGTCCGTTTTATGAGCCTGCCATCCTTATTATGAAAAGAGGCCCCGTGTTACATGCGCAGGGGCCTATTACCTGCTGATGAAAGAGCCTGGAGGAATTCACAGGGAGGGATCGGCATTGAACCCAAAGTCCTCCATCCCTTCACGTTTACTGTCACGTCTATGGGTAACAGACAGCACGTGAGCCCACGGAACTGAGCTTTTCCTGCCAAACGGCTCCTTTTCTTCCCAGAATAGCCCCAACAGTTACGTTTTCCTTCTGCTCTTGATTAAGCGTGTATCAAATATTCATGACTATGGAAATGTGTAACAATGATCTTTAAGGGAGCGCGGCGTTTTAATATATTCAGCCCATACAACATGCCGCACGACTCAATCTTTGTACTCTTCCAGAAACTGTCTGTGTTTCACTTGTGTGAGGCCAAAGCTCCGTGGCTAATGCTCACAAGGACAGTGAAAATAAATTCCTGCCGCCCGTCCGTGGGTGTTTGAAAAGCTCCTGCGCAAGAACGTATTAAAGAACGTATTAAGGGCGCATACCTTATCAAAAACAACTCTAAATGTGAAAAGCTCAGAGATGTGGGATGGCAACTCCTTGGTTCTACAGCGGAGCTGCATCATCACCACAGTAATCACGCTGATTCGTCCTATTTCCCCCCCAGGAAGCAGTCGCAGACCCCACAAACCACCTAAACAGAATGAAAGAATGTCGTTACTGCGGCGAACCGTCCCGAGGAGCCGTCATGTAAATCATCTGAACACTGGGAAGGCAAAGGGAAACACCGAGCTCCTACTGGATAACATCAAATGGCACTTTGTAACCGGAGATGAAAACAAACAATTTGCGATCTTTGAGTCTGTCGAATGTGGGCGAAGAAAAAGTGCTGATGAAAAATGGCCGATTCCAACAAAATACCTTTTTTTTTGTCTGCTATAAACATGGGAACCATCAGGGAAGTGGAAATGGAAACAGCCGTTTGACTGTAGCTGTTCCGAACCATGAAATCACACGTCTTTTATGCTACTTGAAGAAAAACCCAAAGAGCAGCTTCCACATCGGCGGCGGATCGTTAAGGGCTCGAGCGGTTTTCCCCACATTTGAGCTGAAGGACTGTTAATGTCCTTCCGGTCACGACCGGTGACATCAATCAGTGCGTCATCTGTGTCTTTTATGTGATAGAACATCTCTGTAACCCTCCAGCAGCGTGGAACGTCCATCACACGCAACCCTGCAAAACTGCCATAAAGATTGGGATTTTACGGCCCCGCCGCAGCTCGCCGTCCCGCCAGGCTGCCATCCTGCTGCCTCGCCAGGCAAAGGCCTGACAAGGAAACCCAGAGGGAGCTGACAGGCCGCTGGAGCCCTGACAACCCTGGCTGCAACCCCCCCCCCCCCCAAACCTCAACATGTCTTCTCCCTTCGCCTCTCTATATTTCTGTCTCGGAGTAAATTGTGACAGATCTTTCCTTCGCAATGGCCGCGGCCGATCGCCGCAGATTCATATGTAGCGACAGCTGCGTTTTCTGGCGAGCAAATACAGGAGAGAAACCAGGCCGAGAGCGAGGGATTGGGTTTGTCCTTCTTTCCACTGAAGCAGCTGTGTTTGCCTTCAGAAAAAAAAAAAACAACAAGGGGAGGGGAGGAAAAACAACTTGTGGAAAGAAAGTGTTGTCTTTTCGTAGCCGTGAGGTAAGTGTGCGTAGTTAATGGGAGGAAAAATCCTCGTGCGTACGCAGACATCAAATTTCAGCGGGATCACGGGGAGGAGAGGCGGACAAAGAAAGCACTCATCGATTTTAGCGGCAGAATCTGAGGCCGGCCCAGAGAGCTGTAAACAAGCTCTGCTTTTTTTCCTGTGAGAAGATAAGAACATCACATTTCATATCCTCTCTTCCTGTTCCAGGGCAGAATTTAACTAAACTCCATTCTTAACCCCCCCAACTTGTTGAGGAGATGGATTGTTTGGTGTTCAAATACCAATAAAATAGCAGCGGTTCTACTTGACTACACACAATTTCATACCTTAATCCACACTTAAAAAGCTATTAACTTGTCTCCTATACCCTTCACTTTACATCTGGGTTGCCAAGGCAACTCCACAGAAACCAGAGATGTTTCCGGATTGATCGCTGCACTGAACTAACACACGGGCTGACCGAGAGTTGTCAGAGCGGCGGGAGGAGGCGGCGACCAGCGGGATCAGCCTGGACCGTCCCAAACTTCAGTCCATTTAGCCTGTCAGCGCTTTCAGGGAGGATAAATTCCGCGCAGTTCCACTCACTTAACTCAGCTTTTCCAGGTCAGTCACAAGCCTTTCCAGAGTTCAGTCCCCACACCCTAAAAGCCCCCCCATACCTATCAAACCCCCCTTTCATCCTCTATTTATGCTGCTGCAATTTCAACAGATCCTTTTCAAACGCAGCCGTAACAGCGTGCTACTGTCAGGCAGGCAGGCAGGAAGCGGAGCGGGGCGGAAAGGCTGGCTGGGCTCAGGCAACACGGGGACACTGCTGCTCTTATTCTTTTTCCACCGCCGCAGATAATTACAATTTTCTCCACACGGTCCGAAATGCAGCGGCTGGCCGCCGTCCAGAAACCACCCGAACGGCCTAAATAGCCCAGCCAGCGGCGGAAAAAATGGCGTTATCTGCGAGCTGGACTGTGTCCGATTTATTCAGCGTTATTTCATTACAACCGCTGAAATGAGGCAACGTCCTGCAAGCGGCAGATTACATCGTCACGTGGCATTAAATGATTTTATCATGAAATATAGCAACCGTAAACATCCCATTAAGGTTTGCAAAGACAAAAACCGGAGCCCTTGGAGGAAGCAAGTGCTTGCTGAGCTGAAGCCTTGCGGGATCTTACCTCAGCAGCTGGGATGCCTTCAGGTGGGCGACACTGGAGCAGCACCTCCTGCTCTAATGACACCTCCTTTCCAAGAGGTTCCTGGTCGAACGTCTTTCTCAAATCTGTGAGAAACGGATAAAAGGTGTGGATAATAATCAACAAAAGAACCGTCTGCTCCACATATCGACGTGCATTTAAAAGTCAAAGTGCGCCTGAGGTTTACCCCCCCCCCCCCGTCAGCGTCCAGATAAACTCACCTGCAGCAGATGGAAAGTAAGATAGACAGGATGAGATCACTCGCCCTCTGATGAAAAACGATATTTTTGAGGCTGAAAGGCCCTGATGGAGCGGCGCAGGGAGGGAATGATGGAGCTGACAGGGCAGGATTACTGAAAGTGTCGCGCTACGCTGAAACCTAAAGCCCTTTAGACGCGTCGCGTCTGCTGCTGCAGAGATTGAGACGGGAGCGAGGAGTATGACGCAGCACAAGGGCAGCGAAGGACTGAGCGTCGGGCTGCTGGGACTGTCACGTGCGTTACGGTAAAGCTCCGAAGAGCCTCTGACCTCTGGTGGTAGGCTGCAACAGTATTACACGCTAGCATCGCGAAGGTCCCGGCTCTGTTTTTACAGGAACCACGTGGCGGTTGCTGCGTTTATTGTTCTTCTTGAGCTCAGTGTGCGCCAAGAGGTCGCCCCGCTGACACCCGGAGACACTCCTGCCGCAAGTGACGGCGGGGAAGCAACCCCGAGGAGAGAGGCAGATGGTGTGTGTGTGAGAGAGAGAGAGAGAGTGTGAGATGGCTGGAATAAAGACGCATTCACAGGGCAACCTCGGTGCCTGGAGTCTACGGTATCAGCGCCACCAGTAGCTGTTTGTTTTACACGCTCACTCCGAGATTAAGGGAAAACACAGAAACAGGGGACGCTACACAGGACGCGGGCTCCAGGCTTCTTTCACTGTTAGCGTTCCATCGGCCTTTTAGGCGCATTAGCGCACACGTTAGAAGCATTTTCACCAGTCTAGCGGAAACAAGACGCACATTTTCTTCGCTGGCATTGAGCACAGCACCAACCCCACTGGTTTTCTTTCAAACGGACCCAACTGTGTGCAGAAAACCGGGTCATTTCTGGGTTTACCCCATGGAACATAGGAAGCGCCGACTTTACATGCGAGAGTGGACGTGCCAACGAGCCTGAACACAGCAGCAGATGTGCGCTGACACGGATCACACGCTGGAATTCGAACCTAAAAAGCTCCAAACAGGCGCCCATTAGGACCACTGCTGCTGGGGATAATAGATGTTCAAGCGCACCCACGTCTTTGAAAATAAATGACATTTCCTTCATGTCTGGAGGGACCGAGCGGCTTCCTTGGTTTCAGTTGCCAAAGATTGAGCCCAGAAATTGATCAAAACGAGTTCAAATGGTGAAAACCACGAATGGATCCGCTTACTCCAGCGTGCATGAAAAGGAGAAACTCCAAAAACACAGTTGTATTAGGCTCATTTATCATTTGGAAAACTAATTCAGTGAGAGCTCTCATTGCACTTCAGAGTAGGAGCGTCCGGGGCAACATGTCAAACGCTGCAAATTTCCAAGTATTATAAAAGCAGAAAAAGGTGAGTGTTAAAAGCTATTTCTGGTAAACACACGGCACAAAATTAATAGAGGAAATGGCTGCAGGGGAATTTGTTTATGTTGTAATTTTATTCGGTGGCAGATTCAGTTTATCTTCTGACAGAAGAGGGAGGAGAGGTAGCAACACAACCTCAACTGGGAGCATTTGAAGTGGAAAAAATGCTCAACTGGTGTCAGCACTATAATATGAAGGGATGACAGGTGACAGCAGAGTCAGAAACGTCTGCTAAACACAAAAATATCCACCTTCAGACAAATAAAACTGTGAGTGAGCAGGTCTTTGGGTGCTAGTCTGGCTGCTCAGTGGGCAGCTTTTGGTGCCAATTGGTGGTTTAGAGAAGACCACAGCACCCAGCAGGCACTCACTGGTGCAAGGGCTACACGGTAAGGCCCACAGAACCTTTTTTCAGGTCACATGAGCTCTACCAGCTTCCTTATCCCTTTTAGCCACTTAGCATTGGCGACTTCAGACAGCTCCTGTCTGTTGATGCGTATTTTTCTTTGTCTTCTTCTTTTTCTTAAAACTTGGAAAACAACTGCCAAAATAAACCAAAATAACCTCTAAAAAGTCGGTTGACTGTAAATTTTGCCAAGGCCCGTCTACACACATCGCCTGTCCTCTTAGGTTTCTTTACTAAACCACAGAAACTGATTTCTTTTGCGCTGTATATTTTTCAGGACGTGGGTTTGTGTAGCGCTTCCCACTCAGTTCTTGTCAGCCTCCGTGGTGCTGCAGGACCCTGAAGGGTGTGGGACCAGCTGAGTTGACATTCCTGTGGGAGTTGCACCATTCCCTCCTCAGCAGACAAACACGTCGGCGTCTCAGGCTCAGAGGAACACACACGTGACAATCATTAGCTTCGGCGGACATGTTTGCATGTCGTGCTCAATTACACAAGCCACGAACTTCCTTGTAAAAATGACGAGACTGTAAACAAGAAAATCAAAATTCATCCGTCGCAGTAAACGCTACCAGCCAATGAGAGGAAGTTCTGACCATACTTTTAACCCAGCCGGGGCTAATGGCGGGGCCCTCGACGCGACAACCTATTCACTCACCAGCGCTGATTCCCAACCGCCAGCTGATTAAACTGTGCATGAGGAGAGGAAAACAAACGCAGGTTCCATTAGCCTAACGGGCCGGCTTTGGCATGGAACCGGCCTAAAAGGGAGAGCCCAGCGGAGAAGCTAATCCATTCAGGAGAGGCTAATGGGAGGGGAAGAGGGGTCCATTGTGATTTGAGGGATAGCTCAGCACTGGAAGGCTGCTCATCATGGGTGATTAGAGGAGGTGGAGCAGCGGGAGTGGGCTCAGTGGGAGACTGAGAGGCGTGAGTCTGATTCAGCGCCGGTAGAGCCGAGGCAGTAATCAGAAGCGTTGCTGCTGGCTGGGCGATAGCGTACAAGTTGAATTCAAAAAAGACTCTTGCACACACAAAACAAACACAGCCGGATACGCTGGAGCTCCGGCTCAGAGAGGTCGTGCATTGTACGCCGCTGAAGCCCCCCCGTCACCGGTATTTTTAGATAAAATTGGTTTATTTTAAAAAGAGCAACGGCGAGAGACATGGCAGCATCGTGCTGGGCTCAAATGGGAGTTATTCCCACTCTAGCTTCGACTCTACACCTTTGGGTTTGTTCACAGAATATTATTTGCATTTACACTAAATCTATGAGTTGTGGGGTGGATCAGACTGAGCGGGCTAAAGGAACCGACCAGGATGTGCCGATGCCTACTGACACTCATATGGACTCTGCTCCAGGACCCACATGAGTCACAAATGGATGGACTTTGGGTGGCCAGTGAGCATCTATGTTGGTTCTATTTTCTGCTGTACAATAGATGTCAAGAGACTTTTTCCCTTTTTGTTGAGTCATTCAATTTGAAATGAGCTAGCTGCCTCCATAAAGAGGCTCCTTCAGGTGGAGTTTGTGAGAGCCGTTATGTAACTCGATGCCGTATCCGCCATTGAATTCTTGGGGGGGTTTGTTACTTTTTTGTCAGATTTTGACTGGCAGATGCTCTGGTGAGTTTAGGAAATGAGCCCAAACTTTAGAGGCAACGGAAGGCTCCTCATTACTGGGAGACGACTGGGTTTCAGTGGGAGGACAAACGCTGGCGAACAAATGAGGACCACCTGCAGGAAAACAGGGGAACACAAGCATAAACATGTTCTGCAGCCTCTTAGATGTGTGCACGCTCCTGGAGATACCTCTGTTCTCCAGATTTGTGGTGGAGTTTTGCACTGTAGACTCCAAAATGAGCCTCTCTCTCAGCTCAGGTTCAAAGGGACACTCCAGTCCCACGTTAGTAAACCGTTTATTTCACTGCCTCTATCTCCAGAATCTATAAAGCCGCGGCGATACACAAGTCTCTGTGAGACGCAGCTACTTGGCAGGCAGCAGCTTTTGCTTAGAGAGGAAAAACAAAGATGAGAAACAAGATAAAGTCCCAGTAATGCCATGAAGCGTGGGATGGGAATACTCACAGGCGATGCGCACGTAGGCTTTGCGGCTCTTGGTGGTCCCCGCGGAGCTCCAAGCCACACACTGACACCAGAAGTCCTCGGGCCCAAACAGCTCCTCCACCTGCTGACGTGTGATCTCGATGCTGGCTTCTCTCACCACCAAGCCTGCGAGGACACATGGAAAAGGGCTGAACAACGGGGAGCGATCCCGGAAGCCGTCCGCCAGCATCGGCGGGGAAAACTCACGGCGTCCACGCCTTTAAACGCCGCCTTCCTTCACCTGGGAGGGATCGGCGCCAACCTCGGTACCAGATTCTGGCACTGCAGCCGTGTCACCGGATTTGACACAGCCTAATTGTGATTCTATGTCTGTCAGTCTGGCACCGACTCCCAATCCCAAACCTTTGGGTCCGGGCCCTGTGGGGGAGGATTCTCGGCATCATGGCGAACACAATCCTATTTGCTAACCCTGCTGATTGCCGCTCATCCGGGAGCCGGAGCCCAAATAAACAAATCAGGGCCAAAAACAAATGCTTCCTACCCACAGAAGAGGAGAAGAGGAGAGGCTGCACGTATGGATAATGAAGCATTGCCCTTTCCGGCCGAAACCAACAGAATTCCTTTGAATTAACCACACGTTTATGAGCGAATGAACGCTTCCATTTTGTCTCGTGAGCATCAGAACCCGACCAGAGCGGGATGCCTATGGAAAGTGGTCCATTAACACTTGGGTTTAAAATGAGAAGTTATCCCCGGAGTGTCGAGGCTCGAGCAGAATTCCAGCCGGCATCCGCCACGTCTTCCCCTCGTGTTCTGCTCTATTACTCCCGTTTTCTGGCCTGACATTTGTCGGGAGCCTTCCTGTGCGTGTAACTGAGCAGCGATCATGTAAAAGTCAGTCACATTCCAATTATCTGCGGTCATTACTGGAGGGGCATCGTCTGTGTTTCCACGCCGGCGTGACCGGCCTGCCAACCCGCTGATGTTTGCCAAAGTCACGCTCGCCGTCATCATTATGCTCCTTCGCGGCTGCATTTCCTCTGCGACCGCGCCCATTGCTCATTGTTAGCTGACAGAATTACAAAAGCTCACCTGTGTTGGTGCCATTTCAAGGCTGAAGCGTGATTAGCAGAGAGCTTCTCGTTAGCCGACCCCTTTTTTCCACAAGAAACCCATGAATTATCTTTCCTTTACTCAATATTACGCTTGATGAAATCTTGTAACGGTGACTTGCTGGCTGTTAGAACGCATTTACCATTTAATCCTGTTTGTGTTTTGTGACTTTAACTGCGTCACTGATTGAAATGCCCTTTTGAAAAGAGCTTTTGTTTCCTGCGGTACCTGTTTCCCCGTAAACCAGCTTACCTAAGCAATACCACGCGCCGTTGCCATGGCGTCATTTATCACGCGGCGCGTCACGGGTCAGCGACTCATCGGAGGCTCGATGTTCATCCAACCGTTCCGAAAACCTAATTCATTAGAAAATGATTCACTACTTACTCAGATTCAAGAAAGATATCGATCCAACATGAGGCCCTTTGATCCTCGCCCAGAATAAGCAAATGACGCGGTCTGAACTGACGAAGCAGACTTTAATTGGGATTCCCAATGATTTTAAACTAAAGGCTGTGGTTGACACGGTTACTAGCTGAAAGGTGTCTGTAAGGCCCATAAATGCCTGTTTGTGCCCATTAGCTCTCACAACAGTTTTATTCAAAACATACAAAAACCAATTCCTCAGGTTGGTTACTCTGGAACAGAAGAGTCTCGAGCAAATAAACGTGGAATTTCCCTTCAGGTTCAGCGCACTCACACAGCCTCCTCGTTCCGAGTAGAGACACGTCCCACACGCCAGCTTAACTCTCATGTATTATTTACACAGACAGGCTGACGAGCAGCCATGTCGGCGGTGTGCGCTTCCGCGTGCATCAGCGGGTGTCTGCGAAGGTCTCTGGCGGAGTTAAAAACAGTAAAAATCTAAAACCCAAAACAAAACCCAACCTAATATTGAGTCACTTGTATGTTCTGTGTTTATTATAGCCTGTTTGCTGCGCTTAATTGAGGTAAATCATCAACTAGTCCCTTAAAATCAGGCCCCAGCAGAGGCCAAATCCACACTGGAACCACAGACGCTCGTAAGAGCAGGTGTAAGACAGACGTCATAATCTGGTAAGTTTTTCCAGCCGGTGTTTCAGACTTTTACCGAAAACTGCATGACGCCGCCGCCGACTTGCTGTTCGACTGCATTAAGAGTGACTTCACGGCTGCCTCTGAAGTCGGATTAAGCTCGATGTGTCGCGCATCACAGGGATCGCTCGAGCAGAAGATCAGAGGTCTCAGCAGAGCCGGCTGACCTCACCCGGTGACTTCATGTGTTTTCGCTGTGTAACGTTACAGCAGGAAAAAGAAAGCAGACGCAGGCTTCCATTTGCAATCGAGAGGGGAAACGTAAGAACGCCTCTCATCAGGAGCTACTTTAGGCCCGTCTGTGCTGCCACTAATGGCATGAAATGGTTCTACAATAGCTTCCATTAATAGCCGGCTGAAGCGGAGAACCTCATTGAAGATGATTCATTATCAGTGCCGTCATTAGAGCCAGCTAGCCTAGCTGCTCCCTATTAATGGTATCAAACATTATTGATCAGACTGTCTGAGAAGAACTGGAGGCACTGGTCACTGAAGGAGAACTGGAGGACGATGGGAGGAAAGTGCTCCGACTCTCTGATGAAGAGCACTCCCGCTTGATCTTCCAGCTCTCATTTTAGAGAGTGACGAGACGTCTCCTGTGTATATTAAACTAGCTGCTCCAGCTTCTAATTAATTTGCTGCTCATTTGTTCAGAACAATGCTCAGTCTGGTATCAGGGGCAGAGCTTCTGCTTTTAAACTGAGATAAATGGAGAGCAGCCCAGCACGGATGTGAAACCCAAGACCATTCACAAACAATCTCATCGAAACTTCATCCCACCGACCCCCTTCCACCACTGTTATGTCTCATTTGGCTTTTTTTTCATATGTCCTGATTATTTCTCGTGTAGAACTATGCGTCCCAGGGTCCCACTCACGGTCCGCCACGAGCATTTTAGCTTGAGGATGATTTATTATGCTAATCATCCACTCTGAAAGTAAATAGTGACTTAGGACGCTTGTTGTGCTGAGCAGTGAAATCAATAATTAAAGCAGTGGCAACCAGCGTTAAATACAAGTGGGATAAAGCTAAACTAAAGGTGGGTGATGCTTCTTTATCCGACTGGAGGAAACAAACTGAGACGCGTCAACGTAGCATCACAACAGGTCCGCAAACAAATACCCCAAAATGTGGGAAAGACCTCAAATTCTAATGCAACTAACCTCAGAAAGTAACCTGAGAAAGCTTCACTGTAAAGCTCATTATCAAGATCATTGGGTCTTTGTTGGCGGATTAAGTGATTTTCGGTGCTGTTGCGCAATTTGCACCTCCAACAGGTACCGTTGATGCGATGAGGTAATGATGAGACTGGTGAACCCTCTCTCCATAGGTAAAAATTATTTCTCTCTCTTTAAAAGGCGTACTTGTGTTAAAATAAGGACTAGAATGAAGATGGAGTTATTATTTCTAACTAACAACACATGACAGACATAAAACTACATAAAACACTCACACACAGAGGCTGCAGTTTGGTCCCAGTCCAGATTTAAGTCACAATTGTGGGAAATCTGGTTTCACTTTGACATTAAAGAGCATTTTTGTCTGTTAAAAAGCCACATTGCAAGAGAATCAAACATAATACCTTCCAGTAGTGGTTGGGAAGGACGAGTAATTGTAACTGTGTTTTGCTTTTGATGAGGACTAAAAAATACTGTGAGAAAGAAATTGTTCTTGTGGTTTTAACTTCAGAAGGGGGAAAAAAAACCCTTTTGGAACCTCAAATATATTTCAAAACAAGCAATAAACACAAACACTGGGGCCAAGGGACAATGGTTGCTGTCTTTTAATCATTTGGGATCTTTTAATCTCATTTTGTCTCATTTTGTTTGTCATAACAAACATCCTGACCAGCGTGGAAAAGAGGGAGAAGCCGAGCGGGAGGGGGAGCGGCGGCAAGACACGGATCCCGTTTCTTGGGGCTACGCAGTCGCTGGTATTGACCCGTTTCTATCTGTGTTTCTTTGCTGTCAATCTGGGGAAATCAAAGAGCGGAGGACCCAGAGGAGCGCCGCCTGCGTGCGTGCACGAGAAGGCACATATGAATGAATATCGGTGAAGCGAGTAGCCCGAGGACGCGGCCATGGAGCGTGGGTTGTTCTCCGTGTTGATGCTTTTAGCGCAGAACCTCCTGACACGAAGGCGGAGGACCACCGCCACCTTCACCCTCGCCTTTCCCAAACTCAAAAACTCAAACGCATCATTTCCTTTCTTCAAAAGGAACCGTCGTTCCTTCTCAAGTACACAAGGTTAAAACTAAAGGTGATTCCAGGTTAGAAAACGCTTTTCACTGCTTCCCTTTGCTGGCTGCCGCTGTGCTCCAACAATTCTGTTCCCATAATTCATGTAGACAGCCTTTCCTTTGTTAACTAGCTCTGATATAACACACCAGAGAGCGGGAATATAAAGAAGGCATGCTTAAACATTAAAGTAAAGGAGCGCGTGTAAATATGGCTGTGCGTGTGTGTGTGTGTGTGTGTGTGTGTGTGTGTGTGTGTGTGTGTGTGTGTGTGTGTGTGTGTGTGTAAGCAGGATGAAAAGGGTAAATGCGCAGTGATTGGTACCTGTGGGCAACAGAAAGAACTCAATTTCCAAACCAGCATCTGAAAGCAGCCAATCAGGGCCGGCCTGTTGTGTGTAATGGCCGTGCTGCCTTCAGGCGCTCCGTTTGGTCGAAACCAGCCCTGCGTGAGGTTCACTGCCTTTTACTTTCTCTAGATACTGGGAAACAAGTGCACGAGTGCACACCTGCGCAAACAAAGATTTGTGGTTCTGGTGGTGCTCGACGGTGAGCAAAGATCCACTGGGATGTTCCCAGTAAGACTTGTTATTATCTGCCCATCTGACCCCTGCAGATATACTGACCGGAGTTCTCGTCCACCCGCTCCTCCACCGTGTGCTCCTTCTGGTGGACCCACTCGCTGTTGCACTTGAAGTAGATCTGAGTGGCCGGGGTGGCCTTGCAGTACAGGTTGACGGGCTTGTTCTTCACTATGTAGGCCTCCTCTGGTTCTATCAAAAACACCGGCAGCGGCTCCGGGGGGTCCGACGGGAAGGTTTCTGGCAGATCTCCCAGACCGATGAAGTCATCGTCAACTGTGACACAGCAGAAAGACACGGCAGGGAACATTAAGTGGGGGGAGTTTCGGGGGGGAACATGAGAAAATAAACACGAACGGCAGAAATGAGAGAGGAAGGATGAGCTGGGAGCGAAAGGAGAGCAGGGCAGAGACAGTGGGAGTCATTATAACCGCCGTCTATGCACCGGATTAGCCATTCACAGACTGAAATCCCCATCATTTGATATTTTGGAATGTTTACACAAGTGTATTTTAGAGCAGAGGAAATTCTGGGATTCCTCTCCGGGTTTACAGAGAGCGGGCCTTGCTCGAGTGAACCGCCAGCAGCTCCTGCTGAGAGCGGAGAGCCTGGCAGAGGCAATAATGAGAAGCAGAGTTCAGAGGTTGACTCTGAGGAACCAAAGTCATAAGCTGATCTCTCTCTCCCTGTTTCTCGCTCGGAGTGCCTCTTTCTCTTTGCTTTGTCACTCTCCCCCTCAAACACACACAAGATTACAGGCGTGCACGCCGCGCGCGCGCGCACGGAGCAGATCTAATGACCTCAGGCTTTTGGCCCAGTTTGTGCCATTCCTCGGATACTTCTGCAGCCGACAGATATGCTTCCCTGTAATTACAACTGCCTTTCATCTCCCTGTCTTAAATCACACGCGCGCCGCTCGCCCGCGCGCGCGCACGCCTGCAAACAAACGCGAGCGAACGCTCGCAAACCACCGTGAGCACAAACAGGCAGGGGTGCACGCCCACGAGCAAGCATGGCTAACTTTCCAACTCTTTGAAGAGCGATGGGGGGGGGGCGCAGCCTATTTCACCAACCCATTTGTCACCTCCAGAACTGTTCTATTCTTACCAGCGAATCGGCGCGCATCAATTATTCACCAGTGTGAAAGGAGGAACGCAGAGGAACACGGAGATACAACCAGAAAGGGAAGGAACCGAGAGCAACTCGGACAGACAGACGGACAGACAGACTGTCCAGATAACAAAAGAGTTTATCGGCCGATCCCTCTCTGTCCTATCAGCCTGCCCGGCCGTCCTGTGTGGACGCGCCGGTGCCGTGCTGTCTGCCTGCTGGATGCTGCAGGAGCACCAAATAATGTCTCAGCTGGGCAGATATCTCCACACGATGTCTCTCTCATGTTATCTCTCCCTCCATACCTGCAGCAGATTGAAGCCGATTGCCAGGAAATGAAAGGGCAAGAGTGGAGGGATGGGGGGGGGGGGGCAATCGGGGAATGGCCGAAGGTGTCCTCGCCATGTGGGTGGGTGGAGCAACCTGTCGGCGTAGTTATGAAAGGGTGTTTTGATCCAGTGTGTGTATGTTGTTAGGCAATGATGTCTATCTGGAACCAGGCCCAAAGTTTGGGGGGGTTCTACTGTGTGGAACCTGCAGGGTCTGGTTGCATGTTGTGGTTTTATCCCTTTTTTCTTGTTTTTGCGCCTCTCCGGACGGTGACGGTGGGGGGGGACACGATGCACACCCCGATCTACCCCTGCATGATGTGATCCATAATGCCGACCCAGAGTGGTCCGTTTGTCTGTGGCAAATATTCAAATTGCCATTTTCTTTCTCACTAAAACTGAGAGGTCCTCGCCAGCTGTGACAGCTTGGAACGGAATCATTAGCGGGTTTGACTTTTATCCGAAAAATCCTCGACACTTGCTGCTAATTGAGCGAAGCCACGAGGTTCGACGTGACCTTTGACGCTGAGCAGTAGCCGCCTGAAAGTGCTGCAGGAAAATAAACAAGGCAAACGATCGCCTTGCCGCTTTCATCTGGACTTTATGGACTCTTTAATGTATTGTCCATTTCAGAAGACCTTAGCTTAATGTCTTCTTTTCTGCTCTGTAGCTCTCAGTCCACCCACATCCTCAGCCAGGGGACCCTGACCCAGAAACAGGCAAAGAGAGCCAAAGAAAGTCATTAAAGACTGTGTTAGCCGTCGTTCACCCTCTGTTCCTGTTATCTCTCTCTCGCTTCCGCTCTCTCCGTTTGTTCTCCTTCACTCTTTTGCTCTGTCAGACTTGGATGGAGGGGGATTGAACACACGCACACGCGCACACACGCGCACGGATGCATGCATCCCATGTGCAGAAACAACACGTATGTAACGCACTTCGCGGTAGCATTCCTTCCTCCCTGAAATCTTTTCTTCCCGTCCCTGGTGAGGAGGAAACTGAGAGCAAAAGCATATTTTGTCCTTTCATTCATATTCATTGAGAAGATTTGTGATTAAAATTGGAAGTTTTTTCCCTTTTTCACTCTGTTCAAGGCGACGCAGCCTTCACTGCTACACACCCACAGCTAATAATAATTGCTAACAATCGCAGCAGCGCGTTAACAAGCCTCCCCGGCCTCTGTGAAATAACTTTGCCTCTCCTTTATAGTATCATATCTCTTTAACAGGAGCATTAATACAGCATGACTACACTGTTTGATATGCAATATGGATTTTTTCCCGAGTAACTGCAATTCTCTGCCTTGATTTTAGTCAGAAATTGCCTCGATATTGAGTGTTTAAACTTTAATGAAATATGTCCTTGCAGCGGTTTTATTTAAATTGCATTTTGCTCTGTAATTGGGTAAGTTTTCCTAATTCCTACAGTCGTCTCTGTGTTTTCCTTCTTTCTTTTTTTTAATCCAAATTGAATATTAGATGAATTTTAAACCAGCTCCACATCCCAGCTTCAAAATGATGCAGCAGAGAGAAATTAGCTGTGTTTGCAGGGCGTCAAAATAAAGTTAATGAAGGAATGCTGTGTGCGATGCCCGCACTGTCATCAAACTCATCAGGTAGAGGACAGAGAAATGGGCTGAAACAAGCAAATTAAATAAGCAGAGGAATTAATTAAATCAATCTGAGCTTAGCGAGAGGGAGTGAAGGCTTGGCAACCAGATCTTCTTTGGCTTTTACTCCCCTAACTGGGGGAGTGGAGCTATATGTGGGGATGATTGCATGTTGGACAGAGGCGAACGGGCGCACGTGGCGCCTCCAAAAACACAAGTCCTTGAAAGAGAAACGTGCACACGCAACGAGGCGCGTCTATAAAAAGCCCGCGTGCGTTACATAAACGTGAAAACTGTTACGCAGGGTGTAAGCGTGCTACACCCACACCCAAAACAAACAGAAATTCTAATGTGGAGGATTATGGGAGCGCGAGCAGGCAAACTGTTCAGCCTGTTCAGAACGTGGTAAACAGCTTGCAAAGACACCAGCAGGCTTCCAATTAGCCAACGCTGCTCTGTGCTCAATTCTTCCACAAGATTTCCTTTAACAGGCCTGAAAGGGAGCTGATATCAGCCTCAAGTAGCCTGTGGTAGATTTGATGGCTATGACATCATCAAATTAGATTTGGAGGAAATGAATAGGACGGCCCAGACTAATGAGCCGCTTCTACATTGTGTACATTAATGTCACATCCGAGAGATCAGAGCAGCAGATATCAGAAGAATGAAACGGGCAATTTTCTTGATGTTGGTCTCGTCTACAAATGAAGTGCATCTTTACCAGGATCGCTGTGGTTGACAGCTTCAGAGGCGGTTTAAAGTGGACCGTCTGATGACTGACGCTCGAACCGATCGATTCCCCTTTTTTTATCAGATCACTCAGCCAATATAGTTCACGGTTCCTCCACACGTCCAGGATCAGCCCCCGACTACAGCTCAACCATCAGCATCACATCCACTGCCCTTCAGCCATCATCGGCGGTGGTTTCAGGCCGCCTCGCCTTCATCTCCGGCTCTGCCGGCTCCCGGATCACCTCTGCACGGATGAATTTCGGACCATAAAAGCATCTGTAATTTTACACATTGACATCACGCGTAAACAGGAGCCAAAGTCGATTTCAGCATGAAAGATGCTCTGGAACTCCGCCAGCTGGAGGCGTAGAAGGATTTGTGCGGATATCTCCGGAGTGAGCAGGCGTAGCGTTTCAAAGCGCACCGGAATGTTCTGTTCAATCCGGCTTCATCTGCGACGCGACATCGGGGATCATGTTTCTGGATGGAAACCACAGGTGTGGGGAAACCATCCCCATATCTGAACATACAAGGCTTTACATCCAACATCTGAAGATATTTCTACAGACGTTCAGTCATTTAGCCTCATTTTTGTCCATCAAAACAACAGTTCTAAAGCTATTAAACGCAGCAAACCGATAAAAGAACATTCCAGACTCAGGATATCACTTGTGCCTCCTCCACATATCCCCTATATTCTCCATATTGTGTGTGAGTGGGTGTGATAATGTTCCAGGGCCTGACGGGACTGTGGAAGATAAGCTTTCTCTCATCTATCTGCGCTCATGCAGATTTACAGTCCAGACGCGAGCGCCGTCAACACCCGGCCAATCTTTCCCTTCGCTCCCAAGGAGCGGAAATCTCCGTCTTCGCTCCTGTTTGCCCCCTTCATCCTCCTCCTCCTCCTCCACGGTCTTTGTGTTTATTTGTCCCGTCGCTCTGCTCCTCAACTCTGGCAACCGGTGGTCTGCAGGTTTACTCGGCGGCGCTCGGCTAAGCTGCAGCGCGGAGGGAGTGGCGGCGGGCTGCAGATGAGCGGCAGAGCAGAATAATAAACCACTCAGCTGTCGTGGCAGCTGAAGCGGGATAAATACGATGTCAATCACACCCACCGAGCAGGACTTCCCGTTATATCGAGCGGACGTTAATCAATCGTTAACGTATTGGCTCCAGACATCCCAGCGCTGCAGATCAATATAAGGCCGCTGTTTTAAGAACCTCCAGAAGCTTCATGAGGAACAGCTGTCTCCTCTGAGCTGAGTAGCTTCTATATACTAATGTGTCCACACACATCGTCCTCAGGGCCCCATCTAACGCTCGGCGGCTGCAGGTACTTATTGATTACTTCTCTGGCCCACTGACCCATCCTTCGCCCCCCCCCCCCCATCCTATCAGAGTGCCTCCATTGATGCGTGCCGCTAAGCACAGTCATATTTCGCCTCCAGGGAATCTTTCCATCACACGCGCACGCAAAAAGGAAAGGAAAAAAACAAGCACGTGTTCCCTAAAGTTAAAAGTCTGGTAGTTGTGTCTCGGCTCACAGCTCCTGGTCCTGATGCAGACCAACGACACCACAGATAAATGAATAATTCAATCATTACACAGTGGCGTTATAGAGTTATCTTTACCAGAGTGCACACAGTAATTGGAAAAAAAATAATCTATACAAATTGAGCCCATTGCAGTAAAATGCAGCCGTTTCGGTACAGAAGAGCCAGTCTGGGAGCAGGACTGTTCTTCAATATGATCTTCAGCTTCCTGGTCATACTACTTTATTTTAGAGGTAAATCTTTTATTTTCAGGGTTTTTTTTACAGTAAATTTAAGAGCAGATGCACAGAGGAGGACAAGAGCGTCTTTCTCACTGTGGGCTGTCTGGACGCTTCCTCCAGCGCTTGGATCTGACCTTCACTCGGTCCACTCTGGCAGGAGGCAGCTGGTGGTTGCCCGGTGTCACGCTAAGCTTTGGCCACTGTCGGTCCAATCACATCGCTGAGCCGGCGAAGGCAAGGTCAAAAGGACAGCGACAGGCGCGGCTCAATATGTTGTCTTCGGAAGGAATTTAATGTTGCAAACATTCAAAAAGTCAGGGGAAAAACACGGCTCGGCGCCTTATCAGGGTCTTCTCCTCAACGTCTGAGCTGCACAAACACGTTGGCTTTTTTTGAGCGTGACAGTGTATTTAAGGACGACACAATCAAATCAACTGGCTCTTATCTGTGTGTGAATCAACTGCATTCGCGATATGAAAATGGCTGTTTTGGCCCTCTCCTCATGCGTCTGTGCTCCGTCTCCGGGCGTCCTGCTCCTCCGCTGTCCTCTCCGCCCCACATTTCCCCCCCCTGGAAGAGGGGCCATTTCAGAGCTTGATTGGAGAATGATGCTGCTACTTAGAGAGTCACTTCATCGGTGACGAGGGAGGAGAGGAGAGCCCAAGGAGAGCGATGGAGAGAGAGAGGCTCAGGAGGAGTGCTGGCTCCCTGGGGTGCTGTAGCTGTGATGGGTGAGTTGTCAAACGCCCCATTGTCCAAATTACCCAGTGAACGCCGTGTCACCACCCGAGACTAATTTACGTTGCGGCGCGGTGTGGAGCAGACATGGTTCCTTGAGAGGTAGTGAGGGAGGGCTCTGCAGAGGTGGAACAGGGCCTTCCAATGTGCATCCACGGCAGAAAACCCCAATTAATACCCGCTTTTGTGTTTGTTGCCTTTCTGCTTCATGGCCACAATGACAGGTGTCAATATTGGAGCGTGTTGGGCTCCTGCTTGCTTCCCGCCCCCCCCCCGCCGCCCGCCACAGACAGCCAGTGATGCACAAACACTTTAGCGTGGTCTTAGCGGAGCCGCTGCGTATCGGAAGCTCCCGCTTGACTACACTTGCGGTCATAATGACCGGTCCTTTCAGCGCAGACTGGCATGCCCACTCACTCGTCACATGTCACACCCCTCGGCGCCTGAAGCAAGACGGGGCAATCGGCCGACCCCATGTCGACTGGTGGGCCGCCGTTTGAGGAGATGTGTCGCACTCTGTGACCCCTCGCTGTGCCCAATAGCTCGATGCGATGCCTCGACTTTGGCCTAATTGGCCCAGAGCAGCAGGCAGCCTCATTCTGCCACCGCTCAAAGGCCAAAGGATCAGAATGCAAAGCAGATAAGACCACAAGTCCGGGTCGTCTCATCGAAAAGATGACTACAATAAACCGTAAAGTCAGTAAAGTACTCGCTGAAAATGATCAGTAACCACAGTCAATACCGTGACCATTAACTAAGTCCTGGCTAATTATCCTTACCGGAAAAGACAAAAGGGTTATAAATCTGAGAAAATGAAGGCATGCGAATCAATTTTAGCATCCAGTTACCGGAGATGTGCTCAGCAGAGCATGTTCCCCAGCAGGATGAGTGCGTTTCCCAGTCAACAGTGGATGAATATTAAGGTCAAAGGGACGGCAGGCTCGTTATGTAACACCTGGTCTTTCATTTCTTTGCGTAAATGTAGAGAAATACTCTATTGGGGAGCTGCGGCCACTGATAATATGCAGGTGTGAGTTTAAATGTTGCTGCAATTTCCCTTCTGCGCTAACAAGTGAGGGTTATTCTTAACTCCTGCTGCCATGTGACACGGAACATATTGTAAAGAGCTGTGTTAATTATCCGTGCGTTTACACGAGCTGAAGATCATATGGAAGACATTTTAGAGGTCTTTCATCACTACCTGCAAGTCAATGACATCAGCAGATGGAGACACCCGTTGGAAGCGAACCGATTTCTCGAATAAAAGTAAAGCTGGAGAAGACGGATAATCGCTGGGGCAATCGGCAGATAATCGTCGGCCCGTGTGGCAGCAACACTACAGCCCGACAGATATGCATCCTGAAACGATTTGAATTTTTATGAAGGACACTCCAGGCAGCACCGCATCAGCAGGACACCATCGACTGGAAGTGTGTCACGGTCCTCGGAGTACCGTCTATTCCCCATGACTGCTGCTGCGATGTTCGGTCCCCTGAGACACACGCGCCACCGTCGTGCACACTCCTTATTCACAAATCAGATTCTTGTCACCGTGCCACTCAAACTGCGAGCTGAGCAGCAACGAAGTGCCTCAAAAGTTCTGGAACTGTTCCCCCCCGCCTCCGTCCCCAGTACCCGGATCCCGGCACTCTTCATAACGACCTCAGATGGAATGGCAGATGAGAAGATCAGGGTTTAGCGTGTGTGGTAATGCACCAAACATGGGTAATACAGGCTTTGGTGGTGTGACTGCATGTGTGTGTACATGTGTCTGTGTGATGGATGAATTAATGTGACAAGGCAGATGTAATGCAGAATCATAAATCTTAGCCCCGGGATTAGCAGAGGCAGAGCAGGGGGTGATATATTAAAGGGCATACATGCACCCCTGCGTGCACACACACACACACGCACACACGCACACACACACACACACACACACACACACACACACACATATATACACACTCATACACACAACGTTGATAGTAAACCCAAAACCACAGCCACAATAGGCAATTGATAGACATGACTCCATAGCTGGTCCTGAGGGTTATAACGTGCACCTACACACATACGCACACACACTTGCATCTGGCACCACAGACACATACAAATACACACCAAAGCCAAACTTTTATCCCTTTTCCCAGCCATTTATTATGCAGCTTTGAACTCTACAGCTTAAGCGTCAGATATGGCTGTAATGCTGTTAAAATCTTAATACTATTACACAATCTCACTGTGCTACAACATGCTAATTCTTCACTTACTGTGTAGAAAGCATTGGGAGGGGCACTGAAAAAAAAAACCATGACATTTCCAAACACGCAGATGAAGCTTGCTAGCGTAACTAAGCTCTAATAAACCCCGAAAGGCTGAACTGTAATCAGATTTTGACGAGTGACCCATCTGAACACTGTAAAAGCTGTCGCTATGACATCAAATGGTCTTTTTTCCTGCAAATGCCCCATTGGTTTTTCCTGCATTCCTTTTTGAGTGCCAGCCTTGACCAACCCTGAAGCTAACCCCAGTAACATGTATGTATGTTCAGTGTTTTACCCTTTAGATGATGATTATTATTCCACAGCACGTGCGGCAATTAATTAAGCGCACATATCGCTTGGTTTCTTTCTCTTCATGCGTATTTACTGCTGCAGCTAAACTGCAGCAAATCCGACTCTTATTTAGAGCAGAATTTTCCCTTCTGTTTCAATAGCAGGACTGTTTTCTTCCTGCACACTCACTCAAGGGTAGCAGGATGCTTAATGAGCTTATGCCTGAAATGAAAAGAGCTTTGTAAGCATTCAGGAGAGCTACAAGGCGCTGGATGCTGCACACAGGTTAGACACTGCACACATTTGATACTGGCACGCATTCGCCTGCTGTGGTTTTACTGGCCTCCCTGACTTGCAAAACGCCGAGACTTTTCCACCTAATATCACTGCAAATCTTGGCAACGGGAGGGAAAAAACAACAAAAAGCGGTTGTCTCGGGCCGTTCAAATGGTTCAGTTGGCTCGCAGAGGGACGGCATAGCTGCTTTTCCACGCTGGCTGGGATATCAGATTCACATTGGCTCTTATGCAGTGCACTACACCATACCCAGCTCAGATGATCGATTGCATCCTCGCGAAGCCAAATGGCAGCCCCTCCCTGATATCTCTGCTCTCGAGTCACATGTGGGGTGATATGGATGGGCGGAGAGCTTCCAGCTGTACAGATGCACAATAATTGTGCAGCTTTTTTGGCAGGAATGATAAAAGTAAAGCTGATGTCTGAAGCTATTGTACTGGATCATATTGCGCTGACCCTTTTCAGCCCCGTTATCGCAGGATCGGGTATATCAGGACTGTTCCTTATATCCGGTTGACATGGCGACGGGAGATCAGACCAGCACCCAGAATGCATCTCAGATAAATCTTCAGTAACCACTTGTGATCTGATTCTGCTGACCGGCTCGAAGTCTGTTTGTGCTTTGAATTGGACCGAAACACTAAAAGAAAGAGTTGGACGCTAAACTGCTGCTACAAATCACAGAGACAGAAGAGAAGAAGAGCAACACGAAGGGGGGGGGGTGAAAACTCGCCTCGGGTAACACAAGTGGTCTGGCCTTGTGCTCGTGAGCCCTCACGTTCCCAGTCAATATTTTAAAAAGAGCCGGCTCCGTTGTGTGCCATCCCATGCATGGAAATCCATGTTGCGTGCGCCGTCTCAGGTGAATTTACTGGGAGGTGTGTCCCGGTGAGACGCGCGCGCTCATAAAGACATGCGTGAGCACGCACGGACCTCACACCTGTTAATGGACGTGTTAAGAGCCGAAAACAGTTGGTGGGATTGAGGCCTGGTGGTGTGTGCGTGTTTGTTTTGTGTGAGCGAGCGAGCGTGTGTGAAGGGGGCGGAGGTGGCGGGGGCGCCTGCATTAGGCAATCACACACCCAGCTCTGCTCACCAGGGGACCACTGTCAGCCTGTGATTTTGCCCTGTACTCCTCCCGGCTTTCTCTCCGTCTCCACTTCGCACTACTGAAATAGGTCAACCACATATAATGCAAGGGCAACGAGGAGCAAGCAGCCCCCCACCCCGCCCCGCCGCCACACACACACACACACCCTCGCCGCTACCTTCACCGTGGCAACAAGGAAGAGCAAGCTGGTCCCCCCCGTGGACCGACAGAGGCAGGGTGCCCAGAGACAGGCACAGCCAGCCACAACATCCCGACCTTTCAGCCACAACAAGCATTCAGGCGGCCACGCCTGAGCGGAGCAGAATCGACCTTACGTGAGCAAATTCCACATCATAAATCTGCACTAAAATCTGCGTCCCTGCGAGAAACGAGAAGGAAAAACACCCGGGGAAAAGCACTGAATAATGTATACTGTGTGTATTTTGGTCAAAGTGTTCGCCATCACCACCAGCACAGCTATTGCCCCAGCTACTGCCCCAGCTACTGCCCCAGCCCTTAAAAGGTCCCTTCTGCTCACAAAGGTCAGAAAAAACCTCACACAACCATAAAAAGATCAGCGTGATCGCACACCTTTGTTTGTTCTGGGATCAGCACGAGGACACACCCACGCTCTGCCCCGGACCTCCACCTGGAGCGTTACCTCTAATTCAAACTGCACTGACAGAAACGGATTTGTCAAAAGAAGAAGAGCTCCTTTAGGTTTTAGGACGTAGATGAGGGTGAGACCAAAGACGGTGAGCTGCCGTGCACTCGGAATAAGCCCCTCCTCTTTTGAATCCCTTCAGGCAATAATGGAATGTATTTATTTCTAGCAGCTTTTGTTTAGCTGGTAAAATAAACTACATAATTACATACGATTACGCGCCATAAAAGTGCGCTTTTCTGCACTTCTGCCAAAGTTCTGTCATCTGAAACGACTCTCACATGTTCTCAGAGAATATTCTAGGTGGTGCTTTAAAAAGAATCGTCTGAAGGATCTGCTTCAGTGGAAACCGCAGCGAGATATGAAACGCGAGGCTGAACGAGTCTTCAGACAAAATCTGAAGCTTCAACTTTGGCACCTGAACGGATTTTTTTTCGATTAACAGATTTATTAAAAATCTGTCTGGTATAATAAAATCTATCGAGTGGTTTAGGTGGTTCGTGTGGATGTAGGTGTTGTTTTAAAGTGATAAAATATGAGTTTCGAATGCTAAAATATGCATGAAAATCCACATTTCCACACACTCGAATAGACAGAGTGATACATAACAGCACGCCGCCGTTATTTCCATCCTCCTCTTTGCGTTTTACTGCATCCTCGGCTCATGCTGTCTTTCCGTCCTCTTCACCGACTTTGACCTTTTGTCCGGTGGAACAGGATCTTTCCCAGCTCCATCTTCCTCATGCATAAATGATCTGCGGTAAGCTGAGGGCATCTGTCTGACTCTCAACCTCTCTGCTCAGCCTCAAGGACGGAGCTCAGCCCCAGTCCAACCCGGACACCTTCCCCACCATCAGCAGGCAAACGCAGATAAATAGCCACCGATAGTCCCGGCCGCCCCTCCTCATCTCCATCATATTCATCCCGTAACCACTCCCCAATGGCGGATATCTAAAATACTGGAGCGGAGAGACGACAGCAGGCGGCAGACATAAAGAATCTCAGCCAATTATCCTGGTTTCAGATGATCCTCGGTCCAAATAAAACCAGACTCCTCAGTGCAAATGAGTGTAGCACAATTTAATATGGACACTATACGCTACGGTGATTAAAGGTGACATGCAGATATCTGCCCGTTTCCAAGCCCTGGTGTCTTTTTATTCCAGAAATCTTTGCAGCTCCTCCAGAAATATCCCCAAAGTGCTCTTCTGGCACAGGCTCAGGCTTGTCAAGTTGTTTTTTAAAAAAAAATGGAGATAAAGTGCTCTTGTAAATTTTGCTAGAGCCAGTCAATTGGCTGTAAATTTGGGAATGTACAAGAGTTTGTTCCCACGTTCTTTCCAGCGCACCTCCGTTCCTTACAAATGCTCGCCGTCCAGCTTTTCCCTCCACGTACAGCAGATCACTGCAGACATTCCGCAGCTCCTCCATCTTTTGTTGGAGGATGTTCCTGCTTTTCCTCCACATTGTGACATTCACCCTGTAGTAATTTTATCCTCCATCTGTGTAATTTTCCTTGTAATTGTCTTGCTATTAGCGCGCCGCAGCAAGCTAATAAAAACTGGAGTGCTCTCCTGGGTCCTCGAGGTAGCTTCGGTTCTGAAGGTGCATCTTTTTTTTCGGTGGAAATACATACAAATGAGGAAACTTTTGATATCTGTAACACCAAAGAGAAGGCGATGCAGACCGAAGCACCAGATGGAGCAGGAACTTAAACACCAGGCAGGTATTATTATTATTATTATTCTCCATTTTTACCCCCCACAATCTCTGTAGTTGGTTGACAACTGCGATCAGCTCCAGAACCAGCGCAGCGCTAATGAGTAATAATTGCTGTTAACTAAAGACAGCAATAAAACATGAGGAACTAAGTGTAATCAATGGCAGGCGCAACGATTTCATCTAACCTATAAATTTGATTTGGACTCTAAACACACTGCTGATATTACAACAAACGTTTGTGCTGTATAATTAATTTAGGTTTAGCTTCTTTTGCCTTGTTGGCATTCAAAGCGGTTTGCTTTCAACCACCCTGTGGTAAATGTAATAGTCTGAGGACGGGCGATATAGAGAAGGGATTCTTTGCATGTGCAACATGAATTGTGAGGGATAATATAATCAGCTTCTGGTATCTCACCCTGTCACCTGCTGGGACACATTCCCCAAAACCCAGAGACCTATTCTGACAGCTGCACAATTCCTCATCTGGGGAGGAGGGATGAAAAAGATATGTTGCGCACACCTCCCTGCCGTTTCACACCCAAATATTTGACTCTGCGTATGATCCGCAGCCCTTGAAGGCTTCTGTTGGGCTTTCCCGCGACTGATCTCTGTTCTCAGAGCAGGCGTTTAAACTAGTTGGGAGGAGACAGGAAGCAGACGAGAGCGAGGGGGAACAAATAACAGGGAAATTACCGTCATTGTATTAGATTTAAAAGCCTATTCAGCTATAAGAAGCATGCTGTTTTATATATTGGATTAAAGAAATAAACTGAAAGCTTCATTTAGACCCACATCAGATAGCGGTTTGTCTCGCCGCCCGCGCTGATGCAACTCCGTAGGGTTCCTGTCTATGGCGAGCCCTTGATGTCGCCGTTACACACTCTTACACACACGGCCTTTGGTCGCAAATTAAGACACACGTGTGTACTGTACGTGCACACACAGCCAGCAGCCAGTGGATGAGGCTGAGACTAATACAGGCGCATCACGGCAACAGATCAAAGCGTCCACGGGTGGGTGGGGAACGCTCAGGAAGGCGTGTCGAGCACTGACCACCGCTGTTTCCAGCCCATATCAGGACCCCACAGATCACGATGGCGGTCACACCCAAAGCAAACATCCCATGTTTCCCCGGTAGGGTTTTTAAAGATGGCGTAAATGGGTTAATCATTAAATGAAACCCTGTCAACCAACACTCCATTTCATCCTCATTTTGTTCCGGTTGAGTGTGTTTTTTGAGTCAACCTACTTGCCTTTGGAACGCTTTTACGAATCAAAGTTGTGCAAATTTCCCTCATCCCATTAGAGAGCATGTAATCCTCGACCCGAATTTATAACATGAAAGGTTTCCGCTCGACATCTGTGACAAAGAGGCGCCGCGGTGACATTTACTGTCGGATCGTGTTAGTCAGTAATCACAGAAAAGCACAATGTCTGACGACCACGCGAACACAGAGTATCGGAGGAGGATTTTGGACATGACCTACACTCGTTATCAGGTCCTGTAGCGCCTCAAAAAAACGAAGGTCTATTCTGAGCCATGCAGAAATGAAATCTGTGTCAATACTCTCTACTTATGCGCTAAAAAAAAGCCTCATTTATTCGCATTCAGCCACATATACGGTGCAAAGGTGACTGGCAGATCTGACCAGTGTGTAATCTGTGACAGGAGCTACGATATTAAATATCTGTTGGTCGCTAAACATCACAAAAATTCCTACTTCTGTCTGCTTCAAGACTTTCTGCACAAACATTGAATAAAGAAAATGCTGCTGCACATTAGCACGCTGGAAAGATAGCGTGTCTCCGTAGAGCCTCACAGATCATATAACTTTTATGAAATTGCAACCAATTGCTGAGAAATAAACTTTGTTATGCTTTCCAATAAAACTGTTTGTATTCGTGTGTGTGTGTGTGTGTGTGTGTGTGTGTGTGTGTGTGTAGTATATCAGTTGTCACACCACACCTCTTAAAATTCAATATATCCGATCTCCCCATGATATGTGCAGCCTGACACACAGCGGTGTGAGTGACAGCCGGGCCCAGCAGATACAGGCCAGGGGGTAAACACAGTCCCTAAATAGAGGGATGAAACATGGCTGCTGAGAGGAGGAGAGAGGCAGAGAGGTAGTGGCGTGATATGGGGGCTGTGGGGAGGGGCCTCTCCACAGGCGGGTAGTTCTGCTCACATCACCTTGCCAAACTGTCACTGCCCCCATCGCCGCCCCCCCTCTCCGGCCCTGCCCCGACAGAATGATTAATGGCGGATCTGCTCATGCGAGCGCCACTGTCCCCGTCTACACTAAACATTATCATAACTTCTTTTTTTGTTGTTTTTTTTTGCGATAATCACACTGATTGAATCGGCCTCCACGGGACCGATTCAATCAAAACTTGCATTTTGCCAATTTGTCTGACATTATGATACATAAAAGTATAATAAATACCTTGTGGGACTTGTTGGAGGTTGTTTTTGAAATGATGGTCCTTTTATATCAGTATATTAATATTTTTAACATTATATTTATCACATTTAGAAACTAAAATCTTGATTTTTTTTTATTTCTTTTACTATGCAGTGACAGTAAGGATGGCCACGCCCCTTCCATGTGACAGGAAACGGCAATATCTCGAAATTATAATGTGCATGAATGCACTTAAAAAACCCTTTTTTTTAACTCCAAGAAAGCGCCTGAAATAAAGGAGCAGATGGTGGTGCTACACAAACATTGTGGAAAATCTATTTCAGTAAATTTCTCACAAGAAGGTGAGTCTAGTGCAGAATTTCACATACTTTTCTTCAAATTTTACACCACAAAATCCAGACTGGGCTCTGGGAGATCTCTCTGGGGGGGGGGGGGGGATAAAACATTGAATCTGGTGGAGCTCCATCTTCAAAGGTAGGAGGGGTAATAAAACGCATCGGGGCTATGGCAGCTCTCGGGGGGGGGGGGGGGGGGGGGGGGGTTAGAAACACACGTGGGCGGTGTGTGTTGCTGTATATTTACATTCTCTCCGTCTGTGCTCGGACCAGCAGCGCGGTTGTGGTAAATCTCCAGCACATGCGCCGTCGATCCGCCGCGCCCTCAGACTGGATCCTGCTTTTCCCAACCAGTCCGAGTCACGCTGCCCCTCGAAACACGCTTAGATATCATGCAAAGTGCATCAGCAGCGCTATATTAAAAGCAATATACCACATGGCTGGACTGCAGGTTTCATATCAGCTCTCCCACAGGACGCATTACGTGCGCGGCTGTACGGTAACCTGTCCGCTGGCCTTATCTCCTGCACGCTGCAGGACCACGCATGGAGGAAACACACCATCAAACGCTCAAATGACCACCACAGAAGACAGATGCATGCAGATTGCCTGTCAGAAAGATATCTGGGAGAGGGAATAAAAAGCTATTTCAACGTGTGGCCTTCAAACGCCAGCCGGCCGAGAGCTGTGTTTTCATTGGAGGGATCCGGAGTTTCTGTTCTCGTACGTGGAAATACTCATATGAATGCTGAGAAATTACCCAGCAATTACAGTTTTATTTCTTTCAGTCAACGGGTTGGATAGTAGCGACACGGACGACCACACAGGCAGATCAAAGTGTGTATTAGAGAAAATGTCTTCCCCGTCACCTGGTGTAACAACACCTAAATAGAGCCGGGAGGGGAGCTGAAAGAAGCCTTATCAGGGCAGACGCAGAGGAAGACAAATCCACATAAACCCCGGCTGTTTATGTAGTTCTACATTTGTGAGGGGAGGTATTAACAAGTGTTTACCTAAGCACACAGGAGAAGAAGCACGAGACGACGAGTTTCCTCTTTTTAAGAAAAGTGTTGTCAATTCAGCGGGGAGCGAGCGGAGCAAATTACATGCATTTATTATTATGCTAATTAGAAAAAGGGCCCGAGTGTCTGAGTGCGTCAGTCTGGCGTTTATGTGGCGAAGCCACCATAGTCCAGGGACCTGGAAGAAGACCGTGGTCCACCAGGGCGGGACTGCAGGGGAGGAAAGACAAACTATTCTCCACGAGTGAGCTATTGTGTGTGTCGTGTTGCACGCATCATCATTTGCAAGCATGGATTCCATTAAACAATACACACGCTAAATATTTATCCACAGGCTCGTAAGATGTCAAGCAGGGAAGCAAAGGAATGGAAATGGAGGGATTGCTGTGGTAAAGGCCCACCTCCAGACCACAACCGAACGGACTCGTCGTTGCGCGTCCTCGTGCGCGCGTCCACGGTTTAGCGTACATTCAAGTGCGACGTTATGGTGGCAACAGCTGGAAACTGAAACCAGACCAGGGATTCATCCTTGGATCATGAAAATCTGCGGAACACAGATGCAGCGCAGGTGAAAACAGATCCGGATCGACGTGCGGCTGAAACCCGAGACGTCCAACACACGCCGCTCCGGGTTCGCGACCTCCATGCAGGACTGCAGGCCTCGCCACACGGGGTCAGATGAGAGGCCAGGAAGCGCTGCAGATGCCTCCATCCCTCAACAGCAGATCCATCCTCATTCCCATCACATCTCGCCCCACACCCCTTCCCCTTCTTCCTCTCCTCTCAGTTTTTATTACGGCCTTATCAGGTGCCGGGACTCGACTCATTCCTTCCTAATCTTTTCCGTCTCTAAAAAGTGAAAAGGACGGCGTTTGATCAGAATCAGCGTCCTGCTCATCCCGTGCGGCTGATGCACGGAGCAACTTCTAACTCTCATCTCTGCCGCTCCACGCAGCTCATCAGACACATCTGCTCCCCACTGCACCACACAAGGGGCACATTAACAAACAAACAGATCACAATTAGGCGCGTTTGAAGTCCTCGGCTGCAGCGGAGGCGACGCTGTGACGGCCGGGCTCCGAGGAAGCTAGCTGCTCTGCTACAGCGGGGCTCGCCCTGGAAACCTTTCAGCATCTTGCGTCATGGCGACAAAGCATTTCACGAGGAATCATCATGGGCAAGGACGTACAATTTGAATCCTGTTGTCCTGCGGGGCGACTGCCAGCGTCCGGAGGTTAAAGTTACCAGCAAGTTTTTCCGCCCACTCAAGACGGAGACGTAAGAATGCGGAGCGCCGCCGAGCTGTCAGTCACGCCGCATTAAGAGACGACAGGACACGGCTGAGAGTCAGAGGTTAAAGCCATTACGAGCTGGGTGGCTCCACTCTCTGACCTCTGGCCCTCGTCTCACCGCGCGCTATCTGTCTTCTCTCTGCAGCGCCCCCCGGTTGGTCGGCAGGTGTCATCAAGTCTACGGCCCGTCCCGTGCACACGCCGGGCCACACAAACGCAATGGGATTTTAATTATTGCCTCGCAATCTTTTAATATTTCAGTACAATAACACACCTCTTTTGCCAGTGCTGTGCCCAGGAATTTCATATACTTCCTCCAGCTAGTGTAAAATCCTTTTTCCTTCGGTCTCTTTAGTTGCCATCCTTTCATTTTTGATGAGCAGAGGGGAGCTAGAGGTCTACCCCAGTGCACTCTCAGCCTTATGTTTTAATATTTAATGGATGAGAGCAGTTATACCAGCGGTACACACACACACACACACTGGTGCTGTGCTGGTGAAAGCAGGTGTCGTTGGCAAATGTTAATTGAACCGGTCCACGGGTCAGTGAGCCTTCCTGTTTCCCCCGTGCAGATGTGTGCAGATACATTCTGGCTGAGCAGATAGCGCGGCTGGGAGGCGCTCCCGCCGCCAACCGTGCAACGGCGGAATCACTCTACAAGGCCCGGAAACCGGCGAAGCTCTGGGTCCTCTGACGGGGTGGGGGCCGGGGAGGAGACAAGTGGTATGTTGTTATTTTCCTTTAGTCTACAGATAAGGATGTGCTGCTGACATCGACAGCATAACTGCAGTCGGGGCCATATGGTTTCACTTATGTCTCATCATACTGGAGAAGGAGAAATCCTCCATCCACTCCTCTCGACATTCCCTCGCCGCTATTGCAATTATCCGCGACACAGAGTTGATAATATAAACGACGGCGCGCGTTTAATGTAGAGCGACACATGCCGCGCAGGATAGCGCGAACATCTCATTAGGTTAGTAGCCAGCCAGCGCTCATTAGTCTGGCTCCGCGGTTACGCAAGTTCGGCGAGCGCCGCTTTTGGCGCAGGCGTGAATTATTCATGTCGGTGAACTTTGAGAGTGCCTCAGATGGTTGGAAATACCCCGAATAGTGTCAGAAAAAGATTGTTCGTGTGATTGTACTTACCTACACGCAGCGGAGGCAGAGGAGGCAGGGAGACGAGAGGCGGAGGGAGACAGAAAGGAGAAAAAAATCAGCATGTTTTGCAGATAAGCTAAATCAACCAACAACATTTACATGTAAACTATCAAAACTGCAATTCTGCAGCCTCACTGATTAGATTTCTATACATTTTCGATATATTTTCCAACATCCACCCAGCATAATTTATAGGCATTGATTATACTGTTACTACGCCATTACTGTTCTATCTAATTACTTTCTACATAAATTTTGCATGTTTCCCAGCCAGAAATGTGTCCCACCCTCCCTCAAATGGTCAAAATCCTGGATTGGATGTAAGTGGAAACAATGCAACACATTGTCTTTATCAAATATGTGGCACATGTGGAGAGCCGTCCTGGTTGCACAACGAAGGCAACGTTCCTGAAGATGATGAAGAAAACAAAGCCCTTGATGAAAGCGTTTGAGCCCCTGAAGGTCACCCCCCCCCCCCCCCATTTACAGCCACACATGGCTCTGTTTCAGAAAAGGGAGGAATTCGGGAGGAACACATGTTTCCGGGTGCACTGTCAAGTATGTAGTGCAGAGCAAAGTTTATAGGGGATGGGAACCGGCTTTAATTAAGTCAAGCAGACCTGCTTCTATTTGTTTTCATTTGTGTGATTTATCCCCTTTCATTTGACAGCTGGCTAACATGGCCCAGACCATCAGAGCAATGTGGCCCGAGGTAACAGAATACGGCTGCCCTATGGAATGGGGGGGGGGGGGGGGGCTGTGGTGTTTAATGGGCAGCAGTTAAGGCCACCTGTCTTCTGGAGGTACTTGCACAGATATGTAAATACCAGTGGAGATCAGCTGCGATATTGCGTACGACCTCGCTGATTTTCCTTTAGGTAAACACATTTCCCCCACCGAGGCCTCAGGGGGGAGAGGAGACGAGAGTGATGAGGGTGGGATGTGGGCTAAAGACCAAAGATGGGTTATTAGATATTTGGACAAGTGCTCTGGTCTACATCTCCTCGTGCCTCAGGGGAGCTCTTCTGATGGGTTTAAGGCATTAGACCGTCTCCCTACTACAAACAGTCGAGGGATAGCGAGCCAGCATCTGCGAGCTAATCTGTGGAGAAGAAGAAATCAATCAAAAGCTAACATCTGCCTCGGAAAATGCGTCTTTACTGCAGGAGAATCTCCAAACCATAAACTCCAATATGGAAGAGGAAATGATCCGAGGAGTATGATCTAGATGCCTGTCATTGTTCTCTCGCAACGGCTGCTCTTACATACTTTACTCATTTTTTCCCATTTAACTCTCGCTCATATCGCAGTGGATGGTGCTCGGAAAGATTACGGCTAATGTGTATACGTCTTAGCTGTGTGATCAGATTACCCACCGCCACTGAGGCTGAACCATTTGATGCAGAGACGTCGGGGGCTTTAACGTGTCACGGAAACACACAAAAGGCAACATGCCGTGGGCTAAAAGGAACTGGATGTTGGCATGCAGGCTGAAACACTAAAAAGAAACAGTTGAAGAGAGTTTCTGACAAACGGTCACGGTCATTTCTTCCTTTCTGTCTAATGACCAAGCCTGCCTTCAGTCAAAGCCTCCTTGTACGCAGCTGATCAAGTCCAGGTAGTAGATTTACAGTCTGGTCGGCCTGCAGGCAGCTGAAAGGTCGAGCTACATCAATAAAGGGTTAACCAGCACCGTTAAGATTTAAAGGGGGCAGTAAGTGGCTCCATTAGCCTGGCTGACTGCAGCAGCAGGGTGGATGAAGGAGCCGAGGTGTCCCTGAGACATCAGTCCACGGCAGAGAAGGGCTGCAGGCTGAAGTAAAGGACTGCTGCTCAGGCATCGGGTCAAAGCCACGGCTCTGCCTCCTCCAGCCTCCAGACAGAGGCAACGCAGTCGTTAAGGGAAGAGGAAGCGCCACCACAGGAAATGACAGAGAGAGCTCCAGTAGAGGTTCCAGAGCACTCAAGCTCCACGTCTGAGACCTCTACTGGCAAATCTGCCATTTGAATTGACGTCAAATCATTAATCAGCCCGACCTGCCCCTCGTGTGTTCCGCCATCTTTAACCATCCAGTGTCCGTGCAACAGTTCCTTCTCTATCAATGCGCAGCGGCCATCCCAGATTTCCTTAAAGAGACGATTCAAGCAGCACTTATCCATCTTTTATTGTTGCCACTCACACCGAGTTCCACTCAGATTTACTGTGATGTGCCGATTTCAAATGGAGCTCGACTGAACCGTCACTCAACCGGAAAACAAAAGCTTTGCGCAGCAGAAAAGGGCAGAAAATGTGCAGGTCTCCGCGCGTTTACAACCGAGCGAGATAAGACCTGCGATTTTTCCGGTAGCGTGGGGCTTTTAGTGACTTCACTGGCTTGTTCTTCTCAGTGACAAACGCCAGCAGCCACTTCCTCTGACGTTCAAGTGCACCAAACAGGCAACATTTGGAGATGATAATCCGATAGCAACATCTCAATGAGTGCAAATTCAAGCCAAGCTGAATGCTACATACTGTAGCAGCTTCGTTTGTTTCCACGGGAACCACCATTCCCTCCAGCCAGGCTGTGTGTTTGTGTGACAGTGACTGTCCACCACATTCTGAGTGGAGGCTTTTTATCCGAAAAAAGAAGGAAAAACTGCCCCTGCTCAACCTGAACACTTCTATTATTAACTCTCAGCACCACGAAATCCTCAAGGCGAGGCTTCGCTGGTGTGTGAGAAATAAAAACATCTTTACTGGAAAATAATCCTGTGTCTAATTACACACACTCAGACACACAGACACACACACACAGAGGAGGAATTCAGGGACTGAGGAAGATAAAGGTGACACCCTTCCTTGCAGCCGCTGCTAGTGGAGCTCATTAGTGCAGAATGTGCCAATATGCACGACACGTCACATCAATATGATTTACTGAGTTCCTCACTTCAGCAACACTGGCCGTAACTGGGCAGCTTGGCAATCTTCTGTGAGTAAATACACTGTCTCACATCATTTTGAGCAATCCTGCAATTTTACCCCATCAGCAAGGGAGGGCGTGCAAAGGGGTTGCGGACTGTAAAGAAGTGAAGAACAATGAGCTGGCTGCTGACAACAGGCCCTCGGAATGCAGCTGGAACACCATGACAACAGTCCAAACCAATCGGTGTGACGCAAATCATCTAAAAATGATTGACAGTATCAAGTTTTTCTGGCCTGCGAAACCCTGGAAAGGCCGATTCTTCGTGTAGGTGTGCAGGTTTCCTGTTAGATGACGCTGATCCTAACAGAGACGTAGGAGGAAACATCAGTCCTGGCGACATGTGGGGCCACGTTCTGAAACGGTGCCATTAAGGAAAGGCTGGACTCGTCTCTCAGGTGCATTTAGGCGCCTGTTTATCCTCTCCGGATTTTCCTTCTCACCAGAATCTCTGTTTGCGATCTCTGATTGAGCTCGGTGCACAAGGGGTCAGAAGTTAAGTGGCTCAGCTCTGGCTTTCTTCAGAAAGCCTCTCATTCCTGACCGACCCGCCTCGTAAACACAGAGACCTTCAGTCCTCCCCCCCCCACCCCCACCACATAAACACACAGAATCATATACAAAAGAGTCAGGTTCCAGGCCGTTGACAAAAGTGCTCGCCGCCCCTCTTGTGTCACCCGGTCCCCTCCCTCTTCCTTTTAATGGCTTTCCGAAAGGGGCTGAAAGCTTTTCTCTCGGCCCCCGCGCCCCAGTTTGTTTAAACAAGTTAATTAATGTGGTTGCTCTGATGGGAGTCCGGTGCCTCTCAGGTCCGTCTCAGACTCGGCGCTGCCAGTCAGGGGGACAAAGAGACATTAATCCTAGTTTAACTGAGTGCCTGCAGCAGCGAGAACAGGCGGCAGCGAAACTTAACATACCGTTAGAGGAAAAGAGGATCCAGATAAGGTAAAAGGAAAGTGAATTGAAACCAGTCAAACTGGTATTAAGTCCCATTGAGTCGAATGAATATTAGCAGGAGAGGACTCAAGGCACAGCTTTACTGACTAACACCAGGAGTAGGTTTCAGCCAGGAGATCAATACTGACATTGAGAATGTAAAACCTACATTTAAAAGCTCCTCTTTTATTGACCAGAGGACTCGTTAGCGTGCGCTTCCAATCAATGCATCAGGAATGGCAACTCTTCCGGCTGTGTGGGAGCACTAATTATCAGGCATTTTTCCAAAATACTGCAGACATCAAAGTGCCTTGAAGAGAAAAGGCGCCTCAAATCTTTAATGTGCTAAATTATAACTGGCTCATCTTTAATTTTACCTGAGCGAGTCTCTATGCATAGATGTCTTCTTTGGACCGGTTTTAAACGCCGCCAGACTGATAAAAGCGTCTAATTAAGCGATCAAAACGGTGACGCGTTGAGTCGCGTCTCAGACAGGAAAACACTGTTTTGATTAGGAAAAGAGGAAGAGGAACTTCGGCTTCCAAGGAGGTCTGAGCGTCTCAGCCACCTTTTCTGAGTAAACAATGGCTGCCGTGACGACGGGCCGTTTGATCTGTCCCGTCTTTTCCAATGTTACACACACCACGCGCTGCAAGTGATCATGTGAGCACAAACTCCGCATCCTCCACGATTTCACAGTAATCCACATCGTCGAGGGGGGATCGTATTCACAGCTCTCTGGTCAAGACAGGGAAATTGGACGGCCGCGGAATTGCTTTGTTACCGCGCTCGTAGGAGGGAAAAGCGAGCGAGGAATCGAGCCGCAAACGCACTGAAGAGTTGTCGTAGGTGGAGAGGAAAGGGGGGTACACGGGGGAGTCACGTCTCCTGAGTGACGGAGCCCAGTGAAAATGGAAGCTCTGTCTGACATCAGCTTCAAAGTGGAAAACATGGAGAGGAGGAGGATACGCTGAGCAAGAGCGGCGCGGTTATTGATTAAGAGCTCAGGAACGTGTGAGGAGGCAGCCCGGCGAGCAAGAGGAAGGTGGAGGTAAGACAACGGGATGAAAGGACGGAGAGATAGAAAAGCGGACGTGCAACAGGGGGAGTTGAAATGAGGTTCAGATCTGCAGGTAAAAGGACGGAAAAGAGAGACATGACGGTGCAGGTGAGACACAATTATAGCCCCGTGTCTCCCAGGAAGCCTCTGGTGGCTGATGAGTGGATGAAAGTGGAGCAGAAAGAGCAAAGAACGAGAGATAGCGATAGAGAGGTAACACCTTCCCAACAATCGGCAGCACCCCTGCTGTCCCTGCCAGTCAGGCGGCATCTTGCTCTCCTTCTAATGAGTTGTTTACACCCACAGCAGCAGATCAAAACCCGCTTGGCGGCGTCGATGCTTCCAGATACATTAGGGTTCTTTGGGATTCTGCAGCACTTCCCATCTGGAAACGGGGGCAAACACATTACTACAGCAATAAACACTTTTCTTTCCTTGGTTCTTCCCTAATTCCAATGACGTCTGGGGACGGCGTCAGTCCGCCTTAATGACCCAGATTAATGTTAAGAAGCATTATGTTAATACCAGCCGCATTCCATTTTATTAAGAAAAGCTGCAGAAAATGAATACGATTATGGAATCCGCTGTCTCTAATGGAGCGTGCCTGAGAACAATGTTGATTTTTCTCTCCATTATTTCGATACGACCGCCCGCGCGCGCGTGCGCGGCGTTGTGCTCTGGGCCGCGTGCGCCGCGCACACAGTGCGGGCTCCACTCTGCATCTGGTAATCTAGCGTCACAGCGGGAACCTCGGGCCGCACCAAGAGGTGCAGAGCGACGGAGTAAGAGGCAGCCAGAGTTACTGGTGCGTTCCCAGAACAAGAGAATCAGGCAGCCTCTGTCATGAGCGCCCCGCAAAGCTCCACGATAGCCCGGAAACCTCTGCTGTGTGAGGAAATGGCCTCCTGGATTAGCATGGCCACAATATGGGATGTTTAAAGGCAGGAACAGAACTATCTGGACGGGTTCAGCTTTTGTTCCTTGTGTATCTCATGCGAGTCCACATGTGGCACCAGGCCAACACTGCCCCGGCGTTGAGGACTCCCCTCGTGGGATCATCTTATTCGCCCCCCCACCCCCACCCCCAATCTTCCCCCCAGAACACACACCTCCTTCTTTCGCCTCCTCATGTCCCCCGAGCGGCAGACACCAGAGCACTTAACCTCAACAGGCCCCCACTCCCGCTCCGCCTGCCCCCCGCACAGACGCAGCGTCACATCGGCTCGGCTCATATTTAGCCCTGGATATAAAAGATTAATGGGAAGAGGGTGGGGTTGTGTTGGAGGGGGGGGGGGTCGGTGCTGAGTTCTGCCTTCTCGAGCTCCCTCGCTCGTGCTCCCGAAGCCGTAACGGTCCGCAGCTTCAGCCCGAGTGCTGAAAGGAAGCGGGCATCGGGCCGAGCCCTCCACCCTGGTGTCACTTTCAGTTTACCTTCCCCTGCTGAGGATCCTCCACCCATTATTTGGGCTGCGGCACAGCGCTACCCTTCCGCAGCAAACAATGGCATCAAACACAGACTCCTCTGGGATCCTCGAAAGAAATAAAATAAATAAATAAAACTGACAACTCTCTACGAAATAAGGGGAGCCCCGTCACAGCAGAGCGCGGGATTGTCGGCCATACCTGCCCGGCAGGGGGTAATTACCTCCTTAGAGGAGATACTGTACGTGTGCATTTTCTTTTTAGGTTTTTTGTACGTGCTGACAAAAACACCCCCCACCAATTACACAGAAACCAGTCACTCAAGTCTGTTGCTTTTGTGCGGATATATTTCATATGACAATAAAAAATAAACCCCAAAAAAATCAAATTAAGCTGTGTAAATGTAAGTATTCCAACAAAAACAGTACAAGTAATGAGGCATGGATACGGATTTTGATACAGAACATTAATTTGAGGGGCAAGGAGGTCTTGCAGGAGGTCTTGGCTCTCTGGGGGCTTCTCGCTGAATATGTAGCACCTCTGTGGACAAACATTGGAGAGGATGCCTTCTGAAGACATATAGGCTGGAGTAGGGTTACAGAAGGAAACTCAAGATGATCGAGAGATGAATCAATGGTCTAAGCAGATTACGCAGCGTCTCTTCCTTTAAACAAGACCTGAAACGCAGCCGGAGAGGCAGAAATGGGAGAGCAAGATGAAAAGCAAACCCTCAGCACATCAAATATTAAGAGTCGTATTAACCCTTCCTCCGTCGCCGTGGCAGCAAACGTCCTCGTGAGAGAAGGAGCGCGCGTGTTCCTGCTTTTGGTGAGAAGTAAAGGGCATGGATGGAGACAGAACGCGAGAGTTCACCCACCGGTCACTGTACAGAAGAACCTACTCACTCAGTTTTACATTTTTGTGGGGTCGAACACGCTTTTAAACTGTTTGCTTTGGATGTGTGACGCTGGTCTCCAGGGTGGGAGCAGTTTTATGGACAGTTACAAGCCTGCAGGGATGACCTCATCCATTCCAGTGACCAAAACAAGCGACCCCACCCAGCGGAAAGGCTCTCTGAACACGGCAGAACTCTCAAATCTGACACGATGCCCTACAGAACACTCCGCTCCTTCCCCAGCTCTGGCAATTAACATCCAAGCAAAAGATAGAGAAGCCAATCGAGGGCAGGGGTGTCGGCAGAGCGCTCCCCAAGGTTCATGCAGACTTCATGATCAGTATTTGGGACACAGAAAAATCTCTTTTTTCCAGTGACAGCGAAGGTTGCAGAGCGTTGCAGAATTGCTTGTCTCCCCAAAGCCCTTCTCTCTTGTTCGGCATTGACCCCTCCCCCCGCCCTTCAACATCGCCGCCACAGCTCCTTCCATCAATCCCAGGGAGCTCAAAGACACTTTTTTCCCCACAACTAAGGCACTATAATAAATTGGTGTGAGCTCTCGCTGTTACTGGAACCCGGTTTTCTACAACATAGAACGCTCATCCAGAGGGCAGCATGTGGCCGCTTAAAAGGAAAAATAGAAATGTTGCAGAAGCTGTTCTGCTCAAAAACGCGTTGCTATAGAGACGTCATATCTGGAAGGTTATGTTTTTGATTACTCATTTGAAGTTTTTTCATTCAAAAGGTGCCAGTGTTTCACTGAGTTTGTCTTCAGACCATCTCCCAAGCATGACAGAGAGCATCCTGCTGGCATTATCAGCGCTAGCGTGCTAAAGCTACTGCACTGTAAAAAGGAACTTACAAAATGAATGAACTCATCACACAGCAGAGCTGCTGGTTTTACATGAACTTAATGTTTCTGCCCTTTTTAGCACAAATGCTTTTGCACACTAATGTTCCGATCTAAGATGGAGCACACATGGCTTCAAATCTGTTAGCACTCTCATTATGAGCACATTAGCATCATAACTGCTTTGCTTAAAACAGAGCAGATCGATCTTATCCACTAATGCAAAATGTAAAAATGACACAAAATGTAAAAATAGAATATAATGTCACAAAATCTCAAAAGTGCACGATATTATACTGTTATTTAACCCAAAGATGCCAAACTAAAATGGAGATGACATCACTAGAAGTTAAGGTAATTCAGAATATATTAGCATCCTGATGTTAGCATTATGTCGCTGTAATGTCTGCTGGCCACCAACGCAAATGTTTAATTAAACAGTTTGCACAAATGGAAACCACCTGACCGCTTTAGCCCGTCAGAGGTAAAAGCATTACCACCCATTTCCTCAAAATATCATGTGGACTTTTTCATCCAACTATTTCATTATTCAGGATGAAGGGGCCTGCATCGATTTCCTGCCCCGGCTCCTCACCTTTCACCCGTCTCCCCTTCCCCTTGGATCAGCGCTCTCCGCGGCGTGCAGCTTCACAAGCCTGCAGGAGGCGCTTTTAGAGAAAAAAAAGCCCACATTTGAGCCAGTTTAAGGTTTCAAATAAACACATCTTGATCCCTAAATCACAGCTAAACCTGTTTCTGTTTTAAAAGCGGCTGCTCCAGCACTTCAGCAGACGCGCTATTGAATCACCGACATATAATAGAGAGACGCTACACGTCCGTACATCTGGCTGTAAAGACCACCTGAATGGAAATTGCCTAAAAAGAATTAGTAATACTTGAGAATGTGGAAAGGGAGTTTGTGTATGTGGAAGTGAGTGAGTGTGTGAGTGTGTGTAAATGTGTGTGTGTGTGTTCATAACCCCGTGCTTGCATGCAGCTGCCCTCCCTACAGGGATCCGCTCCTTCAGACACATTTTCACCTCATCTGCGTTTAAGGGCATTAATATTGCACCAGCCGCGGTGGCAGGGTTAAATGGATGACTGGGGGGGGCTCAGGGGAGGGGGGGAGGCACGTCAAAACCTATCCCTCCAATCCCTCTTCCTTCCTTCCTCCCTTCCCTCCCGCCTCCCTTTATTCTGTTCCAGTACAACGTGACGGTGCTGTACTGGTCCCCAGAACACGGCGCGTGTTCACCGTCCAGAGAGACGAAGAAGCATTTCATCTGCATCTCGCTGTTCTCTCTCCCCTCCATTGTTGCTCTCCGTCAATCTATTGTCCATCAATCTCTTCTCAGACAAAGAAACAGACAGGAAGAGAAAAGACAGCTGGCGTAGGGAACCCACTCCATTCAGGAGCCTCATTAGTAATTACAGCACTTAGATGTACCAAAAGTAAACATGAACAGATATTTAGAGCACAGAAAAGAACAGCCTATATCACCAACACATCCCAGTTTCCCTCGCTGGGCCTGTTGGGACCAACCAGCGGATCAATAATGATAAATTAACTGCGTCTCTGTGCACCAAGTCGTCGCGCTGATATTTTTTAGGTTCAAAAGGAAAAGAGGGAAATGAGAGGCGGAGCTTGGCCCGACATCAGTGAGGTCACTCTGAGGTTAAGTTAACAGGCGTACAAGCCTCTAAAATATTAAAAGGTTGAGCTCACGAAAGCTTCACTCTGAACACAAGTGGCATGACCTGGAGGATTTGCGAGGAGCGCACCATGCTCTGACACAGGCGCGCACGCACGTGCACGCGCGGCGCTAGTGTTAATGCACTCAGAGCGAAGATCAGCTTCCACATGGGTAACCGGGCCCCACGCACACGGACACACACTCACTCCACAAAGACTCCGAGGCCCATCCAGCGACGGAGCGTCACTGGAGGGGGAAGTGGCAGGTACACGCCAGACGGACGGACAGACGGACGGGCGGAGGCCGTGACGTCACAGCTGTGCTTCGTCAAGTGTGAGGGCGGGGTCAAGTGTCGGTGGGGCGGAGTCAGGAGTTATTGCTGAGGTGGTAAAAAAGCTGATTAATAAGAGTAAATGTTCAAATTTCCTCCCAAACACGTGTGAATATTCACATATTCAATAAAGGACGACTGAACAACGATTTATGGCTTTGTGTTTTCCACTTGGAGTCATGAAACTATGCGGTCAAATTTGTGGCAAGGATAGAGTGGTGACAGGAACTGCTGATTCCACAGTAATAAGAGGGTAATTACACATTAATTATCCAATTTTAGTTCAACAGCTCGAATCCTGCATATACACGACATGCATTTGCTTTTTTGGCTCTGACAAATATTAATGTGAGCATTTTCTGCATTTACCATCAGACGCTCCAGGTTATTGGATTAAAGCATATTTATTGTGCTTTGTTTTCGACTGAGAGACTTTTTTCCACATCGGTCACTGGCAGCCTGTCAGTAAACAAACATGTTTTAACAGAAGAGATCCAGTCAGCTGATACGGAATAACGAGTGCGTTCATTGATTATCCATCTCCGCCGCCTGCACGAGCATGTTTTCGCCCATCTACATTCAAAGTTATCTCTGGAAAACAGGGCACAGAGATGAGAGGAGCCCTCCGCAGTATCTCAACAGGGAGGGGTTTGCAACAGCAGATATATATTTTATATTTAAAAACCCACAACAGAGATGTTCCATTTTAAGTTGGAGGTGTGATGTCCTTGGGGTCCCCGTGGAGGGTTTTCAAACTGCAGATTTCTTGTCGTCTCGGACACGAGTGCATTAAATGTGGCGCGCATCACTCCCCGCTCGCTCCCGGCCTCCTTCTCTTTCTTCCAAATCCCCGAGCCACGGGCCGTTTCACTCCACGTGTTGTTAAAAATGAAAAATACAGCTCGGTTACTCATCTCCCCTCACGGCATTTCAGGAAGACGCGGCTGTCGCCGTTGAAAATGAAAGCGCCGCAACCGGCATCGATTCAACAGTCACCGTGGACAAGTTGAAGAATCCGCATCTGATGGACGGACAGACAGACGGACGGACGGGCAGCTTCCTGTGTTCATCACGCTGCAGAAGCGTCTGGGAGGGGGAAGGCGTAGAATATATATAAACATGTGTAAAAACTTCTGTTAAATAAAGAGGACCAACACACCGGGAGGTAAAAAAAAAAAATCAAAGCAGTAACAGCAAGCCTGAAATTATCCGCCAAATGAAGTTAAAATACCTCTCGGTTCAAACACACACACACACACACACACACACACACACACACACACACACACACACACACACACACACACACACACACACACACCTTAACACACTCTGCTCTCTTTCACCTGCGGTTTGATTTAAAAGTCAGGAAGAAAACAGGAAGTGCTCGTGTCATCGGAGAAGCAGACAAGTGTGTCATTTATCCCTCCACCTCCAGGTTAATTGACAAGATAATTACAAGACTGAAGCCTAGGATGAAAAACGACAGTCGGGGGGGAGGGGGGTGAGGGAGGGGGGGTGAGGGGGTCTGCCTGTGAGCATAAGAGCAAATGAGCTCTTGAACATGTGCACTTGCTTAAAAGTGCAATTCATTACGCCGGCAGCTGTATTTGTTTATTGAGAAGGAGTAACTATGTGGGTCATTTTTGTCATGGGAAACTTGGCCCCGTCTACGTTCGCTGTTCCCCCCCCCAGACCTGCCAGCGGCCCCAGCCGCGGCGACCCCGCTGGCCGGGCTGCTCCTCTGTGAGACAAGAGGAACAAATGCAAAGTTGCTGATGCGCAAAGTGTCAAAGAAAGAGGCCCGCACGCCCCAAAATGTGTTTGAGATTACAGGAAAAGGGAAGAAAAGGGCTCGTTGGGCCGCATTGGCTCTGGTTCTTTTCCAATTTGGCACCTGGAGGCCGATTTAATCGCCGGGAATGACGTGATGATTGACAGTTAAGGGCCTGTAATTGGAGCTCATCCAAGTGGAGTAAATAACAGGGAAGATCTTTTTTTTTTTTTTTTTAAATCAACCGTATTTTCCAAAGAGTAGCTTAATTGTTTGCTTTTTCTGTGATCTCTGGCCATGTTCTACATTTTAAAGATAAGTGGGTCTGGTCTTCTGCAGGACCCTCAGTTAATGGTCCCTAACAATGCTGCGCTACAGCTGCACATCCCAGGTACGGCTGTACATGAGAGGGTCCTGGGAATTAGCATAAAAGTCTTACACAAAGAACTGAATGATAAATGTGGCAATAAAAGCAGTGAAATTAAACTTTGGAGACATCAGAGTCTCGCCAAAACGATGTCACTGAGTCATTCTTCTCGCCTCCCGGGATTAAACTGGAGCTTTGTCATCTTTGGCATCTATTCTCTCCGTGTCCTGCTTTTGCTTTCTGGTGTTCCAGCTTTCCTCTTCTCTTGTTCAACAGCTGTGGAGCAGGGTTGGGGTCAAGGGAATCTCTCTCGCGCTCTCTCTGTCTCACACACACACACACAGACACACAGACACACACACACACAGACTGTGTCTGTGCTACTGTTGGGCTTCAATGAGCTGAGGGTGCGGAGGTGCAGGGCTGGATTTTCCCATGCCAATAGTTGACTGCTGGCTGTATATGAAGCTGCAGGGGAGACTTCCACTGCCCTTTGGATCCCTCCCCTGGCCCCCAGCCCAGAGGCTGTGTCCTCGCTCCCTGCTGGGACGCTCAATGGACTCTGTATGTTTGTGCCGAGTGTGTTAATGGCCAAGCTCAGGAGGTGTTCTGCCATTCAGTCATCAGCCATTCAACCACCAGCCTCAACATCGCGGGCCTCTTCGCCCAAGGCGAGTCATCTGTCTTGCAGAGACAAACTGCGGCCTTTCTCCACAGCCTTTCTCACCACCTTTGCTTATTCCCTAATGTGTCAGTTCCTGATTCATTTTCTAAACATCTCTGTATTGGTAAATAGATCCGCCTGCCTGTTTTCCTGTGTTTTACATAAATGACTGTTTTGCTGCCCGTGTCCCCCCTCCATCCAGGCCCAGCGTTTGTGCAGCACATCTCCTGCAGAGGAGGTTGAAAGCATTCCTCGGCCTTCCCTGTCATCATGGCTTATTTAATAACTATCCCAATAAAGTCAACAACAAGGCCCACGATGCAAAGCACTACTCTGCAGTGTGGGCCCCCCGACTCTTGCCCCCGGGTCTGATGAATGGGGCCATCAGGCATGCCAGCTGCCCCGGAGGTGAGCAGGCTGCCCCCGCTGGGCAGCCAGGCCACAGAGATGGCGGGGGTGGGGGGAGTAATGGGGATGGAGGGGTGGGGGGGTGAGGGTCTACATGCCAGAACTCACACTAGGCTGAGCTGGGATGGAGAGAACTGGTGGAAATACTGGGAGTATGGGGAGGGCTGGTGTAACAGAGGGGTACAGGATGAACAGGCAGGACCAGACGCCAGCAACACAGCGTGCAGGGTGGACACACACACACACACACACACACACACACACACACACACACACACACACACACACACGCAGCGGCTCAATGCTGATTTTTCACTTCCCTCACAAACAACTGTTCTATGTTCTGCTTCAGGCTGCTGTCAGTTCAATGTGTTTCACATTTATGACAAGATTAAAATCACATATGGCTTCTCGCAGTCAGGATATTGTGTAATCATCATCAGTCAAAATGCATTTTTTATGTCCAGAAGACTAACATCAGTCGACATTTTTGCCCATTAAAGGGGGTAAAATGTCTACACATCTATATTACTGCACCCAAGACATGAGGATATGGATCTTATGCAAACATCACATACATTAATCTGCCGAATTTAAGAATCCGGTGCTAATCACATGCAATCCTGCACAAACACCTGCGTCACAGTGGCGGTTTAATACAGAACCAACCCGGATGAGCCTGATTATTGGCAGCTCACCGATGTTTCCACATTACTAAACAAAACTCGGCAAATGAACAGCGTACTGTACGCCGGCCCCGCCCATCTGCCCCATCCTGCCAAATAACTGGCCGTGTCCTCTATTCATTACACGGCTGTCTCCCTCGCCGCTGCCAGCCTCAGGTCCGTGTGCAGGCGCACAGAAATGGTAAATTGGTCGGAGCAACAAAGCCGGCTGTGAGGAGATCTTGATGTTGGGAGAGGAGCTGGAGCTGAATGCTTCGCTGTCACGCGTGCATTTTAAAGTGAATGAAAAAGACAAGAGAAAGGCTTATTCAAGCGGGACTGCGCTTCAAGCAGCAGAAGACGTATGGCTGTGGCCAAAAATGAGGTACGATCTCTGCATTCACCTGAGCTTCGAGGAAGAGACGGGTGAGATTTACCGAGAGATCGTTTGCCCACCAGAGTCCTCAGAAACGGCTACCTTTGATTTGCCAATGCGTTGCCGCTATATTCCCTGGCACATTCGCTCCTGGGTGAGCTGCTTCCCTACCTGCTACAAATCTTTTATCACGATCCAGCTCAATTTCTCTCTTTACGATCCCATTCCAAAGCCACCGGGGAAATTCTCATTTCTGGACACGAGCAAACATTTTTATAAATGCAAACAGGCTCCCGGTGGATGGCTTCAGAGGCAGGAGGAGCTCCTGTACCTGGAAGCGTAGCAGCGTGCCTCGGCCCCGGCCCTGGCCCCGGCCCTCAGAGTAAGCACAGCTGTGTTGAATATTTCCCTCACTCCTCAGTTCATCTGAGGGGGATCTGAGCCCAGTTAGCCCCCAGGACATGCAGCGGTAAACAGCACCGGCTATCAAAGCAAACCACCCAAGTCAGAAGGACTGGAATATGAGCCTCTGACCACGGACACTGTGGGTGCAGACAGGCGGCCAGTCGGCAGCTGGGCAGACCTCAAACGCTCTCCTCGCAGCCTCCTTGACGGAGTGCTTACAGGCTGCGAAAATGTGATTCCCCACATCATCACTGGACAGCACAAGGATTGTATGTCCTCCATTACTGTAATTGCTGCACTTTTAGTGGGAAATGGCTTCAACAAACCCGATTAGAACTCTGCTGCTAATTGATTACATTTGAGTAATTCCAAAGTTTCGCCCAAAATACAATAGAACGCTTGCTAACTTTTCCCCGACGGCCGTAATCGTATATTCTATAGGTCGCCTAATGTTGTTCATTACCCAAACTGCCAGCTGGACGCCAACGCTTACATTAGAAACCCCAAAATCGGACACGCTCCTCGTGAAAAAGCTGTATTATTCTTTTTAAAGCTACAATAGCACCTGGTGTCCAGTCATAGCTATAAGATATTAAGAACCATAAACTATCTCCACTATGTTCCAATCAAAGCAACGTTATTATAAAATGTAGGTCAACTACAATATCTAAATACTACACCTGTCTCGTTGGGATAATTGCACGGTCCCGTTAAAGAAACTATCAATAACGTTCATGTGCATTCTGCCAGAAGTGAAAGTTTATAGTTTTCATATAAAAGTCTATTGGAAATGATAAAATCATTTTACGACTGCACATAAATCCATCAAATGTATCAATATTAGTAGAAACCCTTTGGTCAAAGCACTTTATTGCCGTGTTAGATTGCGTGTTTAATGCCTCCAATATATTTTGCTGAGTCTGGATATTGAGCAACTCAATACGATGCACAGAAAATCATGATTCAGCCTCAAACATTTTTGCGCCGCATTGCTGACACAAAGGTGGCAGTGGTCATGCAATAAATATCTTCAATTATATGGCACATAATCCCATTTTGGAAATTTGGTTTGGCTCCGATAGGCCAATTCCAGCTTCGCCTGAGAGATATTAAGCAAAAAAAAAAAAAAAAAAAGGCTCCCTCCGGAGCGTCGCAGTAGGAATCGCTAACAGGACGTTATGTTTCTGTCCAAAAAAGCCAAATTGCTATGTACATATTCTCACAAACTAGATGAAAAGGGTTAAAGACAGACAGCGCGGTCCAGCACTGTCATTAAAAATGAAAGAAAGTAGAAAATAAAAGTTCTAAATCAGGAACGCTTCCTTTCTCTGCTGTCGCTCGGTAGGTACAGAGCTTCATCTGGCTCGACCTCCAGGTTACTCATTTGGCTGAGGTCTGGCCGCACAAATCATCTGCTGAGGGGGGAAAAAAAGACAAACAACTGCTGTAATGGGTTCGCGTCCACGTGGCAAAGAGGCACAGGAAGCAGTCGGCGAGGCAGAATGGGAAAATGACTGGATGTATTTAGCTTCCCTCATCACACGGTACTATTCATCTTCAGGAAATAGCTCGCCCTCTGCAGAGTGTTTAACTGGAGGGAGTCAGAGGGAACGGACCCGGCGTCCTGACCGCCGCTCGGTGTTGGTTTGGAAGAGAGGTCAGTGGAAACAAAGACGAGGGAGAGCAACCCTGTCTTTTCTTATACATTCGGAACATGCAGCTGCGGTTGAGCTTTAATGGCGGCACCGTTTAGAGAGCCCAGTATCAGGGTCATCACTGCGCTCTCAGATTATCTCATTAAAGGAGGCACAGGGCCCAGCCCCGGGGGTCAGATCTTCACCTCTGTCAAGTCCTGCCAACTTCCATAAACATCTCAGCGCACGAGCTGCATAATTCCCACATTATTGGAGGGCTAATGCTAATTGATGCTAACGGGGCCACCAAAGCCTGACCAGGGCAGACATTAACATCTCATCATTTATGCTCCCCAAACATCTGGAAAGACCATTCGTCAGCTCAAATCGCTCTCGTTTCTTTTATTTTTTCGGAACCGTTTTTTCGGAACCATCCGCTTTCATGAGCTGCTGAAAACCAGAGTGAAGAAAAACACGGAAACACTGACTTCACGTCCAGTATTCCTCTCACACACAGCTGGGCATGTTTGACTTAATACTATATGTCACCGAAATTAACAGCGATGTGGATGATGGATGTACCTCTGCAGGCTATTCTTCAACCCCCCCACAGACGAGAGTTTCAGCGCTCATCTGGAACAGACCTCATTTAAAGGAGACTGACAGTTTAACCACAGTCCTTGTGACAGAGGATACATTTAAAAGTTTGAAACCCTTGATGTCGGGAGGCTGACGTAAGGGGGTGCGCGAAAGGAGGGATCTCCGTCCTTTTACTGGAACAAATGAAAAAACAAAGGAATACAAGGGAGCACTTTAGACATTCACCGTCTTTAGTTTCCCTTTGGCCCCGATCGCTCGGCTCTTCCCTATGCTCAGGCCAATATCTTTTTTATTTCTCTGGTGTTTACAATGTAATTTCGGCAGAGGATTTAACAAGATCTTTGAGCTTTGCCGATTCCGCTGGGGAAACCTAGCGGAACTTCCCGAAACGCAGCGAGAGAACCCGATATCCTCCAGTTTTTACGACAGTTTCCTGCTCTTCCTCCTTCCTGTCGAAGCTCTTTGTGGACGGGCACAAAAAGCTACAAAAAACAAACGGCAAAATACAAGAAGGGAGCGCCGGTGTGAAGCTGTGTGTGTGTGTTAGTGTGTGTTTTCTTGGTAAACTCCTGAGAGGTGGGTGAAGGCTGTGAAAGGCCACATTGTTGATGTCAAGCTCAGTAAGCATCAAAGGGCTGATTCAGGTTGCAAGAGGCATCCCTCTCTCTCCCTCTCTCTCCCTCTCTCTCCCTCTCTCTCTCTCTCTCACACACACACACACACACACTCCTTTTCTGTCCGTCGCACACACACACACAGTTCCGCTGAGCCCCCAAAAGAGCTTTAAAACATCACGGTTTACTGTTCCCCCTCGCAGCCGAAGAACAATATTTGGAATCGGCGTGTAAACTCAGAGAGAGGTCAAAGGTCGCACAGTGACACGGTTCATTATGTGTGCGAGAGAGCGAAAAGTGAAATATTCCTTGTTCCCCAGACCTCACACTCGGCTCCGACCCATCACTCACCGACGTGACGGGAAGTTCTGCACGAGAGCGGAAAGGTTGTTTGGTTGCAGGCAGACTGAGCGACGGCGTTCCCAGGATCATCCTTCGTTCTGTTGCTATCAGCCGGTGAGACCCCGGGGGCTCCCTCAGCTTTAATCACACCCACCAAAGTGCCGCCCGTGCGCGCCTGTGCGCGGCGGTTGAGAGTTTGTAAGCAGACTTTTATTCTTGGGAGTTGGACACCAGGAGCTGTGCCACCATGTCAGGATGGGATTTAACGAGCTTTAATAAGGAGCTTTAATGAGCTTAATGAGGAATCCATGCGATCCCCATGGAAACGCCACAGACCCACGGAGCCCAACTCCGGGTGTGAGGGGCTCTCAATCGGATTACCGCGGCTAATGTCACTGAGACACAGGAGTGAAAACAAACAGAGGGCTCCAGGAGAGGTGGGCGAGGACGGGATGAGTGGAACGAGAGAAAGCGTCAGACAGGGATTTTTGGCATTGGAGGAATACCTGGTGAGGGATGATGGGATGGCAGGAGGAGGGACAACGGGCAGAACCAGTGGGATTAGTGTTAGGCACGGATTTGTCTTGTGGATGGAAGACGCGGGGGGACGAGTGTGTACCTCCACCCTTTTTCCACTTGGCGATTATTGCGCTTCCAAGCATAAACGGCCTCATCACGGACCGCCTTCCATTCCCGGAACTTCTCATCCCGATCTTCTTTAACATGCTGAAACAATGACATTAGTACGGCTGTAACCAAATTCCACTGCTTCATCTCAATTGTGGGCTCTTTAATTCCCCCCCCGGATCAGTTTTCCTCTCGGAGACCACAGAGAGGTTCTGTAAAGTGTGGTCCGACAGTGATGGAGTGACCTTTCAGATAAGCGTGATAAAGCTGCCCATCTGAGCTCCGAGCACGTGCACGGACCCCCACACGCGCACGGGCATATCTGATGACCTGCTCCCTGTCAAGCCCTCCCTGAGGGATTTCCACACACGCACACAAACTGGCCCTGTTCTCATGGAGCGTCATCTGGCAGGTAGGGTATCACTGGACTCTGGGAGCTGGGAATATGAAGTCCTGACCTTAGCGGCTATGCAGAGGTCAAGGAGGAAGACACAGGACATCTATACATTGCCAGCCTTCAGCTAAGCTATACAGGGAGGTCATCTTTCACCATTTATCTTCTGGATTCTCCCATGCCTGTAGCAAGTATAGTTCCCCCTCTTCCCAGGGTTCTTTGAGATGTCCTTCTGCGGTGGAAAAAGTCCGCAGCTCATCATTATAAATCAGCTTGTTAGGAGGAATAAAAATTTAAAGAGCCTCTCCGTGAATTCAAACCGAAGTCTCCATTAGCGAGGACGGAGCGAATGGTTGCTCGCCTGGCAACCCACAGCAAATCAACACAACGGCCCCTTTAATCACCCCCGCAGTCCTTTTGTTCTCCTCGTATCTTCCAGGGCTATCAGCGAAGAAGTCCAATAAACGGAGATTTATTAGAGGCACGTCTTAACTACATCATGGGATCAAATATATTGTTCATTAAACCTACATCTGCTGCATACGGCAAAGCTACAGATGTACATTTTTCTAACCTTCCGGGTCTTTATAGGTCAAGGGAGATTAGTGGGGAGGAGGAGAAGAAGAAGGGAGTGTAAACTCATCTGTGGAAAGAGGCCGAACGGCCAACGGCACACAGGCGGTGGGGGGGTGCAAAAACAGGGCCGCACAGTGGGAGCACCCAGAGAGGCGCTGATTAGAAGCACCAGAGTCCGACAACAGAGCTTTAAAAGCGGGTCGAAAAGTTGGGAACAACTCCGACTTTATGGCGCGTCAGCGCGGAGATGCCGATCTGCTCGTCTCATCATCCTCCTTCTGCGGCGCTCTGTTCTTGGCCCGCCGTTCCCCTCCGGGGGCCAACCGAGGCAGCGATTAACAACAACAGGGAGAGTGTGTGTGAGTGTGTAAGTGTGTGTAAGGCCCGATCATTAGAGCAACCAACTTGTGTAATACAATTACAGAGGCTGCAGAGAAACTGCTAATGTGCACGCAGGCAGCTCTGTCATATGGATCAGGTATTGAGTTTTCTACGCTTAATTCACTTTCCAGCACACACACGGGTGCATTAGTTAGATTAGAGTAGCGGGAGGAGACGGGAGGTGGGGTCGGTCTACCGCCGAGCCGGGCAGATTTGTTTAGTGGTAGCTGTCAATTACAACCCTGACCCTTGCACTAAATGGCTCCCTGTCCGGCGGGAAAAAAGACGGCGGCGGACAAAAGCCAGACGAGATTGGGAAGGACGCGGCCATTTGCTGCCGAAGATAACAAGTGGCATGTTGTGGAGTAAACAATGGTCAAAACACTGCGCATAACGCCGCATCAATAAAACAGAGTGCCGGAGCCTGAAAACGGCAGCGCGACCATCAGTAAGATTAACCCCGCCAACCGTATTACCGCATCGCTGATGGGAAAACACAAAGATGCCGGCGGAGGGGACTTAAATAATGGGAAATAAATGATTCAATTTGGCTTGTTTTGGAAAGTCGCACACAATTCAAGGGCCTGATTGTGGAAGCAATCAGTAAAAAAGGCTATTTTACTATATAAGATATGTTTGCTTAAAATCTATTTAGCGCAGTACTTTAGTAATGGTCTAAAGATTCAATTAGTGGAAGGAACAGATTACAGAAAACCGATGAATAGTTGGAGTATTTTTTTGAGAGGAAATCACTAGAAGGCTCTCAAATATTCTTTTACCTCCTCGAGTCTCTGAAGACGGTTTTTGGTTTGGTTTTTTTATGCTCGCGCTGATTCTGCTAGTTAGCGAATTGTTTTAACGCCGAGACGATAAGTAAATTAAATCTCGCAGCGGCTCTTTTTCTCCGGGAGCTAAATGTGAAGCGAAGGGGGGGGGGGGGGGGGGGGCACAGCAGTTTCCCCAGTAAACACCCCCCTCCCCCCATGTAAACACATAAAATCACAACAAGATGGCTAACGCAGCTCAGCCCGTAATTGTATTGGGGGGGGGGGCATTATTCCTCCGCTGATTGAATTTAAATGTCCGTTTGACTCCCAAGAGACCCCCCCCCATCACCCCCACCACCACCTGATGCAGGGCACAGATCTGTGCACACAGGGGCCCCTCAGCAACACTTAATTCTCTATTTGGGCCCCCGACAGCATGTTTATCCATCTGACACCGAGTTTCCTCAAAGACAAAATGGGAAAAGACAGCGAAAAGGAAAACGGGAATGAGGAGCCGAGTTGGATGTGACAGGCTGACCGGCTGAAACCTCTAACCGCTGATGGATGTAAGACAGCCACATCCCCTCCATCTGACGCATCCATCAAAGCGCTGATCACTTTTGTCCTCCTGCTCCGGCCCTCGTTAGGTGCCGGCGAGTGTCGGAGCCGCTTTGACCGGGCGCCCGCTGACGCTCCCTGGATCTGAGGCTCCCTGGATCTGAGGCTCCCTGGATCTGACGCGGCCGTTCCAAATGCCTCAGTGCCTCTGCTGCATTCTGTCACGATCTTATTAAAACAAACCCAGGCCTCCGTGTAAATATCCCGCCTTGTTCTCCTCGTGCCTCCTTCCTCAAACTGCAAACACGGAAAAAAGGTGGTCAAAACCACATTCCACCCGTATCTGGCGTTCCGTAAAGAGGCAAACAATGAGGTTCTGATTCCACCAAATCTCACGTGGATTATTATGCGTGTTTGTGAGCTGGTAAATCCCAAAGCTTCCCGTTCCTACAGTAACGCTGGTTTGCTCAGCATTGTTGCCAGTAACCAGACTTTTGCCGAGTTTCCACGAACAATAAAGCCTCACAAAGCAGCCCTGGAATAGCCGTGGGTTAATGTGCCTGGATGCTCTCAGCCAGGGGGGGGGAAAACACGCGGCTTAGCGTCGGTTATGCTATATCTGTCTCATTCTCTCCAACCTCAGCGTGGTATTGTGCCTCAACTCTTCGCCTGGTGAGGTATCACACTGGCACAGGTTGCTAAATTCAACACTCTGGAATGGAAGGGGGGGGGGGGGGGCTGTGGAAAAGAGACATTAATTTAGCAGAGCTCTAAATGTAGGAAGTGGAATTTGAACACGAGAGGTCGTCGGGAGGTACGATTTATCTGCTTCCTCTCCGCAGCAGAAGTCCTGCTGTGTCGCCCCCTCCCCGTGTTCCTCCCGCCCCTCTGACTCTACCTGACAGATCAGCTTACCCCGCGTCAGCCTAAAAGCCACGGGAACCCCCGTGCGCGGTGCGTGTCACCGCTGAATTATCGGTTTTCGCTGCACATGCTGCAGCATCGCCGGCGTGGCGGATCCGTTTCCAGAGGCTGTGCTGCTCCAGAGCAGCTGCGGGACACCGAAGGCCTGGCCGCTAACCCAGTTTGGGCCATTTTTCTGGACAGTTTTTATCCACGATGGGGAGCAGTCGCACAAACCCACCTGCGAGCCATCCTCCTGTAAAACAGTGGGCACGCTAGCAGAATCGCTCATTGCTCTAAAGCAGCCACTCGGCCCCGAGGAGTCTGTATTTTCCAGGGCGACGCGTCATTGCACGTCTGCTGCCTTGAGAGGTTTTCGTCTGCCGGCTACTGAGCTTTTTCCCGTGAAGCAGAAAATAAAACTGCTACCATTGAATGACAGAATATTACTTTCTATTACTTATTTACACTCACTACAACAGCTCTGTGGGGGCTTTTCACACGTTTTTTTTTTTTGTCTTTTGCTCACATTAGGACATTGCAAGCAACTGCTACGCTACTGGCGTGCTAACGCTTCACACGCTCACTTTGGCGCGGGGTAGGACTAGTTTAATGAGTTATTTTGATCGGTTAGTCTCTCTTCCTCAAAGCTCAGAGGCTACGTACAGGAGCTAATTTCAAAATCACCCAAAATGGAGCTCAGACAAGATGGAGTCACATGACACACGTGGATAACATCGGGTTATTTGTAAGTCATTAGTCGACATCATCTAACTTCCCTTCCCATAATAACATTCACTTAATGTTAAAAGTCTGCAGCAAATATTTGGAGCGCACGTCTGAGCCCCCAGCAGCAAACAAAAGCTGTGTTTACTGTGAGAACATCAGATCCAGGATGCTCGTCTGTACACAAAGCGGGCCGTATTTAGACATTTGACCTGGATTCAGATTTCTTCTTTTTAACGTCTTTAACGTCTTTCTCTGCATTTCAGAACATTCCCCTCAGCAACAACCATTATTCACCTTCTGCCTACTGTCTGGTGAGCTCCCTGATGGGGCCGAACGCCCGGCGGGAGGCTCCTCTGGACCGACCAATCATTACAACACGCTTTATTGTGCTATACGTAATTCTTAGTGTGTTAAAATAAGGCCACTTTCATCCTCCGATGTCACGTGCTGGGGCAGCTTTACACCTGCTTCTGTTGTCTCTTGTGTTAGAACACCGTGTCGGACGGGCGCCGTCGGACTCTTTGAGCTCGTTGATGACTCTGACATTTCCAGCGGTGAACTTTCCGAGCCGCGCGCGCTGCCCTCTCTCATAATCAACCTCATATCCACTATTCATGAAAGGAGGAATGCATGCAAATTAAAGGCAGCGCAGCCACGTATCCCAGCGGCGTGGAACCCACTAATTTGGCACTTTTTAAACTTTCGCAGCACTTTTTCCTTCCCTGACAGGAGCCCTGATGAAAAAAAAGCCGGTGCAGTTCGGCTTCTCTGGCGAGCACGCAAATTGCGGGAGCCGGATTTTATATGATGGCGGTCATAAAGTAACCTTTCACCGTGGGGCTTCTGTCTGGGCCCCATTTAAATGAGACCATTCAGCCCGCCCCAGTTAAACGCTGTCTGCCAGCACTTGGGCCACCAGAGGCTGATGGTGGAGATACGGCACACGGGCGTAAACACACGTAGTTCAAACACAGGAAAGTGCTGACACCCAACAGCACGCTGCAGCCCATTACTGCACTCACAGTAACCAAAAGCCAAAATGGAGAAAAGAGGTCACACAGGGAGGGGGCGCGGCGGTGGCGGCGGCGGGGACGCTTGCCTTTACAGACTGCCTCCCGCCACGGCGTGTTTGCCAATTACACAAAAGAGACAAAAGCAGCCATTCATCAAATACCTCCACCAGTCAACAGCAAACATTTCAACTGGTCTGTGGGGGGGGTTATACTGTATACAGCATATAGCAGTCGCGGAGCTTTAATTTAGCACCTCATTTAATTGGGGAAAAACAACAACTTTGCAGGCTGGCGTGGCGACGCACGTTTAATTCTGCCCTCTGGTGATGGCCTGCCCTGTTTAAAAGTGTGTTTGGCAGCTCTGCAGATAACAGATGGAAGAAAAATGAGGGGAATTATGAGAAAGATTGATTTCCTGGGGATGAATGGTCTGGGAGTCTCACAGATTTATCTGAAACAGACTTTCTCAGACTCTGTTATTATTGAATAAACACACACACAAACGCGCGCACGCGCGCAGACGGGCGCCGCGTGCACGCGCGCAGCGGCGAGGGAAAAACAGAAGCCCGCAGAATTATGTGAGTCACAGGGAAAATATTGCAGGAGGTGATAAGAGGTGAAAGAGTGCAGGCGGTAAAGGACGCCGCCGTTTTAACGGCTTGTTTTTAAAATGGCCTCCGATTCCCCCGGATGAATAAATGAGAAGGAATAATTATTTCTGACAAAAGAAGGAATCAAATTATTCTCGGTCCCTGCTGCCGCCTCTGATGTCTTGTAAAAGAGGAACAAGGAGAAGCATTGTCCTTCCGGCGCCATCTCCGAGGAACCCTAAAGTAAACCGGAGGCCGTAACTTCTGTCGTGGCATCTCGAAACGGACGCGGCGATGAGGGAGGGGGGGCGGGGCCAGAGTCGATCATCGGAGGCCCTTAAAGAACCAGGAGGCGCAAACATTTATCTGCGGCCAGCTTTTCCTCAGATGCTTTAGGAGCGGGAATAACAGCGGGTGAGATGCTGATAAAGTGGAGACAGGAAATGGCCAGTGTGGGTCTCCCTGCTCTCGTGTTTCAGTCGGCCCCTCGTACGACCCCCCCCCCCCCCCGACCACCACCTCTGTTCCGCTGACATACACAGACCACAAGCCACCCCGGCCAGACATTAGTGCTGCGTCTGGAAACCCACGTCTCCTCATCACGCTGCAGAGATCTGACAGATTAAAAAAAAAGACGGGGTGGAGCGAACATTCCCCCCCACCCCCACCCCCAGCCCCAGCCCCTGCAGAGACCTAAAAAGTCCCCTTAACGACGGAGACGTTAGCTAGGCTAACGAATGGCTCCAGATAAACACCAGTCCGATTCTTCAGGAGAGCTTTAACATATTTGCTTCAGTCGATGAGGCCGAGTCAGAAAATGGGCCGAAGCCTGGATTTAGGGTTTAGCTTTGTCAGTCACAGGCAGAGACGCCAGCGAGGAGCCCGCATTTCCATAGAGATGTGGAAATCCAGGTGACTGCCAGAGCCTCCTGGCTGCACGCGTGACTCAGGTGTTGAGTCACCGCTGATATCATCTCACTCATTATCACCTCCCGTTCTCATCGGAGTCCAACATACAGCCGGCTTTAACATCAAAAGGTACCTCGAAGGCGAAGGAGAATTGGATTTTAAGACAAGGTGACGCTATCTGGAGGATTCTGTCACCTTGCCAGCTGACGGCGTCTTCGAATAGACTCGCTTTACGTGAGATTCTCGAGATATATTATTGCTTTGCTATCAATGGCTTGTGTCTCCTGTATCTTACTGTTTCCAGCAAGCTGCTGAAGCTAATTTAATTAGCCGTATTTTGTTAGCTTTGATCAAAACTCGTGTGTTTCCTCTTCAGCATCGGCTGGCCGTAGCTTCACATCTACCAATGAGACTGTTAGCAAGCATCTGATCTGAGTGCTGGCGTGGAAAAACAGCGGCGAACTTCCTCCCGGTTTTGGAGGACGTTTAAAAAGTGTGTTTCCATCACTCCGGGCGGCCACGCAGACATGTGTGACCCAACTAAGCCAGGATAATCTCACACCTGCATGCAGGGCATGCTTGGCCTAAATTTCCACCCCGGAGTCTGAGCTTCCTTCATCTCGCTGTGCCGTGTCAGAATCCATAGCATAGTTAGCCAGACTGCTCTGCGCTCCATGCTGGGCCGGGAAAGCATGAAAGTGGGAGCGGTGTTAAGGCACATTTGGGAAATGAACTGCATTCACAGTGATTTTCCTGATCAGCAGCACCTGAGGCTTCTTTACAGCGTCCGCGCGCATACATAAACGTACCAGTCCCCCGTAAATCCACGCTAACACTGCCTGTTTTGTGCGCTTATCCGCTTTGCTAGGCACAACGGCAGCGCAGGACGCCGGTTTTTGCTGCGTCAGCAGATGATGATGATGATGATGATGATGATGATGATGATGGCGTCGGCTGGGTTGCTGTGAAATCGCCAGGTGTTGTCACGCAGCGGGAACCAATAACAACCGCGAATGCAAAAAATCAAACTTTGGTCTAAGCGTCTTTTCCTATTTACCTGCCTCGCGCCGACATGCCCGCAGCCAATTTCCTGCTCACGACGCAAAAAATGCAGAGGGACATTAGCGGTTGAGCACCGTGGGGGGGGGGGGGGGGGGGGGGGGGGGGGGGCGTGAAGCCAAATGAAAGGGCAGGAGTGGAGTGTGTACTTAAATTCACTCATGATGTGCTCTGTCAGCCCTGCTGTATGAGAAGGGCCACTTAACTCGTAATCACTCCTCTCTCTCCCCCCCTCGGCCCTGTCCTCCCTTCCTAGCCCCCTCCCCTCCATCCGCCACTTTTCGACTCTGATCTCTAATCATATATGAACTGTAGATCAAGAGCAGGGACAGTGGTCGACACCCCCACGGCTGAGATCCTGTAATCACAGGGCTCTCGGCGAGTAAGAGGCCAACAAGCCTTTGAATGAGGAATGACTGTTCCGCTAATGCATCAGCCATCTCCAATCTGAAGAACCATTTTCAGGCGGATGGGGGACGAGGCAGGTGGGAAATCAGGTCACCGCCATCATCATCATCTCCGCAATCATCGTGCCACTATCTTATCCGCTAGCATAATTGAACGCGGGACCTTTTATGTAATTATTTTCATTTGCTGACCAAAGCCGAAAAAAGCTAAACTTGCCGCAATATGTCGGAGTCATTTCCACCCCGGTGCACTCTGACTTACCCAACGCTCCCAGCACTCCCAGCAAACACACTCACACACACACACACACACGGTCAGCCAGTGGGACACAGTCTTGCCTGTCAAGTGCAGCTACTTGCGCCGGGCTCTGCTAATGGAACGCTAATAGGAGAGAATGTTGCACCATGAAGCTCCCTTGTAGTTGAGGGTGTCAGACGGGCTGATTAATGAGTCCCTCTCCTCCCGGTCCGCCCTGCCCCATCATGATTTCACCCCTCTCTCCCTCTCCTCTCCTCTCCTCTTACCATCCCATCCTTCGTGTCCTTGCACTCACCTATTTCCCAAACCGTCGCGGCCCGTTTCCTGGCCGAGAGGAGGGGGAGCCGGGATCGTAATTACGCTCCAGTTTCCAAGTTTGAGCGCTTGAAAGGGAAAAGTTTCCCGGTTGACGTTAGCAGGCTTGTCGGAGAGCATAAATATGCTGAGTAAACAGCAGAATTGCTGTGGTTAACCGCTCACATCTGGTAACTGGACACTGCAGCGCGTCACCTAAACACGAGAACTCCGGCCCGTCCTGCGGTTCTGTTCTCCGCCTTGTTGTACACACATTTAATCTCGCGTCTTACTGGGCTGATTACAGCAGAATGCCTTTGGTTTGGTGATGGATGTGTCGGACCGTCGCTGTTTGGAAACCCCCGACCGTGCGCTCCGGCCGGGGCGAATGCCGGAGAGATAAACATCCACAAAACTGATAACTAGTTCCCACCCACCTCCTGCTCCGAGCTCGCTGCTGGAGCTTTACCTCCTTCCTTAGGATCAACATTAGCATTAAAATAATCTACTGTGCCGCTCAGTGAATGAGCCAGAAGCACTGAGCAAATAAGAGGAAGAGCTAATTGCACCAGTTGAAGCACCAAAACCTTAATCCTCCTGCCCGCAGGTTGCCAAGACCGGGGCCACGGTAGCTGCATGACAAGTATCCTGGCTGTTGACAGACTTAAAACCAGGACTTTCATCAGAGGGGGAATGAATACAGTCAAATAGTACAATATTTAACCGCTCTCTCAAATTCCTGACATATATTGTAGATTCAACCGAAAATGATCTGAATATTCAGGATGGTAGTGAAGGAAGCCTGTGTGCGACGGTGCTGGTGGCAGAATTCTCCCGCAGCCCTACAACAAAGGGTGTCACCCAGCAGAGCTGCTCCCCAGCCTCAAAATAGCTGCGCATGTATAGTTCCCCCCCCCCGTAACAGCAGTATATGACATTAAATGGAGCGGGAAGGCAAACTCAGCAGCCACTTTTCACAGTAATTATCACTCCGCCTCGCTCCGCCTATGGACGGGCTGGCAGCCATCTCGCACCCCTGACCCCTCTCGGCACCGGCCGGCCGCGAACGCCCCGTTTACCGCTTCCTCCACCTGCGCCAGAGGAAGGGTGTTACTGAATCTTAATTCTGCTCAATTACATGAAATTGCTGGAGTGTAGCTGTGTGATACCGGCAGCTCAGAGGAGGTAATGTCCACACGCTCCTCCTCACACACAATGCACTCATTGTGCACGCGGGCCCTGTTTATAGAATGACTGCGGTGGTTCTAATGTTAGTGGCCCCCAAGGAGCCGAGCTGTCAGGCCACAGGGAAGCTTGTTAAAATAATAACCATAGGAATAACATTCGCTTTTAGCTTCGCAGGCCGAGGGAGCAGCGTCAACCTTCACGCGCCGCAGAGTCACTCTTTAGACGTCATCCCGAATCAGGAAAAGCACAGCCGAGGCAGGAAGGCGGAGGTTAGGAAAAGACTGCGGAAAAACTGAAGCAATCCCGGGAAGACTGATGTCAGAATTATCTGGACGCCGCGTGCACGTCCGCGCTGCTCCGTCACGGGCCGGCCCGGAGGACGGAGCGGAAAACCCTCCCAGAAATAAGGCAAAAGTGGTTTTAAAGGTGGGTGAAGAAAAGGTAAAAACACACACACACACACACTTCAGCTTCACCCTCGGGAGAACTAGAAACCACCCAAAGGAGCTGAAACAGCGTTTAAGGACACTTTTTTCCCCTTTTTTGCACATTTGGGGAGAAAGAAAGGGACGTCCTTCATCAAACTTTCAAAGCTGCGTGTTCACAGATACAGACGCTGCACACGCGCCCCCAAAAAGAGCAGGAGTACATCTGTTCCTGCATCCCAGGCTTTCCAATCAAGCTGCTGCCACTGAGCTCTCGGCTACCTTTCTGGCAGCTCCCAGCTTATATCTGTCTCAACCTGTCTTCTTTGTCAAGAGTTCAGCGGGTTAATGAGCACTCTCATTTCCCAGCGCTCACTCCTGCCTGCAGATGGGGGCGCGAGCAAGTCGTACCCAGCAAGTTCGTGAGGGAAAGAAGGCAAAAAGAAACGTGAGAAAGGTTTTCTTGCTTTCTGAGGAGCCTGGGACAAATTATGCAGGACAAGCGTGCTGCTACATCTGGGTAAGTGAGCCACTTTAATCACCAGTCGCTTTGCAGCGAGGAGGCGAATCTCCAGCGATTTGGAGACGCGTGGAGCTCATCAGCGCCCCAAAATAGCAGGGTCCATTAATTAGTCTCAAACCATGTTCTCCTGCTGTATTGACTTCTTAATGGACAGAAAAGGACCTTGTTCCAATTCCCATCCAGGCAATGACACAGGACCCTCTGGGGTTTTGGGGAGGGTATTATGTCAACTCAACCTGCCCTTCAGTAACCAGACCTGTGCCATTTTCTTACCACTCCTCTCCTTCTCTGCTCATTAACTATGCAGGAGTGCGAGGAGGCTCTGGAGCAGCCAGATAAGGCTGCCCACAGACAGCCGGCCCTGTCTGGGATCTGCTGGACCTCAAATTTAAGGCTCTTATTTTAGAAACGCGACGGCACCGCAGGTCTCGCCCGGTGGGTCCGACTCGGAAAGGGGAAAGAAGTCTCCCCTCATCTCCCGGAGACACAAAGCAGCCCGGTCCTCTGCAACAGCAGCAGCAGACCACCTACCTTAGAGCGAGAGGCACAAACACATACGAGTGCTCGCTCTCACACAGGCGGCTTCCTTCCAAATCCCGTTTGTTTGACAGACAGACAGTCTGGCTGGGGAGAGCCGCTTCACTAGATGTCTTCAGGTGTTGCCATTATCTCTGCGCTCTCCCTTCCTGACAGCCTAGAGCCGCTTTCCAGAGACCACCGCTCAGCACAGGACTTGACGCCCGCAGACAAAGCCAAAGGGCTCCATCATTATTAGTGAAAATGAAAAAAAAGAGACGCGGCTGCGTTCTGGTTTTCGACAAAGATCAGCCCAAACGCTTCAAAGAAACAGAAATCAAAGTATTGGATTCTTTTTTCAAATCTAATTCTTGACTAAAGATGGAGCTCAAGCGCACCTTCAGCCTTTAATCCCGTGAATTACAGGCCATTTTCAGTGGGGTCCAACTTCAGATTAATGAGGATTAAAAAGGCTGTTGTGCCTTTGAGCATCTGCTGCTCATCAGGCTCCCAAAACACGGAGTTTGATTTGGGTGTTTCTTGTAAATCTTGAAAAATCATAAATTCAAATACGTCATCTTGTTCCCACATAAATTTTATGGGTTTTTTCTCATATTTTGGTATTTGCTTTTGCCTTGAAACGAGTTCCACGATCATTATTATCCCTCCTGTACACGACAGGGATGCAGACAGGAATCATTTTCAGTGAGCAGTGTTTTTAGGGTCTAAGCCCAAATTGTCGTGTGCGCGATCTCCGGGAGTTGCGAGAACTTTTCAGCAGTTCGCCGGGTCAGGAAAGCAGGTTAACTTTACCTTGAGCCACTCCGAAGTCTCCCAGGAGAACCAGGAGGAACCAGAACCCGCTCAGCATCCCAGCAGCAGATCCCGTCACTCTTCTTTCTTTCTTAGCAGTTTGTGCGCCCATGACGAGGAGTCAAACTCCGGTCTGAGGCAAGTCCGGCTCACGGAGAAATTGCGCTCAAGTGCGCGCTAATGTTGCTCGCTGTTGCGCGCCGCGGGCGGAATCTCCCCCTTAGAAATCCACACAGCCACGGAGAAGCTTTGCGCGAAATAGATCCGACTGTGGTCTTTTTGCAGTCGCGCGGAACCACTGTGACAGTTTATGGACCGAGAGGCGGGTGCATCGCGCTGCGCCGGGGAGGATGTTGCATTCAAACCTGCCTCCCTCCGTCTCTCACCGGCCAGCTTCACTTGTGCTTGCAGACGTGGGTCGACGTCTTGGTGGCAAATTCATGCTCCGAATCGTCCCGCAGCAGAGAAACAAAAGTCCCCCGGTGAGTCGCACCTTTATCACGCGTGTGTGTGCGCCGCGCCTCGCCTTGCGCTCCACTGACGGGACTGAACCAGGGGAAGGGGAGACGTCTCTGCGGGCCACCTTCCTCCTCCAGCCAATCCAAGTACTTCGGCGAGTGGCGGCGCTGTAACAAAACCTGGCCCGGACGTGGCGGGGAATGGATGGCATCTGTCAGCTGCATGATTAATGAAAAGTCTGGATTTCAACCATCTCCGACCGGGAAAAACAGGAAATGCGGAGCCCTAAACTCCCAAAGAATAGCACCATTCCCTTTATATCTGCTCTAAAAAAGGAAAGATTGTTGGTGAATCAATAAATGGTCGATTTTAAATTGGTGTAAGAGGGCATATGGCCATGCAGATAAACAATATTCATGCAACTATGTTTGTATTTATATTATGTCACTAAATGAGTCCAAGTCATTAAAAGTTCTGGGGTCCCTCCGTCATTCTGATCACACAATTGATGGATGATTGATGCACAAATGGAAAATGGGAAAAGCACCTCGGAGCTGCTCTGTCCTCACTTTCCTGACAGATTTTTCCTTTGTGGTGATCTGCTGGGAGACGGCGCCTGCAGCCCAATCCGGTTGCGCAAGTGGTCCAAGTCTTCCGGAATGGCATGTGGTCACAACAGGAGGAGCTCTGGTCTGCATTTTTCGTTGGCACCAAAGTGTCATTAGAGCCTTTTTATTTGCTTTGCAGTGAAGAAAATATGAACCTTTTGCGTTTGTCCGTCTGTCCAACACGGCCTCACGCAGACGTTTCATAGAACATGTACTTACTGGATTCTAAATTCTCCCCAGTAATGTCAGGGATCAACCATAGTTATCTGGTGTTGTGTGGTGGGCTGAGCTGCCATTCAAAGCTGGGATACTTTGGGCCTCTATTGTGCAAAAATGGATCAGAAAAGCATTTCACCCACAATTGGAAGCATCTAAACACGGAAGGCCAAGTAGTGTGTGGATTTTAAAGGGTAAGATTCAATTACTCAGTGTTGTTAAAGGTGCAACAATCATCTTGTCCCATCAGCAACACAAAGACTCAACAAGCTAATGTTGGCTAATGCTCCCAAATGCAGGAGGAGGTTGCAAGTTTGTGCGCCTTCGTGCTGTCGAACCATCAGCGCGATGATCCGCATCGGCATCATCATGAGCGGGAAGGTTCTGGGTTCCATCCTGGGTGCTGCTTGGTGACCTGATCAGGGTTTAGCCCTGCTGGGACACACCCCAGCACCACCCAGGCTGGACGGTTGTTACTTTGGCTGATATTTGCATTTAGCAGCAGAGTTTTGTTACTTTTACGAGCCCAAAATGCACATAAATATAATTAGGTTCAATAATAGCATATTATCAGGTGCCGATATGTCTGCGGTCGGCTGGAACCATCGGCTTTATGGAAGCCACGTTATTGCAAAAGGTCAATAAAGTAATTCCAGCTGGGCATAATCTCATTTTTTGCTCATTTGGTGTCTCCCCGTCACAATAACAACCACAGCTTAATGCACGGAACGTTAAATCCTGAATGCTGATGCGTTCTACTACATTTTAAGGGACGTTCTGTCGATTTCTTCACTGATTTGTCTACTTTCTGAGCCCTTTGGGGACCTTTTGGGTCTCAAACGGTCCTGCCGCTCCCTCATTTCTGCCTGCCGAGCTGGCGTCACGTGGCAGAAACACGGTTCTGTCCAGTGTTGCAAACAGGTGTTTCTGTTTTCTGGCCAGTTCTCAACATAAATCCTCATTAATTAGTGCAGCCGCAGCAGCCGGAAGACATCATTTATCCAAACGGGCTCCGCACTCACCCTCGTTTCTGCCACTAATTGTTATTTAGAAGTAGTAAATAACATGTCGCAAGGCCTGATCAATAATCCCAGCCTGGAACAAACACACACACGCACGGTGATTCCTGATGAGCTATTACATATGCGTGACAGACGTTGACACGTTGGTCCTGATATCTCATGATTAAGCTGAAATATGAGCTCGACGCCGTCTGCAGGGAAACGGAGCGCGATAACTTTCAAAATATGAATCTAATTTGAGGAGCAACACGTGTAAAAGGAGCTCCCTGCCAGACATTTCAATTTCAGATATGAAATGCGGGAAATTGCTTTAATTCTTGGCAAGGACGGCGGCCATGTTTGTGTTTTGGGTCAGAGGAAATATTTCACAGGCTATATAAAGCGCGGCGTGCGCGCAGCGATTAGCTCCTCTTGCTATTTGTGCGGAAGCTCGGATTCAACAAGGTGTTGTAAACAGTCCTTTGGGAGTTTTCGCCCATGCTGATACCACAGTGACACATTCATCCCGCTATCAACGCGGTTCACATCATCCCAAAGGTGCTCTGCTCGGTTAAGATATGAAGAGCGGCTCAGCTCCGGGAGGAAGAGGGAGGTCAGCGCCGCCGCTAAAAAAAAAATCCCGCAGCCACGTCTGCGAGTGAAATGGCATCTTATCTTCCCGCATGTGTTCATTTAAATAATGCAGCGTGACCCCAGAGGCCGCCTCGTGCGCATCCGGCAGGATTCCTGAGATCACACTTTATTTCTCCGCTCCTTAGTCATGCGGCGCCGGCGCCCGTCGCCTCATTTTCCCGCTCCTTGCTGACTGGAGCGGAAAGCGGCGGCCCATCCCAGCCCAGTTCATCGGAGGGTGTACTCTCTGAAAGGTCCTGTTTGGAGCGCTCCTTTATTCCGAGCTGAGCGGCTCTTTCTTCTGCCAGGAGCCGCTCAGGTGGGGGCTCTGAAAGCTATCGGGGCCCCCCAGCACAGCCTGCATGGATTATCACTGCTTCCACATGTTTTTATCCTCTGTCGCTGCTCTCGTTTTCATTTAGAACCAAAAAACACGCGTTAGGTTTGATTAATCTAAAATAATAATCTGGGACAGACCCAAAGTGAGACGTGGAGCCTGGAATCCTCGGCGGCGAGCGTAAGACGCCCTAAATCAGAGGCCCGTTTTAAAGGAACAGAATCCTTGAACTTTGTCTCCACAGTTTATGCTTTATTTATGTGTGAGTCACGGTCCGAGTCGCCGCTTGCTTTAAATGGAAGGAACCAGGAGATGGATGGCGCCTTTGTGTATTTCACGTATTTCAACTTTATTGCCTCCAAAAGAGGAAGTGTATGAGTTCACTCCGTTTTTCTTTCGGGAAAAGGTAAACATGTGGTTAAGTGACTCTCGGTGTGAATGAGAGGGGGGGGGGGGGGGCTGCAAATGTGTAAATAAGCTTTGAGGGGATTCTACCTCCTGCTCTTATTTTAACGGCTTTCCTCATGAAAGAATTAAAGAAACGGGCAAAGATTGGCATGAATTATTTAACGGGACGAGCATGATCCTCTCAGCAGAGGCTACCCGGCGGCCTCAAACGGCTGCAAAAACGATAAATAAATGTGCCGAGTCACAGATTTAAAATGAGCAAAGACGCTGTGAGGCGTCATGATCGGGCGAGGCGCCACTCTGCACGTAAATCTACCCTGAGTGGAGCTGGTCAGGCGTCTGCTGAAGGGGAGGCTAAGCATGCTAGGCTAAAAGGGTCAGGCTGTGTCTGCTCCTGCCGCCGCCGCCGCCGCCGCCGCCTTCAGCCGGCATCTCCATCCGGGCTCCTGTTTTTATTGCTGTTATTGTTGCCGCAAAAGCTTATCGTGCTTGTAGAGAGAAATGTTCCTCAGCCTCCCTCATGTGAGACGCTAGAGCGCCGGGAAGGCCGCCGTCTCTCCTGCCGGCCCGTTGATCAATTAGCCGAGGCGACAGACAGATTGATAGGCAGACAAACACACCCAGATATGCAGGCAGACTGATGATAATGTCGAGCCGATGTAATGCGGCTCCAGCGTGAGCTCCAGCCCCCCCCCTCCACACACACACACACACACACAGGGCTCGGCTCCTTTTTCTAATTTTAAAGATAAACATCAGCGGGAGAAAATGGAATTGGAAATGAATCACAACTATAAATTAAGTCACCTTTGGGGGTGTCCTTCTTCCTGGCGCAGAGTCACAGGTGGATCTCCCGAGCAGCCGCCATGCCGACAGATGACAAATGGCGCGACATGATCGCGCCGATCTCTCTGTTTGTCACCGTGAGCCGCGGGCACGTGGCGGACGGTGACGTCGGCGGCGCACAATGAAGCTCCTTTCCGTCTCTTTGGCCGCACTTTACTGCTGCTCTTGATACCCGCATTAAAAGTGATTTGCAGCTCCGTATGTGGCAAGATATCAAAACTTAATTTAGGCAGATAAAGATGCCATTCGGGACGGAGATAAAGTGCTGCATCATGGGAGATGTGTTCCCCGGGCTGCTCTCAGCTCCTCACCCTTACAGCGCCCTCAGATTTACTAGCTCTTTTTTCCTGCTCCATAAAACAGCAAATCTGCTCGCCAGGCGACACAGGCAAATGTTAATGGATTCATTTGTCAAGAACCTTCCACTTATTTACTGTCCTCTTCCATTACCGCCTCTCCTCCTGGAAGAGAAAAACCAGCGGCCAAAGTCAAAACATCGATTTGCCTGTCCATCACCGTCGTGAGTCACCCTGTAAAACACACGGAGGCGAACCCACGGCTGCCAGTGGTGTGTTTCTACATGACAGATACACAATCGGCACGCAGGACCGGAGCTTTTTCCTTCCATCGCTGCCAATGTTTACCAGCATCAGTCTGAAAGCTGCTTTGATAACAAAAAAAAAAGAGCCACGTTACATTTAATTGCTCTTTTTTAACAACACACAGGCTCCAAACTTAATTCCCTACTTTCAAAGAACACCTCCGAACTGATTGTTTTGCATAAAATTAATTAACATCAGCGGTGCGGATGTTTTATTTGTTGGGTCTTTTTTTTTTTTTCCAAGGTGAAAGACAAGAGAATATCTGGGTTTCAATGAAATGAATAAACCGAGCTCTCCGTGTGGGAGGAAGCAGGCTGAAGCCGTTCACACCAGCCATTGAGACGGAGGCGCCCAGCAGGGCCGGCGTGATGGTAGCCGCAGCGCTCTGGACCACCAACGTTGCTCCGGTGCAACCACTGACGTGAGCCAGGCCTCCACCCGCCGCTACTTCCCACTTCTCCTTTGGAAAGCAGGCCCGGAGGAAGCGGAGCAGATCCCCCCCCCCCCACCCCAAAACCAGGCGCAAGTCTCCCACCTCCTCGGCTGACCTGGTTTGGCGCGGCTGCAGCCGCGGGATCAAAGCTCTGCTCTACTCAGCATCCGTCCGTAGCTTCCCAGATTAGACGTTCGGCAGGCTTCGCCCCCACGTGAGCACCAACGGGACCGAAATACGTGCTCGGTTGCTCGAGAGGTAGAACTAGAACATCAAACTCCCCAACCAGACAGGAACTCTGGCCATGTTGATACTTCCTGGGCTAATGTGGCTCTTTTATTTACACCAAAGCACCAAATATCATCCATATTCCTTCCATCTAAGCACAACACAGTGTGTCCTCAGGTGGTGATGGCACAGATGGACTGATTTCTGGACTTTTCTGGACCTTTAGCGGCAGAATTTTGCCCCCTTTCGGTTCCAGGCCGGCGGTGCAGCGGTGTCCTCGGGCCACTGAGAGGATAAATATTGTTTAACCAAGACTGGAGCTGTTCTGAAAGATGAGCCGTTCCTCTTTTTTTCCGACGCGGCACGAGTTGAGGCTCCTCCGCGGCCTTTCCCACCCGCCTCTGATTATCTTCTGCTCACCTCTGCATCGATACGTCGACCCGGCCGCCATCGCTTCCTCCTCTCTGCTACCCCCCTTCGGTCTCCACCTCCCAGGCAGGGAAACGCTTTGGCCTTTCTGAAGTAAACAGGCATTAATCACTGCTAGAGAGCGAATTGTGTGGAGGCACTTGAAGGGGGCTGCGGGGGCACGGGGGACCAGGAGATAGATGCATCCGAGGAGTGGGGTGAAGAGCGGAGCACCGGCTGATGGGGTCAGCGTGTCCACCTTGTGGAAGTGTGTCAAGGGCGGCCAGAGGACGCTGGTTCCGTCTTCGGCCTCTCCTCTTTTAGAACATGAGGAGTTCACGTGTACGATTCGCACGTGGGGGACAAACGTGGCACTTTCACCCTAAATGTCAGAAAAGCGAAGCTCAGACGCTTTATGAGTTCGTGTTCTTTGACATTTCAAACCTTCGTCACTGGGCAGAAAATGAACTTTGAGCTAAAACAATTGCAAGTAAAAAAAACATTTGAGTGATATTTGCTCGTTCTGCTGCATTTTAATCATCTGCAATGGTGCATTCTTCTAATTAGACAGCGTTTAATACAGCAGGTAATAATGTTCCCATATATTAGTCTCCGTTTACAGCCGCTCTTTTAGCTGCCACACTTTAGCATCCGCGTGGCTCTCTTGAATATGCAGACGTTAATAAACTGAAGTAAATCAGCTAATTCATCTCCACGACATGCTTTATGGGACTTGAGGACATAGAGATACACCAGAAAGGAACCCAGCTAATTGACATCCAGCATTATTGTCTTCTTTTTGGGGGGAAATGAAGTGTTTGTCAGTCAGGCGACAGCAGATTCATCACCAGAGGACATTTTACCCTGAGCTATTGCCGATCAGCGTCTCATCCGTCTCACGCGACCGTATTGATCACGAAACCTCTCCTCGATTTGAAAAAACGCTTCCTGTGTGACTCCATATCGCGTCTGCCTGCGTTTTTTTTGCCGGTAGCAGCGACGTCAGTTCCTCTGATGACTTTATTCATGTTGACTTGAGTTTTTCTTTTGCATTTCGGCGTCTCGTATTTCAGGCTTTACGTGGTTTTATGTAGGTTTGTGGGTATCTGCCGGCGGGACGGGGCGAGACAGCAGGGAGACATATGTTGTCCATCTTAAGTGGTGCTTTAAAGAGTATTGATGGGCTGAAAGCCACTCGTAGGTGATCAATGAGGAGACCTCTGTCGGTTTGCATCACCAGGCCGGAATGGTGAAGAATCATCGCAGATATTGACGGACGCCCCGACAGGCCCGCCCCAGATGTCCTCAGTGCACGTGCTGCTGAGTGCACGTCAGCCACAGCGGTTCTCACATGTCGTCGGTTGGAAACTGAAAATCGCGAGTCAACCAAAAAGTGCTTTTTGTTGTTCAACCTCAAGCGTTGAGAGTTTTTCCCCCATCGCATTTTCATCTAACTCACTTAAAGTCTGTTGATGGCGCAGACGCCCAAGCCCCTCCCCCTTTCTTTGCTGCTTTGATCTGTCCATATGCTGTCCTCTGCACGGCCTCGAGTTTCCGCCGCAGATGCACGTCCGGCGTCTGAATTACAGCGAGGTGAAGGCCCGCGAGATGATGTACGAGCGGGACGTCAACTCTGTCTGCTAACAATGATTGATGAGCACTGTGTGTGCGTGCGTGTGTGTGTGTGTGAGACTCAGAAAGCTACTGTAAACACACATTACGAAGGCTTCCACAGGAATCCATTACAGCTCTTCACATTCCACTCTGAAGCTATTGCAGGAGAAACGTCCCCTTCCAGGACAACAAAAGGCCCAAACGTTCCGTTCAGCGTTCCGGTGACGCACAAATGAGCCGCCTGGAGGGAGAAACACACATCTGAGAGCTGTCGGGACAATGTGGCCAAAGTTGAATTCAGCTTTCAACGACGGCGCGACAGGACGCGTTTAAAAGGCCGTATCGCGTTCTTCTGAAACCTGAAACGCTTCACGGAAATTCCAATAAGTGGCGCAGACGTTTCCCAGAGAGCATCCCGGTGGGGGGGGGGGCTCTCGGTGGCGAGCGGCGGGCGGGGTCGACGAGCCAAACTCCAGCCCAGCCCCATTGCTCAGCACAGATGGGGGAGGGAGAACGGCGGGGGTGAGGAGGGTCCGGTCACCGTAGAGGCCTGTGGTACCTCCGGGGTGGTGTGTGTGCAGAGGTGTGTTTGTGCATCAGCAGGTCACGCGTGGTGAGTGTGTGTGCGTGTGTTTGTGTGTTTGTGTGTTGGTTTTACTGCCTCTAAAATCGAGCGGCTTGTCTCATTATTAGCTTGTTGCTAGAGGGAGGCGATATGCAAACCAAGCAGGAAAAATGTAAATCAATAACTCCCCCCCCCCCCTCCCACACACACACACACACACACACTGGCACAATCTGGCTCCCCCCACACAAACACAACACACATAAACACACAGTCACGGTTTATTAAATTATGCAGCTCATAAAACGCTCCGCATAGGTACGGATTTAAATTGGCAAACAAAAACGTGCAGCTAAAGGAAAGACGGGACTTAATCGCATTTCTTTGGCAAATGAGCTGCAGTCAAAAGGTAAAAGCAAAAACACACCATTAATGGGAGATTTTGTAAAGTGGGGATTTCTTTTTATATGCTGAACATACAGCATAATATTCCATAAATCTATTTAAAGACTGGAATTTAATGCGCGGCAATGAGCGGACGCTGTTTCACGGAGGGAGCGAACAAATCAAAACACCATAACAAGCAAAAAGCAAATGTTCCCAAATCCAATTTGTTCAACGTAATGAGGTTGATTTTCTTTCTCCTTTCTTTGGGAGAGGAATATTTACCCACAGGGGAGGGGAATAGTGTAGCACCTGGACGCTCCGATCTGTGGGGTGATTCCAAACACGTGAAAACAAAAGATCACGGAAGTGATTCAAGAAGAACTTCTGGGGGGAGTTTGCGAAGGGAGAAAAAACAAAAGGCGGCTTTATTCTGTTTTCCTTTTTGGTTTTCCTGCATCCGATTAGCGCCCGAGAGCTTTCCAGAGGACCCCTGCTGAGACGAGCTCTGCTGGGAGACTCTTGCTTCTCTTTAAGGCTCACCGACAGGAGGGAGGAGGTTCTGGCTGGGGTGTCTTCTGGGTAAGAGGGTGGGTGATTTCTGCGCCAGGTCAGCAGGGGGTCTTTCCGCAACTCTCAATTTAAGAAAAATGATAAGAAACCTAAAAGTGACGCCTCGTTCTCCAGCGTTATTGTGCTGTTATTTGTCTGTTTCCACCTCAAAGTAAACTCTCTCCATCTCAATTGTTAGCTATATCGCTAACTAGCATGAGCTAATAAAGCTAACACATTGTTTTCCTTCATTAAATCCGGTAAACACTTTGCATTTCCACAGTTTTCTCCAGCAAACGTCGCCAGTAAAGTCTTTTTTTCATGACTCTCATTTTCCCACACTTCCTCCTGCTGTTGGCGTTAGCTGCCTTGTAGGTACAATGAAAACAGCGCCGGTCTCGGTTTCATCAACAGCGCTGCTACACTTAAGTGCAGTAACTTAATCTCTCCGGAGACAGAAGGGTTTCAACCTTAGCCAGCGGGCTGGGAGTGGAGGGGAAGCGGAGGAGGGTGTTGTCACCGCCTCTTACAGCATTACGCCGTACTGTAGAAGTGTCCGGGGCCTCGGGGTCATTTAGATAAGTTTCCTCTTCCCCGAGGTGTTAAATTCAAAACCACATTTATTATCTAAAAAAGCTTCTGTTTCAGCATCTGCTCACTTAGCTTTAATTATAGCTTCCTTTCAGAGGAGCAGGGCCATTAAGCTGGGCTGGGTCCTCCACTCTGTCAGTGCAGCGCCGAGCGCCGCGTCACGCCTGGATTCCGCTCTGATATGTGGAAAGCTGGAATTTATTCTTCCTCGGCGTGCTTGTAAACACTTGGAGACAGTTACTCACAGATCTGCGATCCCAAGGGAGGGAGACAAGCATTTTGAAGTAGACATTTCAGAGAAAGGAAAGAGGAGGCTGCAGCCGGAGCCGCCGTTAGCTTAATCCACGCGTGAGAGACAAAATGGAGCCCGTGTCTTTGGATTCACCGGCGTGCACTTTTGCTTGTGCGCAAGTGTATCTCTGCTTTTACAAACCTGGTGCATTTGGCCCATTTTTTTTTTTTTTGCTCATTGTGCTTTCAGTACCCCACCGGGGAGGAAGACAAGGGAGATTAACTGTGTTTCCTGTTGGTGACGCTTTGATGTTGAGTCCTGGGGGGAAACGCCGTTCGCTCGCATTTTCCCTGCCTCCTCTCTGTCATTCAGCTCTCACAACCGCCTCCAAAGTCACCGAGCGGCGCCGCTCGCCGCTTTCATTTCGAGACATCAGTCGGGTTGCCAGTTTAGGTTCTGAGTTTGAGTTCAGTTCTGTTGTTTTCCCGCTTTGTCGGCACGTGCAGCCACAGGAAGTGTGTGACACAGGAAGTGTGTGACACAGGAAGTGTCTGCACGTGTGCCCGCTCCACCTGACGGAGATATATTAAAATACTCACCTGATTGTGACCACTTTGAGTTTATCCCTTCAAAATAAAAGCCTAATCCCCAACAAAAGATTAGCTTAAGATGTATCCATGTGAGAAGAATAAAGTGGTGGACCTGAAATTCCAGGAAGAATCACCAAGAGATCCAGAGAAAAATGGCCAAAAATAGTAAAAGCACCTTAAACAAGAAATCCTAATGAAAACAATAACCAGACTTCCGTCTCTGTGGAGAATGGAGGTTTTCTTTTCTTCATTCTGGGATTAAACTTGACTTTTAATACGTGCAGCCGTGGAGTTGGTGGGATTTCCCTTTAAGGTTTGTTCAGGCTGAACTGAAGATGATCCCAGGTCTGATCTTTTTATAGAGCTCCGGGTTTGAGGCTCCGGGTTTGAGGCACGTTTCCATCAGCAGATCGTGTGTCACCGAGGCTTCTTTTAAATTCTGCATCACAGGGATTCCAAGATCCTTCCAGCTCCGAATCATATTCTAAATCTCCAGATCTCCACTGCTGATGCATGTGTGTGTGTGTGTGTGCGTGTGTGTGTGTGACATATTTCATGCAAAGCCCATTTGATTTAGGGGACATCAAACACTGTCAGTAAACACTCGGTGTCACCATCACAAAGGCGCGAGTGACCACATTTCACTCAGGTGTGGAATTATGGGATGTTGTTTAGGGGAATTCTATCATGTTTGTTGCTGTAAATCCAGAGATGAGTGTTCAGAAACTGTTTTGTCCCTCCGTTTAGGTGCCATGGCTCCCTTAATTATAATTTAAGCCATATTTGGAGTAATAAATAAAACCCCTCTGTGGCAGCTGCACTTCCTGCTCTCACACTGTCAGAGTGATTGACGATTGAAACGGAACGAGAATTCCTAATCGGAGAGGAACACAAGGCGCTGGCAATGTAAACAGCTACAAAGTTCCCATATTTTGACTCAAAAACAGGCAATTAAAAGCTGCAAATGTAAATCAGATGCATCCACCTCATTCCCACCGCTCGCATGCTGCATTCAGGGTCCCCCCCCCCCACCTCATCCGTCCCGTCCTCCTGCTCGTCCATCAGAGACTCGCCTGAGGGGGGAAAGAAGCCGGTTTCCTGGGCCCTTTGCATCCAATTATGGGTCACGTTTGAATCTCCCAACCCTGAAAAACAAGACCAGAGGAATTCAGGCGGGTGGCCATCCTGCAGCTTGGAATATCCGAGCACCGGAGCGTCTCCGGGATCACCCTTTTTTCCACACATCAGCAAACCAAAATCGCTCCTGCCTGAATATTAACTTCATGTTCAGCGGCTTTGGGGAAGAAGGCTCCTTACAGGACCTTCAGAACTGGCAAAGATAAGAATTTAGTACAGAAATCCATGGATTTGTTCCTTCGTGCGACCTGTTCGGGGTCGCTGGGACCGTTCGCCTCCGGCCCGAGGCTGCGTTTGTGGGAAAACTCCAGCTTGAATGGAGGACAATAATTTACCAGATGGCACATTGTGCATGTTTTCTGCCTTTCTGTTTTTTTTAATCTGGTTCTTGGCAGCCTGACCCTGCTGAATATTAAGATGAGAGCTGCCTGAGAGTGTGAAATTTCTTGGAGTGTGTGTGCTCTGCATGTCTGTCACCCTCCCGATGGGCTGGAATCGCAGCGTACAGCTGCCATCTGATGATATCGGCGAGAGGAAAAAGGCAAAATGATACTTTAAAAACATTTAGAGATCAACGTGTTCACAGGAGAATCGGTTCTTCGCGTGCAGCTCTAAAATCATTAAATGTTGGATCTGTTTTTGAGTCTCGTACTCTGAAAGATGGCCGTGGAAAAGGTTTGGAGAGCAGGTTGGATCAGATTTCAGCTCTGGACTGTCGTCATGAGCTTCTGGACACTTTTATCAACCTCCGAGAGGAGTGAAGGAGACATGAGGCAGCTGCTTTTGGCCACAGGCTGAGGGTTTAAAGCCCCGAGCGCAGCCAGACACGCAGGAGGAAATGTTCAAAATATAAAACAGTTACCATTTAACCTGAGCCTCTCAGGAGAAAAGGCTCTTAATGTAACGTTAACGTAACTGGCTCTTTCTATCCTGATTATTTGGAAAACGTCAAATCTTTTCCAGGACAGGCATCAATTTTAGCATCCAGAAGCCAAAATATGCTGAAAGGTGCACATTTGATGTTTAAAGGGATGAACTGAAATGAACAGTCGGTCCTATTTGGGTGCCTGTCGGGGTGTTTTGGGTGATTCGAGGCGCCCCCAGAGGGGGTGGCTGCCACCTTGAGGTTCAAGTCTGAACCTTTGCATTTCCTCCTGTTGGATGAGTGTTTATCGGACTGGAACCAGCCAGCTCATGCTCACTTCATTTCCCTCATACTCCCTCCGTAGCAGTAATAAAAGGGAATTTTCAAGAATTCCGACATTTGGTCTAAACTTTGAGACGGCATAATGAGGCAGGGAGAACCTGTAACTGCATATTGTCCCAGTTTAAATAACTCAGTGACTTTGCTCGTTAAGGGCTCTTGCAAGAGCAGGCAGCGAGAGCCCGCAGCATCATGCAGTATGGATGCGTGCTGGTCCTCGGCGCCACGGCAACGGCTGATGGGTGCACACTGGCTGTGTGGCACAGATGAGCCCCAGACCTCCAACCCAACAGGACACGCGCTGTCAAATCCACACAAGCGCTGGCGATTAAATGCACAAGGGGAGCGTTGATGAGTGGGGGCCCGAGAGGAGCCACAATTAGGTCAAAGCGGCTGCATGAGCGAAAGGACGAGAGGCGTTTTCAGGACGACTTCTCCAGGATGGGAAACGCGGCATTAATCCCAATAATGCTGCCGCAGCGACGGGTCCGGTCTCTGCATAATGTCCCACACCGAGCCGAAGCGCGTCCTCCTGCTAATTTATGTACCGCCAAGAGGACGTTCCACTAAAGCCTTCACTGGAGCCGCTCGCCGCTTCGTGGCGCTCGCAAAGGACGGCGAAGTTTATGGCACAATAGATTACAACTTTACTGTTGTTTCTAGTGTAGTTTTATGCCCTCTAATGAAGTATGCGCCGCAGCAGCTGCAGACTGAGGGGGAAGGAGCTGAGTTACTGTGTCTCCGGAATATTAAAAGTGATGCCACGTGAAAACCCGGGTGTGAGTCTGTCCAGGAGTGACTTATTGTCATCCCGTTACCGTCCTGCTGCAGCTTGACTCGCTCGCATTCATCATGCTGCCATTTCCGCCTATTTATGGCTGCTTGTTTCCTCATTTATTTTGGGCCCGTTTAGTGAAGCACATTAGCTTTTTAAAGGGAAAATGAGCCGTCACGGACGTCCATTCCTAACACCCACAAATCCTTCCAGTTTACATGTTTTTAACCGAAGGTTTTAACATTATTAGAGAGTCAAATGAGCTGCCCGAGCATATAAATAAATCTCATCAATCACAGAGGGATGTAAATAAACTGAGGTAATAAAACAGGCAAAAAGTGCTCATGGAAAACCAAGGATGCTTAAAGGCGGAGGGTGAATGTCACGCAAACTGATCTTTTCCCACGTGTGAGTGGCAGAAATGGCTGTGTAAATATAGCTGAAGACCATCGGTGATTAAAGGGAGGCTGCATCCTCTCTGCAGCGCAGCTCAACCTGAAATGATGACATTATTTTTCTTCCTCCTGCTTTTCCCGCGTTTCTGATGGCAGGAGTTCTTCGGCAGAGACGCGCCTCGCTCCTGCAGCCTGGGAGATGATCCACTTTCTTCCACACATCAGATCGGCTGAAGCAGCAGTGAATCTGTCAGTGCTTCCCATCTCCCGTCCTGACAGCCGGCTTGATACGGGAACCAAAAGATGGGAAGAGTGAATCAATTAGTGGTCCATAAAAACAGCCACGGATGGGAAAGATTAGGAGTTTTCTATGGAAAAAAGAACAATTAGAGGCAATTAGGTGTGTTAAGGGTGTCTTTCTCTCTCGCGAGCACACACACACACACACACACACACACTCAGCACACTGCAGTGCAGAGCGAGCGCAGCATAGCTTGCATGAAAAGTTAATTCTGAGGTGAGGATTAGGCGACAAAGCAGAAATTCACGATGGGCTGAAACAGAATCCTGACATTTTTATTCCACTTTTCTAATTCAGGGATCCTGTTCCCACACACCACGTTCCACTTGTTCTACTCGACTTATTAATTATACACAATAACACTGCAGGATGAGTCAGTTTCGACTAATTAAGAGGACCTATCTCGCCTGACAGTCAGAAACTTTTCATATTGGAAAAACAAGACTGGGTTATTAAAAGAAACCTTAATTTGATGTTATGATATGAGGGAAAAGAAAATGTCTGAGTTAATTAAACAAATTGGAGGTCTTTAACGCAAACCTTTTCTTTCAACTCCCCTATAGATCCAATCTGGGTAATGGGTATTTCATCCTGAGGATGCTTCAGACGTTTGTCAAAGAAGAGACCAACAGGTCGAATTTACACTGAAAACTAAATATAGGAATAATTCATTAACGCTCATTGATTCTTGCATAAATCCGAGAGGCTGGAACAGTTGTTGGAGCTGTTGGTGCCTTTTAAGCGTATCTGCATTTAAAGAGCAACTGTTTATGATAAAGTGTTGAAGGGTTGTCATGTGATGCATTGTTATGGTTGGCTGTATGAAGGCATTTACAGCTCTGTAAATCTCTTTAATAAATGAAAAAACTCAAATCTAAAATCAATAGGGGAATAAAGATGTTACTTAGTGGCTCCCAACCACAGAAACAGGCTGCAGCTCACGACTCTCTTTATTAAGCCAACGCAACTGTGATTCATTAACAGGTAAAAGCCTTAAAAGCGCAACACCTGTTTAGAACGTTGTGGAAATGTGTCGATGATGAGAGAAGCTGTGAGTTCTCTGCACCAAAAACACTCCATCGACTATTAACGCAGGTAAGAGTCGAGTCTGGAACCACTTCCAGGTCCAAATGTCTGCTCTCTTTGTCTTTATTTTTTTAAAGATCTTAATGTGAGGAAGAAAATCACATTGATGATCAGGGTTCAAAAGTCAGGGTCCAGGCCGCCACCGTCCCCCTGTGGCGGGAACCAGAAGAACAATTCCAGGTAATTTCATCTACATTTGGCACCAATGTCAAAGTCCAGCTGACCTATTGATCAAATGTCCACCATAAGACAAAGATGCACACGTCAAACATCCCATACCTGCAACGTTCGAGCCTGGCGTGAGTAAAGCTGCATTTCTATCTGCCAAAAAGCTGGAATTTCCCTTCTTCCCTTGTAACTGACGCCTGTTGGGGGGCCGCAAAATGGACCAAGCAGAGCTGAATTAGCGCTTATAAAACTATAAGCTGGTGACATCATTGCTTTTAATTAGCATGACAGGAGGAAATCTCACACGTCGCTTCGTCGATAACGATTCTTTTTACTGGAGATGATTCCTGCTTTAAATAAATGAGGTGTTGTTGAGAGTTTCCGATCCGCTTCCACAGCGGCGGCTGAATTCTTCGCGGCGCAGCAGGAGACAGATGGTCTTATTTACACGTGGCAGCACTTTGACGCTCACTGGAGGGGAGGGAAAGCATGAGTGATGCTCAGAAGACCTGCTAAAGGTCTACTGTTGCAGCAAGATCTATTAGTACTGTTAAATCCTGAGCGCAGAGGGATGATTTTTACAGCAGGGACTTGCTTTTAAAAGAGTAATTTATTTGAGTGTAATGTTGCAGAGGCTGGCTGATGGTCTGTCCTACCGCCAGCATCAGGCCGCGGTGCAAAAAAACCCATTTTCGACCTACCAAATCCATCTGGTGCACTATGAGAGGGTGGTTGGGAGGCAGCGGCGCCACTATACCAATGATATAACTACAAATGAATGGTTGCAGAGTCAGCAGATTGAGATTATTATGCTGTACAGGCCTGCTTTGTAAATAATTATAGTTGGGACAAGTTAATCTATGACAAAGACTTTTCTAATACCTGTAATAGCTTCTTTGCCTCACAATAAGGGAGAAATATCTCTATTGCGAACTTATGCAGATGAGCTAGACGTTGCTGTCTGAATGGCTAATGTGTTTATTGGATTTATCAATTCAAGTCTGTCTTTTGGGAGCACAAACAGCTGCGTAAAGTCAGAATATTACCTTTTTAATCACCATTACAATCTGGTCACAGCCCAGAAGGAAACCTCGAACCAGCGCCTCTCCTCCCACCATCCTCTACAGTCCCGGTAACTTCGGTGGGAGGGGGGGGGTCCATTTCAGCGAATGTTGATTCGCTTGTTTGCCATTGTTCTGTTCATGCAAAGCCACCGCCAAGATAAGTCCGCTCCATTACAGGAGGAGGGCTCGAACGGGGATGAGCCGCTCCAGAGCGCCGATAATGGGCAGAGACGCTCAGTTTCATTATAAAAGCATATTTGCAGCGCGCGCAGACAAGCATTTTAGTCCTGGGGGGGAACCACTGAAGGCCCGTATATCTGCAGACACGAGCTGTTGTCGTACCAGTAAGATGCAAATCAATGGCAGTTTTATGACCTCCACTCCACAAAGCGTCCTCATGAATTCTATCACATCCAAACTGGTGCCAGTTGGGGCGTCTGCGTCGTGTCCACATGCTGATGACGGGGAACTGGCTCAGCATTTGGACGGACGTGCGCTGCATTAATGCGATGTGCACATGCTGCGTATGTTTTATGTTATTGTTGGGTATTTCCCAACCACGGCGCGGAGCGTTTCGGGGCGTCTGGAACGCGTTGGACAGGACGTGAGCTGCTGCATCCATCACACGTGCACAGGAACAGCACGACGATATCGTGTGTTGAAATTGGCCACCGTGTCGGCAGATCTGAGACTCTTCTGTTGGTCAGTTCACTTTAAGGACGTTATTTCTAACAGAACCTTTTTTTTCCCACTTGGATGTGATGATTCACTTCCTTCGCTCATCCTCCCTCCCTCACCCTACACCCATTACTCCCATTACTTCACAGCTTTCTCAGTCTTTTGGATTCCTCCGGAAAAGTTCTTTTGGGAGGAGAGCTAAGACAGCCGCACCGTCCCCGCTCCACCAGACCGCGCTGAAATCCACTAATCGGCTTTCGCGGCCAAATGTGATAAAGTCAGAGCCAGGATCAGGCACTGTAAGTGTGCCCGTTCTGTCCGCCCCTCGTGAGCAGAGCAGCAGCTCAGCATCTTCCTCTTTAGGAGAAACTTTCACTGCTATCCAGCCAGCGCCGGCTGGATCTTCTGGAACGGCCCCTTTGTGGCGAGCTGGCCCGGCTCGTCCCTGCAGCCGGTGGCTCAGCGGACGCGGTCGCGGCCGCCTCAGTGTGGGGTCTCTGCACAGAGCGCATTGTGAGCTGGGCTCCATACAGACAGCTGGACACGATAAGGTAGATTATCACGAAGCGCTCGGCAGCCTGGGCCTCCAGTCTAAGAGCTCTTCTAGAAGAATTAGCATTTCCCACAAACTCACTGTGTTATGGCGTCACATGAACCACAGACCCTCCATATTAATATTTTTAATCAGATGTATAATATTGCGCCTACGTTTGTGTCGATCAGATCTTTTTGAACAGGACGCCTGTATTAATCATCAGTTTTCAGAAAGCTGACTCACAGTTCCCAGCAGAAGGCCGCTGCTGCACAGCTCCGTTCTTTATATTCAATCCTGGATTTTCACTGAAAACAGTGCGTTATCGTGAGCCGATGAAACAAGAGTTGGGGAGGTGTCTCCAGGGCCTGGGATGTTTCTGTTTCCCAGAGCAACAAGCTAATCGTGAATGTTCCTTTAATCAAGAGCGGGAGAACCCTTATATGCAAAAAGCAAAGCAGAAGCCCCCGCGGCAACAGCCTTATTACAAAAGATTCAGAGGACAATCTTAACTCTGGACAACAAATGAGTTTATTACACCTCTGGGAACAGCGGCAGAAGGTGCAGATCAACAAGGAAAGGAAGCTCTTTATTTGGCTCTTAGACTGATTAATAGTCAGGGAATACTTAAAATCTGGACAGGTTTAGGAGGCAGTTAATCACAGCTTTATTAGGGGGCTTAAATCAAGAAGGGTAATTCTGCTATCAAGCAGGTTTTAGAATATTGCTCCCATTATTTTTTTTTGAACGCTTCCTGTTTTGTCCCAGAGCGCTTTTGTGGCGTTAGCAGCTACATTAGCCAGCGCTGGATTTAGAGGAGGGCCAGGAGGTGCCTCCTCATTTAGATAAGGAGGCGCTATAACAAATCTACTCACAGACAATGCAAATCTTTCACCGGCGTGTTTCTGGTGTTTGCACCGGCGCTAATAGCAACTTAGGTCACACAGAGTCACCGTGAAAATACAACATCTTTGCAGTGGGCTTCATAATTTCTCCCTTTTTAAAAACCCTTTATAATTAAAGAAGAGAGGAAGGGGTATAAAGGAACTGAAAGGTGATATTTGTGTATAGATCAACATATCTAAATGTGTGTGTGTGTGTGTGTGTGTGTGTGTGTGTGTGTGAGAGAGAGAGAGCAGGTCTCAAACATTGTTTCCCAATGGTGTGCCAGATCTGCTGCCATGCACAGATTTCCACCAAGCATCACGTGGATAAACACAGGGACCCCGTGGCCTGTGGGTAAATACCCTGCAAGACTGGGCTGAGCGTTAATATCCACAAAACGTCGGGTAATATCCACCCCGCGCTTGACTGGGGGGAATAAGACTGTTGACTTTCTAACCGGCTGTGAATCGGCTCTATTTCCTCCTGCGTTCTGCAGGAGCAAAAGTGCCTTATGCTGTTTAAACACGCCCGTCAATGCAAAACTAAAGGGAAAAAATGAGAAAAATCACGTGTAAATGTGAAATTTAGTGGTATTTCTGCAGCGGTACGGGGGGACTTTGGGGCTTTTAGGTCTTAACTGGTATTTCTGAGCCAGATTCCCAAGTTTGGATGACTCTACCTTCTGCCTTGACAGACTCACTCATGCAAAACTGGAAAAGTAATCTTACATTTCAAGTCCACCTACATTTCCACCGTGCTCGGGGGCGCCCTTTTTGTCATTGGCCCCAATGACCCCCTCCCCGTGTCCCCTGACCCTGGCGCCGGGTCAATTATTCACCACGCGGGAACCCCCGCACACCTGCGTCCCTCGTGACTCTCACCGACAACCAGGAAAAAATGAGTCCATTACCAGGGTGGCGCCAGGTGATGGATTTCCTGTTCGCCAGTGGAGCGCAGGTAAAGTCGCGAGAGAGCCGGCGAAGGTGACCTTCGCGGTGCCTTCCCCGGTGGTGCGTGCAGACATACAGACTCCCACGAGGAACCGGAGCAGGGCCTCGGTTTCCATGTCGGACTTGTTTGTTTGTGGCGCTGTTATTGTTGTCTGCGCTGTAAACCAGAGCGACCTTGAGCAGCAAATTCCTCGCTAAGACGCTCCCTGGCGAGCGATAATGCCGGTGTGATATCTACCGCAGCGGCAAAAAATTGCTCAGTGGCTTTTTGGATGCGACATGCTTCAAGTGCGACTCAGGAGCGATTCCCGTCCTTTTTTATACCGACTCGACGGTGGCCCAGCGGCGCCAGTGAAAACTTTACAGTCCTCGTAAACAGCTACTACGAGGAGGGTGAATCTTTAAAGTTAGGAAGTGGCCAGCAGCAGAGTGTCATCACCTTTCAGAACACGTTCCCAGCGCCCACTAGCGAGGTGGCATCTGCAGGGCTGAAGGCAGGATGGCAGCCACGCAGGAGAGCGCCAAGCCAAGCTGTCGGGCCTGCTGTCTGCTAATCCAGCCCGGTGCGGCTGCACAGCCGGTGAACCCGGTGCAACTGCCACTTCAGGTCAGAAGACATGATCGATACATGCGGTTAGAACATGTGGTCCCTTCAACAGTTCTGTTGGACCATGACTAACCAAGTATGGAAGGCTTGTTTGCTTTGACTGTGTGTGTGTGTGTGTGTGTTGAACGTGGGATATCCTTTGCGCATCAAAGCATGTACCCATGCAGCGTCCCGGTTGCCAAGAGCCTTGGCGGCGCTCCTGGGAGACAGGTGAGACACGTAGCGAGGACAGGCAGGTTCTTGGAGCGACCCGGTCTCTCTGTGACTCTGGGCCGTCGATGTGTCTGTGTCAGCACCGGCGAGCGTCAGCTGCCCTCAGCGTGCAGGAGCACTGGAGTGTACAGCTCCAGTCTGTTGCTCCTCGGCCCCGCTCGGTTCCCCGTCGCCCCGAGGCCCACGGACCGGGCCAGACGAGGCACGGGAGCGAGGCAGCGCCACGCCACTCGGGCTCCCGACTTCTGTTTTTGTTCAAAAATTAATCCCCTTTTAATTACCGCTGCTCTACTCTTTATGGTATGGTTCTGTTCATCTTTAAATACCGGTTTCTATTTGCGTACCTATATGTTGGAGCTCTCGGTGGAAATGATGTGGTAATTACACAGGCAGGGGTTAAGAAACACAACTGTGAAACATTATAGTTTGCTTAGTGCTTTACGAGGCCCTTTTATGGCCCATCTGCGGCGGGCACCGGCGTAAGCGTTCAAATTCACAGATTCCTCCAAAACGCTCATCAAAATGGAAATGAATCGCTTTATGTTCGTGGATTCGCGATCGCGAACATGCGCAGACTACGGAGCTCAGCGCATGTGTAAAACGTGTTAATAAATGTTCTTAGTCCTTCTTACAAACCCTCTTTATCCTCTAATCTTGCCGTCGTTAATGATGCCTAATTTAAGCGTGCAGCTTATGACAAATGGTCCCGACTATTAATGAGACATGAAACATAGGCGATATCCTCGAGTCTGTCATTAATCACCGGGGCCAAGGTCATGTGCTTTTATTTTGAGTCGTCAAAAGTGGGGAAATTGAATCCAGATAGGGTGGAAGTGCACATTTCTAAACATTTTGAGTTCTAAATTTCCATCAGTATGTGTGTGAGAGACAGAATGAAAGCCTCTCACACACTCCCAGTCTCTCCCTAATGGCATGGTAAAAATAGCGCCCCCTCGAGGCACAGTGATGAATTATAGCTGTAGTGAAGGAGACAAAGCATCTCCTCTCACAAAGCTGCAGCACAGAACACCCACATGCTGGTTATTATGAGCTCAAACAGCTGCGTGGCCTTTAATTTAGAGCCAGAAACACCCTCAGAAGTGTGAAAATAACCTGTGATTTTGATTTAACGTCAACATAAATATCATCATCTAGCATTCCTGGCTTTGGCAGCGTGGGGATACTTCTTTATTTCTGCTTAAATCACAGATTGTGCCCTTAAGTCTCCTCCCCAGGGTTCTGATAATGATCCGATGAGTTAAGACATTTGAACAGGCGGTCCCGGGCAGCCTCTCATAACTCAGAAAGGTTATTCTCTGGCAGCAGATATAGATAAATGTCATGCGACACTGCGGAGGCTTCACTGCCACGGAGCCGACATGGCACTCACCGCTGATATTTACACGATGAGGGATGCGTGGCCTGCTGACAACATCGGTTCTGATGTTATTTCACCCCCCCAAAAAAATGAGAATAATCGTAAATTTGTCATTTAAGTCGCTGTAAATGTCACCGAACCCCTGTTAATTTCACTTGTGCCGTAATTGTTGCGAATATACCGTTGTTTGTGCGGAATTTATACCCTCTTGCACCCTCTTGCGCTTTATGTTTCCTCCAGAAGAAGACTTAGCGGGGAGAAAGCCACCTCGATCTGCTGTCATCAATCCAGGACGAACCTGAGGCATGTCTCTGTGATGTGTTACCCCCCCCGGAAGGGAAGACGGGGGGGAAACAGAGGAAGGGCCAATTTGTGCATTAGCCCCAGCAGCAGGGCAGGCAGGCACTTAATTCTGTGGAAGCGCATCATTATATGCACCATTTACCAGATGCCCATTTAACATGCAATAATTAGATCACTGGGTTTGGAGAGAGAGAGGGAGAGAGAGATAGGAACAGAGAGAGAGAGAGATGTCGAATATTTAAATAGGGTCCCTTACCATAACATTAGTGGCCCCCCCACAGGGTCACTTGTCAAAACAGTTTGAGAGATTAATCCAGTGTCAAGGAGCAACATCCATCGACTGCTTTTCTTTGTTGTGGAAAGCGGTGACGGTTTTTGTAAGAGGTCGAACTTTCCTGCAGAGTCAGACAGAAGTGTAAACGAGGGCTGAGCGTCTCCGGTCACGAGCGGCAAAATAACGAATATGAACCAACAGAGATCCGCCGTTATTGGATTCGCTCTGAGGGGCAGAGATCTGGAAATGCGACTTTCACGCCGCGCCTGGGTGAAAATCATTTTTGTGTTTTTTTCCCTCTGTTAATCTTTGCAAGGACAAACAAATCCAATAATTGGATTTCCAGCTATTCCTTCTCCTGCGACTGCAGCCGTTTGGCGTTTTGATTATTGATACTGATCGCCACATTTTGCTCCGTTTCTCAACCTGTCTCTCCCTGAAGGGGCCCTTGAGCTTGTGTTTCTGTTGTGATTGGGGGACAAAGTCCATCCTCTCATCCAAAGAGCAGAAGAGTCACTCGTTCCTGTGTGATGAGCCAAAAAATGCTCCATCCTGAGGAGCTTGAACTCTCTCTGGGTGCCCTACAGAGATGCTAATGGAGAAATTTATGGCTGATATAAAATGAAACAGGTCATCATCAGCCCTTACAGGGGCGCGTGTGTGTGTGTGTGTGTGTGTGTGTGTGTGTGTGTGTGTGTGTGTGTGTGTGGCGGGAAGCACTGACAGATCCCCTGGGCAGGCAAGAGTGAGTGGTACCTCAGGAGTTAAATGGCCTGAGGAGGACGCGGTCCACCATGCCGGTGTTCTGTACAGCTCTGCGGAACAGCCTATTACAACTGTGTGTGTGTGTGTGTGTGTGTGTGCAGGTGTCGGGGGGGGGGGGGGGGGGGGGGGGGGGCTTCATTACAGCCTGAGAATGTGCAACATCCAGGATGTGCTGCAGCGTAGAGTAGAGCAGAGATTCAAATGAAGCCGATGTTGATGCAGCTTGCTAGCTTCTAGTTCAAACTAGCTCCACAGAGAGGGAACGTGTTTAATTACGGGCCAAATCAGGATCCTTTAAAGGGGTGAGGTCAGTTCCCATGGTCCTAAAGGTGCAGCTGGTGTCATCTCGGCTGCGTGAGCTGCCGTAGCCATTTAATCACAGACACAGCTTATGACGCGGTGAAATGAAACTACCTGCAGCCTAATTTATAGACGATACGCGTGTTAAAAAGAAAACTACTGAAAAGGAGGGTGGAGGAGAAAGGGCTCGTCCTCACACCCTTTCTGAAGATTACGCAATAAGTAAGATGTTCACAGACATCTCCAGCTCCCTCTGTAAAGAGATGAAGACACGTATGTGATCATCCATGAAGGTACACAGAATAAACAGCCATTTCCTCACATCACCTGAGGCTGTGAATCACAGTTCTCAGTGAAACGTATGAGCTGGTTTTGATCTTTGCAGTAATAACATCAAAAAGCGAAGAAGCAGCCCATTAAAATGTCAGATACTGTCAGATAACAGCATCACACCGGCGTGGACCAGCGATGGAAATATAAGATAACGGCGCTCTGTCTGGCGGAGGGAAGCGCACGCCTCCAGGCACCGGCCGACACTTTATGCGATCCATTAAAGTTCAGGAGGAGCCTGCTTGGGTCTCGAATGAAGGGGGAGGAAATTGACCAAAATATCTGCGAGGCGCAGGCATTCATCATGCAGAAATAAAAAAAAAGGTGTTCTCTCAATGAGGCTGTAATCTTTTACAGGCAGGGGAGTGCAGGGTGCCCACTAACGCAGGAATGATTGCCACGTGGCCTCTTCAAGATGCCACTTTTGTACGAAGGTCACAACAATTCTGCAGTCGTTTTTAGCATCGCCAGCCCCTGCGAAGACCATTATGCCAGCCTTAAACGGCGAATAACATCAATTGCCCGCCGCTGATGTAAAAAGGCAACGGCGTCGCCTGTGCAGGTCTCTACTCGGAGGTCGTGGCCCATGGACCGAAGGGACGAATTACTTCAATGAGCTCCATTAGTGTCTCTGTGGGCTAAACTGTGGCAACCAAAACTTGCCAGGCTGCCTGAGCAGCCACAGAACAGCCTTTGTGTCGCCGTCCCTCTATTGCCCTCCAGTTTCTCACTGATTTACATACAAATTGATCTTGAGGTAAATCAGATGTCACTTTTCTCCGGGTCACAGAGAACAAGCTGAGATAATGAAATCAGGGTCCGCTGAGTGCTACACTCGCACCAGCTACCAGATGGGTCTCTTAATGCATGTGAGTGGCTGGGTGCACACGCGTGGGAGTTTGCCTATGTAAAAATGACTTAACATCTCCTATTTATTTTACCAATAGTGGTGGGGGTGCTCATGTGTGATCATTTGTCTGACAGCTCTCTAGACAAGCTTCCCTGGTGACTTTGGGCCGCCGTCTTTTGCTTGAATTCATCTCCAGAGCTGGAAAATTGATCTCATGACAAGAAAAATAAAACGAAATCGTCATTGCTGGAGCCGTCAGAATTGTATACATGCACCCGGCTGCTTAGTTTCCCGCTGCTGTAAATTTATATCACCCAGCGAGCAATGTTCTTATCCGAAAGCCATTAATCAGGACCTGAAAGAGTTCCTCCAGGCTTGCGTCCCAGAAGAATAGATGATGGAAAGTTTGGTTTGAGGGAGGGACCAGAGAGGTGACAATTAAATGGACAAAAAACCCAATGGAGCATTACATCCCATTAACTCTGTCTGGGGCTAAATTAAAGAAAAAAAAGAAAAATGTGTCATGTTTCTATCATGGGACACGTTGAGAGAGGAGGTGTGACTGAATGAAGGCAGGGACTGATGCACAACATCACTTCCAGAACGAGTCTCTAATCAGTCCAACAGTGTTTTAGCAGGTTTTTAATAAATTACACGTGCAATATTCAATTTCCTGTGACACGCATCCGAGTTTTTGATAGATTAATGCACCGTTCCTTCCATCCAGGCAGCCCTTGGCATCAATTAATGTCTTTAGCAGGGAAATTAACTCACTGAAACTCATTTGGGCTTGGTATTTTATCACAGTGGACAACAGTTTGGGGGAATTTGTGCGACTGCAATATGCTCAGCAGCCTGTCTGAGGACAACATATCTGTTCGTGGTTAACAAGCAGATAGTGGAGGCTCACAGGAAAGAAATAGAAGAATCATATGCATTTCTACTATAATATGAGCTGGGTGAAAAGAGAAAAACAGCTGTGGAACCGAAACATTCAAATGCAGGCGCCTTGTTTAAATGCTCTTCAGAATAAAGGAGACGGAACCCTGCCGATGACAAAGGCGGATTTCTAATAAACGTAGCCGCCGCTGCAGACCGTCTGTGCTGTAATTCCTCTACTTCAAATCATAAATACAATGAAAAGAAAAGACAGGAGTGATGTGAGGCCCAGAAGTCATCAGTCAGACTGACAGGCTTGAAATGGAACAATGGCGGCGTCTCCTCCCCTCCTGGGCAGCGCGGCTTCCTATTTGTTATATAACTTGTATTCATGAGATTGCTGCATCTAAAAACATCCTATGGCAATCAAGGAGAACGGCACGATTGCTCCGACCTGAGCCCGCTTCCACACATGCACAGCAGTTTCTACACTGTGACACCCACGTTGAAAGGCAGAGTTAAGATGTACCGCGTGTCCTCATTGGAAGGCTTTAAACGACCCCCCCTTCAGTTCAGCACAGATAAAGTTGAACGAGTCCGTATATCTTCTGTCTTTATCATACTGTCATCATAGGATCAGAGAGCTCATAATGGAGCGGCAGTTTATTTTGCTCCCAGCAGGCAGTGGCAGCAGCCTCTGTCCACTTTTCTGCACATATGAGGCTAATAAATCACATGAAGCTTCACAAAAAAATGACCCGAGTCCTCCCTGGGACCAGGTTGCACTGGTAATGGTAATAAAGGTGGAGCCCGATGAGCTCCGAGCCAATGGCGGCGAACTGTTGGAATCATAATTTTTACACAGATTGCCTGCTTTAATTGGGTTCGTGATCTGTGGACTGGAGCGTCAGGAGCTTCCAGTAAAGAGGGCTGACAGATGAGACACCCGGGTCTCCAGCAGCATTTCACACCGCTATAAATTCATAGACGAGGACAGGAGACAGAGCCGTGCCAGACCCTTCGTCACCTGGACACTGACACCAGAGAACATCGCTGCTGCCGCAGCAGCTGAGGGGTGAATTATCGATTAGCGATATCGATTATCCTCCAAAATTCCGACCAGAGAGCAGCATTGATCCGTAGATCCGAGAGGCGTATCGGTCTCTGCGACAAGAATCGTTTGGGTTCACCGGCGAACGAAGGCAGGCCTCGGTAGCCGGAGGGCCCCTGTAACAACACGTTCCCGCTTCCTCTCGGGCCTTTTTTCTTTACGCCTCAACACTTTATTGACTTTGCACAGTGGATTTGCATGAAAAGTGCAGTTTTCCTCCAGTGGAAATGCAGCTTATCCAAACGAGCGCTACAATCCTGCCAGCGGTTTCTGCCGTTTGTCTGCGGGATCGAGATGGTCCTGCAGGACAGGAAGTCTGGACAGACATGCAGGGAGACCTGGGACATCCGAGTTTGACAATGAAAAGCAAATAAGTGCACAACATAGCGAAGAGGGCTCCCTCATTGGGTTAAGTGTGAATCTTCTATCACCGAAGGCATCGAAGCCCAGAACGTGTCCTGCCGCTCTCGGGAAGCCAGAACGGAAAGTTTTTGAAGGAGGCGGAGCATGTGGACGACCCAGCCGGAGACAAATGGAAAGAGCGGTGACACGAGACATCTGGACTTGTGAGAACAGCGGCGTGTTCTCCTGCGTCCAGGACCGGTGGGACCGGTGAGCGACAGGCTGACGGGAATCAGAGCCGCTGCTGGGCCAAGACGTCCGTCGCGTGCAGCCGCTTCCACGCCGCCAAGGCCAGCTTCATCCCCCGTTGAAAGTTTTTGGACAAGAAGTTAATAAAAGTGTGTGTGTGTGTGTGTGGGGGGGGGGGCATTCTGCCAGCAGAGATCACATCAGAAGGTAATTATTGGATCTTTCCACTGGCTCCGTGGAACAAACTGTAAAAGGATCACAGACAGACATGTGGAATGCAACCAGCAGCGCTCCTCTGACCCGGGGACCAGCTCAATGTCAGTTTTACTCAGTCACACACACACGTACACACCTGAGCACAGACACACAGCCAGCCCAAGAGGGTGTCCTGGAGGCTCAGAGGGACGATACGGGAATCACTGTCCACTGATATCTTCCTCTGATAGCCGTGTGTGAAGGTCGTTTGTTCCCTGCTTTGGTGAGACTCTCCATAAATCACTGTGGAATTGGCATGATGGGTATTTATGGAGGCAGCTCCTGCCCCCCGGTCCCTTCGCTCACACGTCTCCGCCTTGTAGCCCCTAACCCAGGCAGATGTGCACAATAAATAACGACACATCTGGATGATTTCATCTGTTACGTCTCGCTCGGAGCAGGCAGCGACGCCGTCAAGCTACCTGAGGTCTTCATTCTTTTTTTACCCCCCTTTGTCGCGCGCTGACACGTTGATTTATATAGATGTGAATCTACACCTGCTTTAGATGAGATGATAATAACATAGAATAGAGATTCTGGTAGCTTGGTTGATGCTAATGTTGTTATGAAAGGCAGAAATCTCTTAGCTGGAGCCTTCAGGGGCCGTGGGGGTCCGACCCAGATCACATGGGCCTAATGGTAGTTTAATTTCCATTGCAGGCCAAAGTAAACCTACAGTGGCTGATATAAATCTGCGCCTGTCATTAAAGATTCTGTAGGAACGGCTCTTGAATAAGAAATGAGTCCTTTGTTTAACCTCGTCAGGCTGTTGCTCCGTGTCACACAAAGGCAGCTACGCTAAATCCCTCCGTTTCTGATGCAGATGGCGGTTGTTGCGCACGTGGCCGCGCCCCGGCGTGCCTTTTTCTGCCGCCTGCAGGTGAGCGTGTGTACTTCGTAGAGCATCAGGCTGGGCCCCCCCGAGGCGAAGACGAAGCTATCAAACTCTGTGTGTCACGTATAAATTGCTTTGACCTTTTTTCTCCCCCTTTCAGGCTCACGGCTCAATAGCAGCAGGGGACATTTTACCCGACTGGAAAGAGTTCCAGTCGGCAAAAACACGGGGAAAAAAGCAAACCCGGAACTCACAAATGACAAGATTTGTCCTCTGCGGGGGTCAGGACGAGCCACTTTTTTCTCTTGCATTCATGTTGCACACCTCCGGACGGCACAAAACCCCGAGCGCCTTTTTCAACATTGTGTCGCGGAAGAACAGTTAATCGGGCCGTAGCAGCAAACACCAGGCTTTGTATTACAAACTGCTGCCGTAGGAAGCGAACAGGTCAGGGGAGTTAATTCAGCTGCCCACTTATGAAACATTTTACTTTTGTACCTCTTGACCCAAAACGCCGAGTGGCCATTATGCTCCGGAGCTCCCAGTCAGTGCGCTCTCGACCAATTTAATCCATTTCTATTCTTCATCGCTGCATAAGTAGACTTCATAAATGAACCTGTTGTCTGCGGTGGCCATCTGGCCAGGAGTCATGTATATAAATGGACCCGCACACACTTGACTGGTGCCGCCATCGGCCGCCATTGCTCTCTTGGCCTCATATAATATTCATGCATTCGAGTAAGCAAGCATTACTCTTTTTTTCTTTCCTCCTCCTCACGCCACCATCGGTAATTGAAATTTCTGAAGTGCGCCATGTTTAATAATGGAATTAATTTCCCATGCAAAGTGTATATGATTGACCAGGCACGGGGAGCGGAGGAGCAGGCTCCATTTCCAAAGAGGAGGAGAGAAGAGCAGGCTGTTAACCATATTGTTACGTTTATGAATTCATGATAGAAATGACCATAATAGCTCTATTTCAGGTGAGTTGTCATTTTAATAATGCATGTGAGGGTTAATTGATTTACAGCCGCGATGGAGGTGAAGGCGCCAGTTTGTATTTTTGGATGTTGCTCCATAGAATACAGCAGTGCAACACTATTACACGGCATAGATCACAACAGCCGTGGATTTGAGGGGGTGTCCGGGGGGCTATAGTACAAGTGTAAAAGTGCAGGAAGGAGACTGAGCCCTGTGCAGGGGCTAATGATCAAGCTGGTTTGACCTCTTGAGCAGTTAATGTGGAACAGACTGTTCTAAATGACAGGCCACGGCGGGGAAAGAACAAAGGAGCGGCGCACAGAGGAGCAGCCTTCGTCACCGCCCGCTCGGCTTTCACCCAGGCCTGTAAAAGGACGTGCACGTCCAACTTCAAGAGCCCCTTTCTGAGGCGCAGCTTCACGTTACAGCCGCAATCAACCGCGGCGCGATTTCGCTTTCCGAATCAAGAACACGTGCAGGACGCAGCAGGTAGCAGGTTTGAATCCACACAAAGACGGAGCCCCGAGACGCGGCAGGGAAAGATCTGAATCACTGCCACCTTTAATGACCGTACAAGGGAAGTCTCATAAGTTAATTTGTGAAGAAGGCACAGGACAAAAACACAATTAATTTCGCTCCTTTTCAGCTGACAGCCGGGAGGAGGGGGGGGGGGGGGGGGGGGGGGGGGGGGGGGGGGTGTGCGAGGTTAGCGAGGGGAGGAGGGGCTGGTGCAATGAGGGTGCGAGGAAAACAGTATGCTCAGCACAACAATGTTCCCCGTCCCAGCCAAGGCGTATTAGGTTAATGAAATGTTCACAGGCTGTAATTGTTGTAATGCGCGGACAGATTGCGAAGAAGGGCGAGAGATGGGAGAGCAGCGGAGGACCGGGGAGGAGGACCGGGGAGGAGGACGGCGCCGAGCACTTACTAAAAGCCTTCGCGACACGTGACGCGCAGTCACACGTTCATACACGAGTGGGTGACAATGCAAGGTGCCACCTGCTCATGCATTAACACATTCACTCACACAGATGGGGGAGTTGCAGCCTCGATGGAGCAGAGGCGCATGTGTGAGGTTTAATACTGTCGTGGTTATTCCGTTTAGAGACACCGAAGGTAGAGAAACCAAAGTTCTGCAGTTGGGAAAATAGGAAACCAGCCATGTTTAGCCAGGCTTGCGGTAAATAACCTGTAATAGACGAAAAAAGGTGCCTCCTCACACCTTCCTGGGGCACTTCCACGGTTCTGAGAATGAACAAGACCCAAGAACAACACTAACAGACTGTAAAACGCACCGTGAACCGGAGTATTCCAGAACAAGAGAGCGTGGGTGGCGAGGGGGGAGGAGCGGAGAGAAAGGTGAGAAATCATGGCAGGATGAGAGGAAGGGGGGGGGGGCAGATACAGGGAGACATTTAGAGGAGAACTGAGTTCAAATCTAACACCAAATGATTGCATCTCTTAAAGTGTCAAGTACATTTCCATTTAAAGTGCTTGTTTAAACACCCATGAAAAGGTGTTCCTCGCCTGCGTGTGCACCAAGTCTTCGGGGAGTCTTCTGAGACCCTCCAGCCACACTATTGTCACCGTCTTCCTCATTATAAGGCCTCATCTGCTTTAGCTTTTAAACAATATAATGGCCCTCTAACGGAACCATAAGCTCTGGGGGAACATCTCACTGATACATACATGCGGGCCAGCATGGACCCCTTCACGTGGGGACGATGCTGTGATGTTGGAAGTGGTGAAAACTGCCATCTTATAAAGGTCATTTAAACATCCCCCTGGCTTTTTCCTTGAGAGCAGCTGTTTGCCTTCCAGCTCTGTCACATGCAGCTCTGGAGCTGTCTCGCCTTACAAGAAAGCGCCCGAATTCATTCACATTTTTCTCTGCTGCTCGGCCCAACAATGAAGTCAGACGGGGGCGTTCTGTGCAAGCAAAGCCCCTGCAACAGGACGGCGAACAGCAAGAGCCCTGGTCTAATTATTTCTCATAGAGGAGGATATAAAAAGGCTGCACAGACCTGTCCAAAGATGGGTGAGGCCGACTCATCTGCAGCGGCATCCTGCTGGGCTCCGGTTTCCCCTCGTTTCTTTTGTGCTCTGAAAATAACAGCATGGTGCACGTCACCTCTTGTCGCTTGCAAAATGTTCGGTGTCTGATTAGTACAAACAAGCCCTTTTATGTCATCAAATAGAAGGCTGGTGATGTCATCAGTTATAGAGACGTGCACTCTTATACAATATACAAGGTTGTTTCGCGTCAATGTTTTTTGCTGTTTTAATAATGACGCGATGCAGCATCCACCTTTACATAGTCACAACTTTCAACACATACAGGCTTGAACAACGTCCGGGCGCTAATGAAGTCGCTGGCTAATCTGGAGAGGGCTCGTTGAAGCTGTTGCTCTCGTTGCCTCCGCCGTGGTTAATATGGGCGATGCTGCCCTGGCGAGTTGGTCAAATTTATTGCTCCAGTGACCGCTCTTTCCGAGAAATTGGTCTAAACACCTTCTTGAAAATAAATCTTTGTTCGCAAATCACGCGTCTGTGAGCCTTCACTTCCCGCCATGAGATCAGCTTTGAGTTCATCTGAGCAGCTCCGAGCTCCACAAGTATAAATAAACTGAGACTATATTGTCATCGTCAGGCATCAGTGTCATCATGTTTTGTCGGGGGTGCGCCGCGGGAGGTGGAGGGCACCGGTGGAGCAGCGACTGGGCTGGAGACCCTCTGAGGGTTTATCAGAGTTCATAATAAGGCCATAATAAGGCCACTCAGTGCGCCCCAGGTATAGCCAAATATGGCCGTAAATAACTGTGTTAGCCAGCACAGTAGCCGAAATCTGCAGCCGAATCTGCTCCTCTTGTGGACGCTGATATAAACATACAAACAAGAATCTCTACCCTTCAGAGATCGGTCTCAGGGGGCCGACAGGAAGGCCAATCTTATGGGAGGGGAGCAAAAATCTTTGCTGAATTGAGACCCAAGTGAGCAGCTCTCGTAGCCCCGGAGCTTCCACGATGACGACCCGCTGACAGGCCGCCCAGCCACAAGATCCGCGGTGCATCAACGTCATCGGGTAATTTAGCGGGCGCCGAGCCGAGTCCTGCCGCCAATTTCACTTGCAGGGTCATTTGACCTCGGGATGAAACGCTGCGACAAACTTTTCAGATTGCCAAAACGATCAGGGACAAGGTGGGAATTTCAGTGCGAGTGAGAGGAGCTAAAAGTAGAGGCAGAGGAAGAGCTAAAGGTAGTGCTGGAGCCTCACCTGTGAAGAAGCCAAGAGCAGGAGTCCTTCTACTGAGCCAGGCTGATTGAAAGCAGTTGAGAGGTGGGTGTGTCTGAGTCAGAGTGGAGCTGAGGTGGGGGGGGGGGGGGGGGGGGGTGGAAAAGTCCCCACTCAAGGTCATTTCTGTCACCTGGCTGTTGTAATCTGCAGCTCTGATGCTGCCAAGAACATCACTGTCACAACCCGACAGTTGCAGCTGAACGCGTCTGATGACAGAAGAGGTCCCCGTTTCCTGCTGAGAGGCGGCCATTTTGAGGAACAGGAAGTAAACAGGAAGTCTTTCTATATCTTCTCCAACCAATGCCGCGTCTGCCCCATTCCTGCAGGAACGCCAACGCGGAAGCATCAAGCCGGGATCGCTGATGCTGCACCGCTGACCCCGCGTTGCGTCTGTTTTAAAATGCAGCCAGCGATGCTAGCCTTTTTAAAGAGCCTTGATTATTAAAATGCCCTCACCTGCTAGCACGCCGCAGTCTGTAAACAACATGAATGATGTGTGAAGCTGTGCCGCCTCGCGCACACATTTATTAAATTACACTTTTCAGACACACATCAGCTTTCTCCTTTGATTCATTTCCTTTAATGAGTTGGCTGATGCAGACTGGCATGCTGTAATGAAAAGGTAAAGACAAGCGAGCGGGGGAGCCATAAATACGTCTCCCAGCATGAGAAATAATGACAGGAGTTTAATGTCCAATTAGATTAAAAGGCTTCTCTGACACAAAAGCGGGACGCTGAGTGCACTGCTCAATGAGCCCGTGAGCGACATTGATTAACGCTAAACAGATCTATTACTCTGGTGCACGGCGCTGATCATCAGGTCCACCTGACACCTTTCCAACTGTAACCGTGTGCGTTTGCGCCTCGGTTTACTCTCCGGCCGCCCGCTGGAGGTGAGGACACGTTACGATCTAGCATCACTGTCGAGCTTTGTTGGAATACCAATCCACGGCCTAGCGTACGTTGGGATACACAGGAAGTGGCGTGCAACGCTGAGTCTGATTAATACCAGTTAGGTGGCGATGCTAACGGCAATATGCTCTTTATCTTCCCTGCTGACACCACGTTATTATTCTAATGCACATTTTAAACGGCGCACCTCTTATGGATCCTATAGTGGGCGCATGTGAGTGAGTGTTCGTCCCACTGAAGCCACCGCTGCGTCCTGCCGAGACGTATAAACTGGACGGGGACAGTTTTATTGCCCCTGTTGTCGACTCAGGACGCGTTTCACTGTCAGGCCCAGAAGTTGCCTCAGTTGAGAGTTGCCCCAGTTCCTCCGTTGTGCCCAGAACCGCGGAGCAGTTGCTCTGTGGGAAGTGTGCCAAACCCCCGTGAAATTTAGAAAGAATTTTAACTCCTAGCCCTGAGCAATTGCGCTGCAACTGGTGGGAAACCGCATCGCCCATCTTTTCTCCAGGGGCATCTGCTTCATGTGAGCAGCCAGCAGAAGGTGCAGATGCAACCAAAACTGGAACGCTGGAGCCAAGAAAGTGTGGGAGAAACACGCACGGCACGCCAGTCAATCCTGCACAATTACACCGTCAACAGGCCTCTGTCAGTTACACGTGGCACTTTAGATCATTTTGTGTTACATAATGAACCTGCAGCTGCTGCACGTTCCCCCTCCACAGAAGCCCAACGGCCCATCCTTGCAGACGCTGACCCAGAACCAGGACCCTGCCCTCAGAAAACGCCTTCCCCACGTCTTTAGGGGCCCAGGTAGACTCCGGGATGGCAGATATTGAGACGCGGCTGCTTTGAATCCGCTTGATGCATCAAAAAAGTTCCATCAGAGGCGTCTTCCTCCTCCCGGGAGCTCAGTTCTTCCTCTCATGAGATTAGCTCCTTGATTTCCGATCCAAAACTCCCAGAGCAGCAGCTATTTTACCACTCTGTCTGACTGGAGACACCAGAGTGGTGCAGAAAACAACCCTGATTCATCGTTTGGAAAGCAAAGACCCCTTTTTTGGCCTGGCTATTGTTTTATCTGTTTTGGTTCAAAAAGAAGAGGCTTTGCCCAGTTAAAGGCTTGTAAACATCAACGGGCGCCCTTGATTATGCTGCCATAGGAAACACAAATACCATATCAACAACAGTAAAACGGTAGCAGAGGTTTGGGCAAAGAGACAATGTCTTCAGCTGTTCCTAATTATGGTGAGGGGAGGAGAGGCTTCGGTGTTCAACACTCCGTGCGCTCACACCTAGAGGCCATTTGGAGTCGCCAATTTGCCTGAATGTGTGTAGAATGTGAAGGAAGACCACCAACAATGAGGGACAACAACACTGGGACAATAACTGAGACTCTCGACTCCAGTGCCGAACCAGAAACCTTCAGGTCATTGAGCATCCGTGGCGTGTTAGCGCTAGTTAGCGCTAGACAGAGTAGCATCTATCAGACCTTCAGCGGTAGCAGAGAATCAGCTTTGTGCTGCCAGAAAATCCCAAGTTCCATCGTTCTAATAGCAGGAAAACTTAATTAACTAGGTGAGCCTTGGGGGCTCTTATAAAATGCCTCCCCAAGCAACAGAGGAGAGCGAGAATGACCCCCAGCTATGACAGACCTGCTTACTGATACAGAAAATGTGATTGCTTTTCATATTCCAGTGAATTTTCAACATTTCCCGTTTTACCCCGGGACACGGAGTCGCTCGGAATGCAGGAGAATAGGTGCATGGCTGGGAAAAGGGGCGGCGCGCGTGGGCGTTATTAGCTAAATGAATTTTAATAAATAACGTCAGAACATAATGAAACGTAAGACAATACCAAAGACCAAATTAAATGCTCGGCGAAGTACGCCAGGCAGATAATGGCGTACAGTACTGGAACGGATGAAGGAGGTGCGTAACGCCGCGTGTTCCATTTATATGTAAATCAATCCACCTTAATGGAATGACCTCGACCAGGTGCCAGAGGAGAGCGCGGCCGCCCCCCCCCCCGAAAACGCATTTCTGACACAGAAACCTCGCGACCTTTGGAGTCGGCTTGGTGCTGCGTCAGACAAGCCGCTAATGAGCCGCTTCCCGTGAGTTGGTCGCACCTACACACGTGCGCCACGCTGGGGGCGGGCTGACCAGGCGACACCCGCGGCCGCCGCTCCGCGTCACCTTCTTCTGCCCCTCTCAGGCCCTATTAGGGGGACGGTCGCGGGCGGACAGGACAGATGATGCGGCTGCAGCACCCCGCCGCGTGGTGCTTCACCGGGAAGCTCGAATCAGCAAACAATCGGACCGATCCGGTTCTCAAATGAAGAGTTCTGTGTTTGTGTTACGTTATCGCGCTCTCTTCCCAGTCTGTCGCTTCCTAATGGCGCAGAGCTGTGGGAGGCCAGGACACCCGCGTCTGGCGCCTGATAATGAACACGATGAAGATGGATAGCACTTTGCCCTGCCTGGAACCACATTCGCAGTTGGGGATTGATTACCGCGGTAACGAGGCCCACGGTGGCAGAAACAAGGCAAATATTCATATTTGCCCCAAGAGCTGCCGCGTGAAGCCCTCCCACATTACATGCAATCAGTGTGTGGAAACCATCTCACCTTTGAAACGTTGTTGGCTGGTCGAGCCTATAGGAGGTAGCGGAGTCATTCCCTACTCTACCACAAGGGGGCGGGAGTTGAGAAAACAACTCAGAGGCGCCCGAATGATTCAAAGAGGTTTTAATGCACTCAAGAAAGGATATTCGGCATTTACGTGGCATTAAGAGCCTTGCTGGTTGTTTTAGAGTGAAATCACTCTGAAAGAAAAGGTATAAAGGTCTCTCCTGGGAAGCATTTGAAGCCGTTAATAGGGGAGAAAACGGGATTAGTTGCATTACAGACCAAGGCGTGAAGACTTTAAACAGCTTTTGTTTTGCTGCGTTATCTCAACTGCCCCCTGCCTGAATAACAGCCCGGACCGGAGCAGCATTGCTATGCCAGTCACAGCAAAGACACGGGGACGAAAAACACTTAGCTGGAAGAGGAAACAGGAGGATATTATTCACTTTTTAAGAGGCATTTATAGCAGTTGCATTGTCGCAGACCACCCCTATCTGATGCCACCAGGCTCGGCATATTAATAACCGCTACATGGGCCGTTGTCATACGTCATGCTGGTACTGAAGAATTCAAAAGGAGATTTATGAAGACCCTCGAGTGATCATTACAAGGTGGCCTTGTTGGGTATCGGTTTTTCTTCCTTCTTTGTCAGCCGCGATGGTTGTCCTCTAGGTAGAGGGTGTGGTACCAAAGAGGGAGACGCCGTTAATGACCATCTGCTCAGAGAGCAACCTTTTTAATGAAGATGGATGTTGGGAGGAACTGACCAGGGGGCTCCAGGCAGGGGTCTAATCACATGCCCCCCCTCCCCCCCAGTGTCTGGACTCTCTAGGTTGCCTTAGCGATGTTTTGGCCTTTTCCTGCTACGTTGGAAGCAAGAAATAATCAAACAGGAGGAGCGTTCAGGCAGAAGCTGGAAGCAGGACTGTGGAGATCCCCCCCCCCACCCAAACCCCCACCTGTTCTTTGCACTGGTTTCAGGCACCAGTTAGAGCACATTCAATTATTGTGCAGGAATACCAACACTCTCGTCCCAAACTGTCAGAGAGTGACTTATTATTCTGTCCTGGAAGTGAATGCAGATACATCACATTAGCTTTATTGGAGGGCTGAATGCATCCGTGTCCCGCAACCATCGGATGACCTCCCGCTGGATCTCTGATGGGAAGTAATGATGATGAGAAAAAGAGCTAATTTATAATTTATACATCTCCTCTCCAGATACCCAAGGTCACTTTACAAGTTCCACAGCTGCAAGGACGAGAGCTTCCAGGCTGATGTGACAGTTTCAGGTGTCCCTTGAGTACGTCCAGAGTAGAGAGTCCGGAGTCATGGCCCGGAAAACTACGCCTCCAAATGTCCTGAGATGGGTGGATGGTGGAATGTGGACCGGAGAGTCCGGGATGAGGTGTCTATTTTGAGGAGATCCGAGCGATCGCGAGGGCGCTTGCAGGTGAGCAGGAGGAGCTTGTAGGAGATGAGGGGCTGGACTGGGAGCCAGAGAAGGTTGAGTACGGTCAAGGTGGACATGCTGGAGCCTGTTTGGGCTTTGCTGGAAACCCCAGAGGGGATCCCGTAGCAGCAGTCCAGGAAGAAGGTTCTGAAGGCCTGGCTGGGTTCCAGAGACGTTCACAGTCTGGAGATGTTTGGAGGTGATGTTTGGATGAGTGTCACTCCTCTCCGATTGGGAATTCCGTAGCATTTACCATGAACGGATGGATATTCCGTCTTCCAAACACGTCACTGGAAGCAAGTGAGCTGTTTTTTTTCTCTAAATTTCTTATTCTGAGATCAATGGGGTCAGATCTTCTTTGGCCTGTTAAAGAGGTGCCAGTTATTATCGCCGCGCCACGGTCGGGCAGCCAGGATTTAATTGGATTCTGGCTACTTCAAAAAAAATAAAATAAAACTCTTTTCAGTCTCGATCTGAATCTTTTTGCCGTCCAACCTTGTTTTCACCCCCATTTGGCTGTGTTGCTTTTGAGAGTTCTGTGATTAAGCTCCTGAACTGGAGCATTAATCATCAAAAACTTGGGGGGGGGGGGGGGTGAAGAAAGGCGAGCTTTCAGCGACCACATCCTCAGGCTTCACCCCAAACACGGCAGTGAAATTAAAAACACGCTCGTGGGCATAAAGCAGATCTGAGCACCAGAGCTGTTGTGTCAGCAATCTCCTATCAGAATCCTCCTGTTTGGAAAACAGCAAAGAGAAAGAGACGGAACAGAAGGCAAAGCCTGCTGCCCCCCCCCCTTCTCGTTCCTGCAGACATCACTTCTCTGTAAAGGTTATTAGAGAACTGAGCTAAGATTGATAGATGGAGATGGAAAGACGCTCAGAAGCCCATCTCTGGCACACTCATCTTCATCGGAGCGCCGCTCCTGACAGCAGAGGTGCAGAGGAGGAGACGGATGGATGAGTTTTCCCTTCCTACTGTATCTCAGTGGAGAGTGAGATCAAACTATTTGTGCTCTTTTTGCTTCAGACATCACCCGGAACGCCGGCGTGAAACAACCGCGGTGATTTTAACGCGCGCGGGAAACTTTCCACGCGGCCTCGCTAACACACTATTTGTCCATTAATATGCCGTGAGGGAGTGTGTGATGCTGCAGGCTAACGGCAGCCGTTATAATGAGCGATGGTGCCAATAAATGGATATCTGCCACAGTCGCGGCGCTCCTCTCTGCCGCCGCAGTTAAAAGGATTGACTCAGCCTTCGCTAACCTTGTATTTGACTTGAACTGTCATTAGCGAATCAAAAGCAGATTAATTAATCGCAGGTCCACTGAGGTGCACATTACCTTAAGTGACTATTGTAATATAGCTTTAAGAGAAATCACCCGTGGTTTCTCATCCTGACACCAGAATGAATGTTCTGCTACTTCCAGGAGTGCTGATTCTGTCACTAAAAGGGGGCCAAATGGATCCTTTAAGTGGTGGGGCGTCTATCAGGGCATTAATTCTCTTCCAAATGGCGCTCTGTTGCAAATGGTCAACGTTTATATCACATCTGCTGTGGCTGCTTCTCGTCTTTATTGCCCGTGCTGCTGCACATACAGTACTGCAGTATATTCCCCTCTGAAAGGGTTTAAAAGCCAAAGAGGCCTGAAAAATGGCGAGAAAAAAAGTGAAGGGAGAGTTTTGAGTTTGACCGAGAGGGCTGTAAACAGCAGACACACGGGCGTTGACTTGAAAGCTGCCGTCGAGCGGCCTTGTCTGGTCTCTGCCTGGAGCTCAGACTATGTGCTGTTCTTTACATTCTGACATTTGGAGACACGCCATGACTCACTTATAGTCCAGAGCAGACGAGGCCAAATCGCTCGGGGCCTTTTGGTTCACTGCTTGTAATGAGCAAGGGCCTTGGAAAATGTGAGTATCTTGTGTTTGCAGAAAAACCTGCCTTGCTCAGGTGGCCTTCAGCAGCACTGCGCTTTGCTGTTTTCCCACATCTTTACGTTTCACTTTATTTCCCCCTCCCTTCAGTTCCATCAGAAAATCTCAGTGCTGACACCCCAGTGATGTACTAACAGTATCCCCTGCTGGCAAAAGAGGGAACAATTATAACGAGGGTACGGAAAGGTCTCAAATACCAATATATATTTTTGTAAATATCCTCACATGAAGTACAAAGAACGATTGTGATTTTTTTTAAAAAAAACTCACCGTGGGACACTGAAACTGGAAATACTCGCTGCTTCTCACGTTCACAGGCTGCCAGAGCAGTTACGCCTTTTCTCCACTAGAGGCCGCTATCGCTTTACAATCCGAAGCCTTGGATGGATAGATGGATGGATGGATGGATGGATGGATGGATGGATGGATGGATGGATGGATGGATGGATGGATGGATGGATGGATGGATGGATGGATGGATGGATGGATGGATGGGTCACCCCCTATTGATTTTTAGAAATGAGGTCCATAAAAAAGATTCATCTCTCTTCCATAATGCAACAGAGCTCTAAACATAAAACACAAAGGGAACCTCCTGAAACCTACTATTCATCAACGTGCAGGTCCCTGATGTGTTTAATGAGCTATAAATAATTTAAAATATTAATATCGGTGTACAGGGTGTTGACCTCCACTTCTGTTACAAGAGCTAATCTTCTTTTTTCATCATATAATCAATGGCTGCGATTATTTACACTGTGATTCTTTTACTTTTATACAGTGAAATAGGTGAGGAGCTTTTTTTGGAAACAAAATGAGCTGATCTGACTTATCCATTACTCTGACAACTCGGGTCATCAGAGACTTTCTGCAGGTTTTTGTCTGTTTTTTCTCCATTTTTCAGCTTTCGACTGTCAACCTTTACGTTTATTAACATCGTTATTAAAGAGGCGGGGTCCCTCCCTTTCCCCCGAAGAGCGGCCACCATTCTGCCTTCTATAAACACGCCGGTTTCCACGGCAACCTGGAGCAAGCTCTGCAGAGCAAACACCTCAGGAGCCGGGAGAAAAGTGTTGAACAATGAAGGGTCTGGGTGTGGAGGAGAGCGGGGGGGCGGGTGGAACAGGTACATTCTTCCAAGGTGCCAATTATGCTACGGCTGGAAAAGATGGAAATATCTCACGTTGTCTGTGTTTACACTGTTTGAACCTGCATTTGTACACAAACTACATTACGTGTTTGTGTTGCTGCAGAATTTATGCTTCGATTCTTCGATTCTTTTACACATGATGCTTTTCATACGAATCATCAACTCCCAATAATCCACTAATCAACTCAGACTAATGCATTCTCGCGACCTTTGACTCTGACTTGGGCTGACGTTGAACTCTGACACGAGTCGCCGCGCACCTGAGAAACCGAGACAAGTTCGCGTGCAACCTGTGCACGTTCGCGCCCCCCTCCGGAGCCCTGGTTTCTTTATTCCAAGCTGGAATATGCCTCTATTCTTTTTATTCCAACTCCTTCCGTGAATACGTGGTGGGAGGAAAAATAATCAGGCGCGCTGGTTTTGAAATGCGGCTTTTCTGCCAAGGACAAAAGGAGGAATCAGTGAAAGCAGAGAAGTTCCTGGAAACAGAGGAGTGAAGGCGGGACGGACGCAGCCACTCAATCCCAGACGTGTCTGCTGAGCACACACTCATCACAAACTCAGAGGGACACACACCGGCCGGACACCTGCTGCTGGCGCCGGAGCCGCTCACCCAGACGTGCAGAAAGGTGCAGGTGAGTGAATCAATGACCCAAGATGCTGGGGTTTAGTTTGGATGCTTGTTTTTGTCCACTTTTACACTTTTTCGGGCACCCAAACTGTCACGCCGACGCCATGTTTCCACTTCATTTTCATCTTGGTTAGAAAATATTTTGTGTGAGCACAGCAGGGGGCTGTATTTATTGTTGCCTGTCGCCGTTATTTAAAGTGAGCCTTGACTTTTTGATTCTTTAACTCATCAGATATGAGCTAGGCTTGTTTATTTCACAACAACTTCCTGCCGAAGCATCCGCTGCGGCCATGAGCGGCAGAGGATGCCAGCTCCTGGTGTCTCCCTGCAACATGTCCCCCTCCATGAGCATGATGGGAGGACACCGGTCTTCCCCTCCGAGGGCCAACCTGGGCTCCTGCGTCGGCCAGAATGGGAGCCATGTCGTCCTGCCGTCCCTGTGCCTCCGCAGGCAGGTTCTGACCAACAGGAAGGATGGGAACGTTCCGGCTCAGCCCCCGCACAGGCATCATTACGGGCCGACCACTCATGCGGGAGCCTGCTCCTACAAAGGTACCCGGTTTAGAAAATATCAGAAGGTCCGGAAGCTTTTGTGGTTTTAGTGTCCAGAAGAGGGTTTCGGGATCGAGCCCGTCGCTGACGGCTCCCTCTGGTATTGATAATTAACCAAGCGTAGAAATTAAAATTTCTCCAGAGGAAAATGTAAGGAGGTGAAAAGCTCATTTGTGATTAACAGAGCAGAAAGTGTCTCTCCCGCTCAAGCGAGTGAGGTAAAGTGGGCTGAGGGCGCTCTGCGTCCATATGTGCGGATCTCAGCTCCATTTGTGCAGCAGGTTGGCCGGTGTCGGAGCCCATCATGCAGGTCTTTGGTCATCCAGCGTCTTCTAACCTCACGGTCACCAGCAGCCCCATGACCGGACCTCCTCCGTCATATCCGCAGAGCGTGCAGATCCCTCACGCCGACGCCAGGTGGGCGATATCGGTAACAGTTGGCGACGTGGCGCCCGCTAAACCTCCCGTGTGAGGCTAAAGTCCACAACAATCTGTTTCAGATCCTTGCTGTCCAGAGAGTCCCTGGCATCCACCACCTTGAGTCTGTTCGAGACGCAGTCGGTGTTTAGCGGCAGACATGACTGGACATATGGCTATCGCGTGCTTCCGCCAGTGGGGCCGCCGCAGTGCGCCACGCAGCCCGGCGAGGCGGGGGTGCAGCGAAGCCTCTCCCCCGGCACGGCCATGTCTGGCACCAGCGCGTCGGGCGGCGCCAGCACCTCCGCCTCCCTCCCCTCGTACCTGTTTGTAGGTGAGGCTGGAAGCCCCAGGCAGTCCAAGAAGAGAGCTCTGTCCATGTCGCCCTTGTCTGACGTCATGGGCGTTGATTTCAACTCCATCATACGCACCTCGCCCACCTCGCTGGTGGCCTACATCAATGGCTGCCACGGCTCTCCCGCTTCTCACCCCGTGCTCGCGCCTGTCCAGCCTGAAGGTTATGGTCACTTTTTAGGCGTGAAGGGGTCCTCCATCCCCCAGCCTCATCCTTACATCGGCCCTTCTCAGGCTCTGGCTCCACAGACTGAATACGGGTATCTACGGGCACTTGAAGAAGGAGGCAACCTGGAGAGCCAGAAGGCCAATATGGCGGTGGAGCACCAGTGTCTCCCGCATGAGAGACTGGGGGTGACGAAGACCTCGGACACCTACGGCGAACCCCCGGAGAGCCCGCTACACGACCTGCAGGTGACCTCTCTCCGTGATGCTGCCATGCCACAGGAGCCACCGCCGCCTTACCATTCCCACCAGCACGTCCACCTGGTGAGGCGTCACTCCAGAGCGAAGCACCCCCAGGAGCCCCTTGCACAGGTTCCCAGGGTGAGCTTCATACCTCAGGTGCCCATGCTGGAGGAAGAGGAGGGAGAGCTGGAGGAGCCCGGGACTCACTGCTGCAGGTGGCTGAACTGTAGCGCCGTCCACGAGCACAAGGACGAGCTGGTGAGGCACATCGAGAAGACGCACGTGGACCAGCGGAAGGCTGAGGACTTCCCCTGTTACTGGATGGGCTGTCCACGCAGGTTCAAGCCTTTCAATGCCAGATACAAACTTCTGATCCACATGAGGGTCCACTCAGGAGAGAAACCCAACAAGTGCACGGTACGGCACGTCTGTTGTTGTATATTTATCTCTGATGCTGCCTCGTCGGGGCGCTTATTTACTTCATCACTGTTTACTCCTGAAAAAGCTGGAGCTCGATCACCTGGGATCAGTTTAACCGCCGTTCTTCCATTCCGGGCCACGGTCCGTTTGAATTCTTTCATTCTCCGGGATGAAGAAGAAGGAAAAAGGACAGAAATGTCTCTTTTCTCTGTATTCACGTCCAAGGATTTGATCCAAAACCTTTCTTTCAACGCCAGGCGTTTAGCACAGGTCTGTGATAATGAATGTGGCTTAGCTAAATTATGCAGTTAAAACAAGCTGAGCTCTTTTTGATCTGGCACGGCCTCACGGCTCCTTTGTAGCGACCCGGCCCGGCAGCGGGGACTCTGGCAGGCCACCGACTGGCGAGCTTGGCTGTAGGACTGGGAAGGTGTTGACCCAGTTTGGCTCTCTGAAATACTCGTTAGCTTCACTCATTATTGATATCTGCATTCAGCGTGGACGATGAATGGGGACTGAATGGACGGCGGCTCCTCACTTTTGTCACAGAATTCAAGCTTTGAGCAGAAGCGAGGCGGCGGCGGCGGCTGTCGCCAGCGCGCTAATATAAAGAGGTGTAGTGGTTGCCATGGCAATGACCTGTGTTGTGTGTTCCGTCCTTCATTCTGGACGGCGTGAGGAAGGGAATTCAGAAAGTTAAGGACTCGTAATGCAGCATATTTGCCAAAGTTTCATCGTGTATGTGTACAGTGACACCACAGCAGATTCTGCTAGCGTTTGGCTAAAAACAACGACGCAGCGATTGTTTCCGACTCTTCTTATCTCCTCTCCCTCCAAATACTTTGATGAGCAATCGGCACACTCCCGACCAAACACTCTTCATCACACCACTTACAGCAAGTCAGTTATTAACCACCTGCATACCTGTGCTTCGACCTTTCGGACCAAAATACTCACTTATTAGCCCAGCCGCTGCTGTTGCCATGGCGCTGCAACCACCGCCCGTTGTGTCCAGAGTTTCAGGTGATAATTTAGGTTTGGAACCAACATTTATGGTCACACCTTCAGAGTTAAAAATGGTCCAAAACTGTTACGTTGTGGCAAAGGAGAGATTTTTCTTTTTAATTAAAGATTCTGGAGGTCAGCTTTGTACTTGCGAAATGGACATAAAGATAGTGTTATTTTTTTAGGGGGGGGCTGGCAGGTCTCTCATCTGACGCGTGATAAATGAGGTGAAGCAGAACAATGAGGTAGCTCATGTTACATATGGAGGGCAGGCCCGGGCTTGTAGCCGTCATCTCACCAGCTTTTAATGATGATTCAACAACAAACCATCTATTGGCGTATTTTGCCTTCTGTTTAAAGTCCTTCGGGGTCATTTCGGTCCTCTTTAAGCATTCAGAGCGACCCAATCTGGGACAAGCTGCCCCAAAACACACACGTCCGTCTTAATTTCTCTCACTATGAGCAATGATTGGATCCATCTACAGTCAAACTGAGCTGGCTCCCCCGTTAGTTGTGTGTAATCTGAACCTGATGCTTCTGGAGGCCTCATTTCAACAGCAGAAGTTCGTTTATATTCGGGGGCCTTTTTTCCCCCGTTATGGTCTGCTCAGATACACGTTATAGTGCGAGTGGCTGTAGGTCAAAAATAAAACTGTAAAGCTGGGACTGAACAATCCTGAAACAAGGGAAGCGTGGAGCCCAGACAGAGCTGGCAGGGCCTGGTGTTGTCATTCTTCAGCCAGGGTGAGAGAACCTGCCAGGAGCCGTCCGGCGCTGGCTTCAACACCAATCTATTACTCAGGAGCCATGCTGGTTTCTCCGGAGCCAAAATGTCCCTTCATAAAAGCTGAAAAGCCTTCGGCGCTTTACGAGAGCGCCATGAGCTCAGAGGAAGCTGCTGCTGGGGTCCAACCTCCAGACTCAGATCTGTTCTTTGATGTTTAAAGCAGATCAAAGAAGGCGCACATGCATATGAAGGAGGATAAAGCAGAGCAGCTCGTGCACGGCTATTAGAAACAGCTTATTTACAAATACTAACTAACTGGTGCATCTTGGAAATAATTCTGTTTCTAGTTACTTTTGCAATCGCGTTCGGATGTTCTCTTCTGGAATGAGAGGAATGTTATTAGTGAGCTATTGAGCGGAAAAATGAAAATATTTTAATTCTTGCATGATGTGATGACTAAGGGGTAAGAGCATGTCAGGAATCTGGTCCAGGAGGGTAAAGAAAAGCAAAAAAACAAAATTAGACATGGTCCATGTGTTTTCTTTATAAGGTATCAGGACATTCCTGACCCCCCGGGAAGGAGAAGAGGAAGAGTAAAAATAAGGAAAATAAGCTCCGAGGAACTATTTTAACATTGATGTCATCACAATTGTAAGACAAACAGGCAGGCAGACAGGCAGGCAGGAAGACACGCACGGAGACAGGCAGGCAGGGAGGAAGACAGACAGACAGACAGACAGACAGACAGACAGACAGACAGACAGGCAGGCAGGCAGACAGGCAGGCAGACAGACAGGCAGACAGGCAGGCAGACAGGCAGGCAGACAGGCAGGCAGACAGGCAGGCAGACAGGCTGACGTTGGATGAACTAATTACAACATAGTAGTGTGTACACTGACCCCTGCTGGTTGCCTATGGAACTACAACACTTCACCCAGCCAGCAGGTGTGTGACAGCAACTGGTCATTTTCCGGTAGTGATGCTCGCTAAAGGCAATAAAAGGCATCGAATCACTGAGGAGTGGCTCGGCCTGTAAACACATATCAGCTAGGACAGATGCACACATGCAGAGGAACGTCCCGTAAAACCAAAACACACTGTGAACTGTTGTTTTGCCTCACGGCTGCAGAACCTCCGCCAGTCGAGATGTGCATGAAACTGCTGCAGTGAGAAGTTTAGGCTAAGAATTCAAAAGGCTTTCTCTGCATCCTCTTCACCTCCTCCTACACAGTGGTCCACACAACCTCTGTCCAGAGAGATTTGCTGCCTATAGCTCTCTATAGCATTACAAAACAGAAATGACTTTTACTACCTTAGAATGTGTTATTTATCCGGGGCGACTGAACAGTGGCATCTGCATGTGGATGTTGCAGTTTGAGGGCTGCAAGAAGGCTTTCTCCCGACTAGAAAACCTGAAAATCCACCTGCGGAGCCACACTGGGGAGAAGCCCTACATGTGCCAGCACCCAGGCTGCCACAAGGCCTTCAGCAACTCCAGCGACAGAGCCAAACACCAGCGCACACATCTGGAAACAGTGAGTCGCACAACTGCACTGCTCTGACGTGAGCGCTTGATTTACGCTCTGGTTTGTCTGTGCGCGTACAGAAGCCGTACACGTGTCAGGTGCCCGGCTGCGCCAAGCGTTATACTGATCCCAGCTCCCTGAGGAAGCACGTGAAATCCCACTCCTCTGAAGAACAGCAGCTACGGAAAAAGGTAAAAGATCCCGTTTGTCGGGAAGACGGGGACGGTAATTCCTCCACAGTGGTGGACAAAAGAGAGCAGAGGAGCTAATGATGCTATTATGCTGTGTGTGACACCTGAAAACTAGCTCCCCTTACACATAATTACACGTGTTTGTCAAATTTTCTTGCTTTTGCCACAACTCTCTATTATAGTTTTGCATCATGACAGATTTATCCACTTTAGCTCGCTGAGGCTGATGTCACCATAGATACGGCAGGAGGAGGTGGGTAGCTGCTAATTAAAAGTGACATTTAAAAAGTCTCCCACATGCATTCTTCTTCTTAAAAAAAAAAAAGTTAAATGGAACTGATCTGAATTGTGACTTTTCCCTTTTCAGGTGAGTGTGTGTTTGATGCGTGATGCGGGTGTGTGTTCCTCTATTTATGCCGCAGCCGTCGAGGACGGAGGCTGTCGAGCTAGACGAGACTTTCATCCCACTTTCAGCTGCAGTTGCAGCTCATTTTTGGTTCCTTTGTCCTGTTTCCTGCTCCTCAGTGGATGATTTACTGTGTTCGCAGATGAGATCAGCCACCCAGGGAGCCCTGACAGACTGTTTAACCATCAGCCCCCTGCAGCCAACTCTCTCTCCTCTGGTCAGGGCAGAAAACAACCCCAACCCGTCCCCCGGTACCCCGGAGTCGCTCTCCGGCGTGTTCGGTACGTTCTGCTCGTCTCGGTTGGAGGCCGTCGGCCCCCGAACATGAGAGCTTTGTCCGTAAAATGCGCTGGACGGACCTGAAGTGTGTGTCATCCCTGTTCCCCAGCTGCCCCACAGGGAGACGACGCCCCTGGCAACCCTCACCTGGCTCTGCTCTGCTCCCTGGAAAATGATTACAGGTGTGTTTACCTGTCGCTGTTGTCGCCAACATGTGAGGCTTTTCTCTTTAAAACTGCCCAACAAATCCTGTAAGTCATCTAAACCCCCTTTAGCTCCATAACTGACATGATATTTGCTTGTTTTGAAAGCCTTTTGATTCAGCCTTTTGATTTGTGCGGATGTGCACAAATCACATCCGCCTGTTAAAAACTAGCTCTGTTTAGCTAGCTAGCGTCTCCCGGTGAAGCTGGCGGCTCCTCGCCATTGTCTCCGCGGTGGCGGCGGCGGGCCAGCGGCCTTCACTGCAGGATTCTGGGTAGACAATCGGCCCGTGAAAGCCTCGCCGGCGTTAGCGGATGCTACAGCCACCGACAAGTGCGGCGAAGGAATTCAATAAGTGAATCCTGAAATCAAAAAAAATTCCAATTAAGATCCAGTGGGAGGGAAAAGATTATACAATTACTTCTCTGTGGCTGTGAAATCAATTGTGAAATCCTCGTTGCCGCTTTCCTGAGATTTCATTAGCTTCTTCATTCAGGAGCTGTTGATTGACAGCAGACTGTTGCCAGTTGCCATGACCACTTAGCAACATTTAAATCTGCTAGTTTAATCCTCCGTTTCCCTGAAACACAGTTATTGTTTCTCCAGATGAACAATCTGGGCAGCTAAAGCCCATTTTTGTTAACGCCAGTCCGGTATATTTCAGGTTTGTTGACGGTTCCCCCAACCAGCGCCTCCCCAGGGACCCGTGTGGGCCTGGTTCTTCCACTTGCCTCCTGAACCCTCCCGGTGAGACCAGCATGCAAAACAACCCGGGCCGGCCTCCCGATCCAGCCCATCCCGATCCAGGTGCTTGTCCGGCTGTGTAAAGGGGGGGGGGGGGGGGGGTGTGTGCACGTTCCGTCTTTACGACTTTACGAAGGCAGGAAGTGACAGAAATCCCACCCCCCCCCATCCCCAGATCTCTCTGCTCAGGTGAAAATGTTGCATCACCCCCAACAATATGGTGGCATCACAGCGCCGGCCGGCACGAGTCATTTGATGCGAGGCCACACCTTCAGCGGCGGCCTCCCCCCCGCCGCCGGTAATCCCAGCGGGGCGGGGGCCTCAGCAGCAGCAGCTCTAGGCTGCATTACAGGTAATGAAACCACGGTCTTGTGGTGGGATTAGCATTTTATTGGCATCACATTTCACTGTGTGTGTGTGTGTGTGTGTGTGTGTGTAGGATTTGACTTCCACAGCCAAGCACAGGAAGCGCATCCCAACCCCAAACTGCAGGGAGGGGGGTTCCAGGACGGCGTGGACCTCTGCACCAGCCAGGTCTCCTGCATCTACATGGAGGGCTGACGT